>NC_091821.1:9506366-9818033 GCF_038994185.2 Dermacentor albipictus
GTCATGTGGCAAAGTGTATGTAGGGCAGTCAGGCCGCTGTGTTAACGAGTGCCTTAGAGAACATGAGTGATCAATACCAACAGGCACAGGTTCCCATTTGGCTCAGCATTGTAAAATATGCAAGTGCAAACCCTTGTTTCGTGATACCACGATTTTGAAAAAGAGCCGTGACACCACCGCCCGAGAGTTATCGGAAGCATTTTTCATTCAGTCATTGGGGTCACAGTGCACTAGTGTGCCTTCCTTAAACCTTGTACAGCGCTGAATTTGGTTTTTTGGATTCTGTCACATGAGTGCGCTCTTGGGATCGGATGTTGGTGGCTCAACCGCATGGTGCTCACTGCGCATGTTCCTCTAGTTTGAGCTGTCTATAAAGGAGTGACGCAATAAAATGATGTCAGTTGAGAGTAGCGCCTTGTCCTGGGGGGGGGGGGGAGTCGTCTTCCTTGTGTCTGTTGTTTTGCGCTGAACAAAGTATTTATGTCATTTTTTAACGTGTTCTAGCACGCGATCATGCTCTGTGATCTGCTTGCATCTGCTTCAGTGTTCGTGTAGCACTGAATTATACAGCTAGTCGTGTCTCTTCGTGCCTAGCACACAAGACCTTCAGTGGAGGTGTGCTGCGCAGCAATAAAGCGGGAAAAGGAAATAAGGCAGGGCCCGTGACATATGTGTCACGTGATTCTCCAGCTCCAGTATGGGAGAACACAGGGAAGGAATTTCACTTGCAGAGGCTAGATGGGGGGCAAATGGAGAAAGTGTCTATGTTTGCGGGGACACTTGCCTCCTGAAGTCATGGGTTCTCAGCATTGAAATATTTCTATCTCGGCTATTAATCAACCAGTTTGAAAAATTCTTGCAGTAGAACACTCCCTAGAGGATGCGTAACGACTTCCAGCATATAACTAAAATTTTCTATGTGGCCTGGTGAGGGGAGGGGCCCTTTTAGTTTTACAGAATTTTTAAAACTTGCCTGTAGCAGACAGCATAATTCTAGTCCTTGAGCTGGATTATTCAGAGGTGGGTATTACTTGTACGAGAAATTGAAACACATAATAAACTAATATACAAACATTCACTAACATCTTAATTTAATAATTTGCGGTACATATTGTAGTTTACAGATTGTGGCATGTAAGATTGCAAGGCATACCCACTTTGAACAAATTTTGAGGACGGCACAGGTTTTGAAATATGTGTCATCAAATTCGCAGTAAATGTGCACTGTTGTTCCACTTACTTTTTTAACAAAATGCTGTTTTATGCATTGAAGCACAAAAGTAACCGGAACGCCTATGTATTCATCGCACACTTTGGCAGTGAGTATTTCGAAACTGGTGTCATCCTTAAAATTCATTTTAAGTAGATATGCCTTGTAAGCTCACTGGCTACGATTCGTAAATTGCAATATCTGACGTAAAATAATAATAATTAGAGCTTTTTCTGTTAATTAGTTGAATATGTCTTTCTATTTTTTGTGCAAGTAATGTCAGCGTCTTCGAATAGTGCAGTCATGGACTAAACTTATGCTATCTGCCAAAGGCGATTTTTTTTTATTCTCTAGAACTTAAATATGATCACCCCTTAGATTGGTTGCGGTAGGAAACATGAACAAGTATCAGGTGTGTAGCATGATGGAGGATTTCCATTTATTCCACTCTCTATTGTGAATGTTTTGGCTACAAAAGAGAAGCTTACAAAGTGAAGTACAGCGACCTTCATCACACATAACTCTCCTTCTGACAATAAGTGCTTTGCAAAAAGATTTTGTTGCAAAAGGCTACTTGTAAACAGTTCTATGTTATGCGAAGGAATTTTATGGCTTCACTAATGTTTTAAAAATACTATTTTAGGTTTATTGTATCATATTCGTGTGTTCATATGATGAGATCAATTTGCTTTTACTTTGCCCCCTGAATGTCTTTTATCTGTCCTTTCAGTTGAGAAAAAGCAGATAATTTCTCTTCTGCGGACAGTCTTTAGCACCATGACGGTTGCCATGCGGTATGAACCAGCGAATGCCAAGTTCTTTTCCACAGAGGTACTGCAAACCTTCAGAAATAGTAGCTGAGCTTCTGTACTGACTTTGCACTATTGGGGCTTACACATTTATTCTTAATATTCCATCTGTCTATCTTTTAGATCTGTCAAACAAGCCTTGCAGACACTGTGAGACTGCTTGGCTGTTTTACAAACAACACGGACATTTGTCCTGTTGACACTAGCTTCGTGCCAATGGAAGAAAACCTATTTCATGCTGTGTTTACTGGCCAAAATGATTCCAGGTAAGCACCTGTGTATGTTGTCAATGTGTCAAGCTTGGGATTAACCATGCCAAGCTTAGTGTGATACAAAATTTGCTGAATAAAAAGCATTGAGTAGTTATGTCATATTGCATACATTGAAAATTTTCATTCTGCCGCATATTGAATATAGTGTTTTTGGTCATTTATCTGAATGCAAGTTGTACAGTTTTGCTTTTAGCTTCACTTTCCAAGGGAAAGTTTGTGTCTGACTGGCTTCCATTAAAGAAGTCCTTTGCTGTGGTTCATTGTTCCTGCTGGAGCGCTGTCGCACAAAATTCCATTTGTAACCTTCATGCCGCCAGTTCACATGTTGAGAGCAGTGTGCCATTTATGCCAATTTATTTGTCAATCAGTTCACAAAAATAGTGATGTAGAGTAAGCTGGTTCCAGCCTTAAGCTTCAACTCTGAACAAGACATTATTTTTTCAAGCTTTATCTTGGTCCGTGCCTTCTTCTTGAAAAAAGAAAATGTTCTGGCACTGTTTGTTTCGTGTGAATGATAAAAATGCCGTTCACATTGTACAGTTAAGTGTGAACTCACGGTGTGGTATGAAGGAATTTCCCTCTGTGTGCAAGTTCCCAAGTGCTCCGATTTACAGTAGGTAATAGTCAACTTCTGTTCATTCGCTCCTAATGGAACTGACGAAAGTGGTCTAATTATCCAGCAGTCGAATTAAATAAGAGGCCAAAAAAACATCAGAACACACAGCTGATTTATTTAGAAGTTTTTGCCTCTACTGTAACACATCCCCAAATTAAATGCTCACCCACTTTTAAGGGGTTTCAAAGTAGAAAACTAAAATAAAGATGACATTACAGATCCTAATCAAAGTAAAAATTGAATGCGCACCCCATTTAGCAAGGAAAACATAGCATCCCATTCTAGCAACAAGGCAAATACGAAACCACTAAACTTTACCTTCACAGGATGGAAATTTATTTAATTTTCATTGTTATCACTCTCAGACAGCACTTTGTCACTGTCTATGGAGAACCACAACATGTCATCCTCTGTACAGTCTATAGCGTGTATGATATTCTGCTTTTATGAACTGACTACTCGGCAATCGCAGACAGGCTGATGGCCCATGCCTAGACTAACCATTTCGCTAGTTCGTCCTGCAACGCATGCAATTCGTGTTGCAATGCCATGCATGTGACTTGCTGGCTTAACATGTAAAGTAACTTGTCATTTGAATGTGCTTTCTTAATGAGATTGAAAATGGCACATCATTATCGTTGTCATGCTATGCAAAAACTCGCTCTGTCGCCATCTATAGTTGCCATCTTGTGATGACAATGGCGATGACGCTGGCTAGGCTGGCTCTAACGGTAGGTTGTTGCGAACATGGTTTTGCTTTTGCTTTCCTATTAGATAGCACTGCCCAAGCAATTTTGGAAGCATTTTCTTAGAAAAAAATACAGTGCCCTAGAATCAGGTAAATACTGTAATACAGTCAATCCCGAATGTATCTATCAAACTCGAAGGGGATCATGAAATAGTTCGATATACCAATAATTCTAAATATGAAATACGCTTATCTCAAGCTTATTTGAAAGCTCCACCTATCTCAGACAGTCACCTGAGATCATGATGAAAAGTGGAAATTTACCTACTTGTTTCTCCAAGGCCACATTGAACCCACAGAAGTTTACTTATTTTTTGTGTTTTTGCTGACAAATGTCGTAGGTCACTCGCACTGTGGAATATTCTTTGATGAACTGATTACAGCGCAAACTCTAAAAGCCTGCTTCTCCTGGCCGTGAGACCGCAATGTACTTCATGCACATCGAAGTGCTTCTTGCATGTTTTTATTCAGAATAAGGTAGAAGGGCCCGCAGCACGGAAGCAAACAAGCTTATATGAGTTGCGTCACCATCAGCGTACTTGTACTGCGAATGGTGCATGAATTTATCCGGCCATATGTGTGTTACAATACACCATTTAAGTGGCCAATCGCCATATGTTGATAATCAGTCAACCAGGCAGATGCTGCCAGCCTGCAGAACACCCAAGTCCATAGACAAGAATGGCACTGCCAAGCGGCGCTCTCGCGCCGGCGTGAGAGCGCCGCTTGAGGGGCAAAATTCAACTAGTGGGTGTACATCTCTCCCATCTCTCATTCACACGGCCTTGATTGCCTCTTGCACTGCGCGTGTTTGGGCACGTTTCATACCACGCATGGTGTGTGCCTGCGTGTGTGTGTGTGTGTGTGTGTGTGTGTGTGTGTGTGTGTGTGTGTGTGTGTGTGTGTGTGTGTGTGTGTGGACGTTTTATTCGAGGATGATGTACATGCTCCTATTTGCCTTTAAGAAGATTGGTGTGCTTGACGATTATTTTCATGGTTGCAATGTGCCGAAAGGGCGGTTTCTGCTTAGCCATGTAAGTGACACTGAGCAGGTGACTGGGAACGACATCGTATGTACCGCCAGAAAAATCGTTGGCACATACGATGCATGTTAGCTAAAGTCATTTTTGCAGTTTCCCACAAAATGTTTGCTACAAATCTGTGTTGCCTCTGCTGGCGACAACTGACTTCCATCGACACTGTGCGGAAATATACAAAATATATGACCGCATAGCACAAATACGACATGCGCACACAACCTTAACTAGTACGTCCCCTACAATATAGCATAGAGGCAGCAACGTAAATAGCTTGGCCATTTTTCAACAGTGGTCAAGAGACAGACGTTCATAGTATTAGTAATAATTTCTGCTTCGGTAATGCCTGCGCAACCAAGACGCAGGCGTGTATCGTCCAGTAACTCGATCGATCGGTGCAGTGGTGATGCAGGAATGGACTCTGGTCATGCTCAGTGCATCGTGCACATATTCAATTTCTAGGCACGCGTGAACTCCGGCCACTGCTAGCGCATGCAATAGAAGTGATTTTCATTCTTGGGCAGCGCACACACACGCACGAGAAAGAAGACAGGACAACTGAAATTTTTTATTTGAGTAAAAGGATTATGTGCCCAGTAATCATGAAATTCATGTGGGTTAGGTGTAAAAACCGTCATATGCTCACAAGTGATCAATGAACGAGATCGCTTCATTTGCCAGTGGTTTACTTACTTTGTTCGGTGCACTGCAGTGATCCATGTCTGTCGTCTGCTTTTTTCGTTCCATTTTATTGTGAATCGGCAGAATTTAACTGGTGGCATCAACCCTTTCGTGTTTACATTGCTGTCGTGACAGTTAACAGCACAATAATAATTTCCGGTTATCCGAAGAGGCGCCATCGCAAACGAGACGTTTCACGTGCAGCACAAGCTATGCGCGGGCGCGATCTTGAAGGGAAACGGCAGAAACTTACATCCGTGGGAGGTGAAATCGTTCTGCCAGGGGAGAAACGAGCGCTGGCGTCTAGAATGAAACTTGGCGTGTGGATGTCTATTCCCACTGATGTATCCCTGCAAGCACGAATGAAATGCGTTCAACACAGACTGTAGGCCTGCGAATCGCACAGCAATGAGTCTTGCGCGTTGCTACTGCGATAGTCTTTCCACGAAGGGCAGATGTGGAGGGCTGTTGTTTCGTGAAATGTAAACTGTAACATTGAAATCTGTCGAAGGGGGGGTTAGGGTCAGACTTGTTATGTCCACTCGCCAGCAATCCTTAAGTGCAGTTCACGGAAGCTCAAGTTGACAAATTCAGTGGCGCAGACATCTCAAGTTCGACGTCCCATGCCTGGAGCCACTCATTGAAAATAATGAGTGGCTTCTATGCTTTCTTGTGGAACACACACATCGGACCGGGAGGCTTTTTGCATTTTTGAAGCCGCGCGGCGGTCCTTTTTCCGATAACAAACGGCTGCAGGTAGTATACTTCACTGCACATCATTTCACTATCAATATGCTTCAACGCATTACAAGGCTTCATTGTAGTAAAGCTTACTAAAGCAAATCCATCATTATGGAATGCAGCATTTGATATATTGAATGGGGCAGTTAAGGGGAGTTCTATATAACCATAGTACAGTGCTGTACTTCTACATGGGATTTACAAGGGGTTGTAACAACAGTTCAATATACACAATAATTCGATATATCTGAGTTTTATATATCTGGGATCGACTCTATATTATTTTTGTGCTGTGGTAAGAAGTCAATTAAGCCAAAGTTAAATTCATTCACCAGATGGGAAGGTGAGAGTGAAAGTGAAGACAAAGTAGTAAGAGTTAAGTTGTAGGAACTTTTGTGTGGTGCTTTTGGATTACACGATTAAGAAACTTTTTCTACTTTATGCAGTCTTGACCTGACCAAGGTGCCAACATCCCTTATCTCAGCCTTGGTGGTTATCCGGTTGTTGTATGACATGGCACTTGACTCGTTTGACAAGTAAGTGACCTGTGATAAAATTCACTGTGTCATCTTTATGCTTTCTGTTTATTAAAGTCTTATCTTTTCACTGATTTCTATAAAAGGTCAGCTTCTGTTATTTTGGCAGCACTTTTGACAGGCAACACTTTACAATGAGAGTGGTGATGTAGGCTTGTTGGTTGTTCATCTTGAGACGAGCGAGTTTTAGCACAGGCAGGGAACAAGGACATGAGAAGGTGTGTGTTTCGTGTGCCTTCTTGTGTCCTTGTTCCCGGTCTGCTCTACAATTCGCTCGTCTTAAAACGCTTCACACCATCATGATAATTTGGCTGTAGCATCAACAGGGCAGTGCAGGCAGAAAAGTGTACACATAATGCATATGGATCTGAACTTCATTTTATGCAGAAAGCCAGTGTTTTTAGTGCTCTTCGTTTACTCTTGTGCCATTTCTAAAAACTTGTAAAGATGCTTAACACTTTCGGGACCGGCCCATAGGCCATCGATCCTATATGATCGACGGTTTTGCGCGCACTGCCCCGTTCAAATTTCCGCGCGCTTGGACATGTAGCTCCATCTAGGAGGTCGTCAGGAACTAGACTCTCGGTTTCGGCATAGTTTCTTTCATTTCCAGCAGGTGGCGATACGCGAGAGAGAATTTTCTCGATTGCGGCGGCGGCGGACGCAGTGGAAAATGGCGTCGTGCTCGCGTCCGGTCGCTCGAAAAGAACGCCGTCAATCGCGCGATTCCGCTGCTTCGGCAACGGATTTTTTTGATGAACCGAGCAGCGAAGAGTCTGAAGACGACTTCGGCAGCTCCGATTTTATTTCGGACTCCGATTCGGATGATGATGAGCCGCGGACTTCATCTAGTAGCCGAAGGTGAGCATAGTTCCACATTCATTTCTTTCTGGAGTAGGTGAACGGGCTCGCTATATGTTCTCATTATTTTATCTTTACTTGATAGGGTCTCAACAAGCTACGGCAATGATCTGCTGCCGCCAGCGCAGAAGCGGATTGAGTTTTCGCCGCGACGGGAACCTGGCGTGTACTTGGACGCAGAAGTGGGCGTGGCGCTCAGAAGCGGATCAAAGAAATTCTTGACTGCTCTGGACTTCTTTCTTCTGTTTTTCTCGATGAATGTGATCGAAACAATTTGTGACAACACGAACAAGTATGCTTGGACTCACATTTTGGAAAAACCAACGCATGCTTGTTCCGATGGATCTTGGGAAGAAGTCACCCCAAGTGAAATGCTAAAGTTTATCGGACTCGTAATTTACATGGGCGTTGTGAAGGTTCCTCGGCTGAAGCTGTATTGGAACGTAGGAGATCTGTACAGCGGTCTGCTCCCACCACGGATCATGCGGCGACGCCGGTTCATAGCTCTACTCGCAATGTTGCAAGTTGCAGACTTGGACGATGTCACTCAAAGTTCAAGAGGAAAGCTCCGATACATGTGGTGGCTCCTGCAACACATGAACGAAGTGTCAGCGAATCTTTTCCAGCCACATCGCGATCTTTCCGTGGATGAGCGCATGGTGAAATCGAAAGGGCGGTCAGGCATCCGACAGTATATCAAAGATAAAGTAACAAAATGAGGCTACAAGCTGTGGGTCCTAGCTGACCCTGGCACCGGATATACTGTGCAGTTTAGTGTGTATACCGGTAAGCGTGAGCAGCCAGGGCCCCATGGCTTAGCTTTCGACGTAGTTTGCCAGCTGTGTCACAGATATCTTGATCAGGGCTACAGGATCTTTATGGACAATTTTTACACTTCTACTAGCCTGTTCAGTCATCTTCTCAGCCGAAAAACATTGGCTTGCGGAACCACACGCAAGGATCGCCGAGGATTTCCTGCCGAACTGAAGGATGCACGGTGGGAAAAAAAAGCTCGACGTGGCGACATTCGATGGTTGCGCGATCAGAACATCCTGTACCTTCAGTGGAAAGACCGGCGTGTTGTCAACATGATGAGCACGGTTCATACTGCAAATGACACGGTCACCGCAAAAAGAAGGGAAAGAAGGCAAAACTCCTGGACTCAGATATCTATAACAAAGCCTCTGCTGATCCATGATTATAATGCTGGCATGCTAGGCGTAGATAAATCGGATCAAATGATTGGATATTATAATGTTCTCATGAGAAGCGTACGGTGGTGGAAGACTCTGTTCTTCCACTGCATCGATATTGCATGTGTGAACAGTTTTGTACTCTTCCAAGCTCACCGCACATTGCACCCAGAGATTCCTGAGCTGGCACGCACTGCCGGGTTTGACCACCTAGCTTTTAGAGAAGAGCTCATTCGGCAGCTTCTGAATCTTGACGGTGCCAAGCAAGCACACACGCCTCCACCACCCGTCGCAAAACATGCACTCCACAAGCCGGAAAAAGTGGCAAAACGCAGAAACTGCAAGCTGTGCTATGAGCAGAAGAAAATCGAGCTCAAAACTAATGTCTTTTGCAGCACATGCCAAGTTCACTTGTGTTTTACGACTGCCCGGAACTGCTTCGTCGAGTGGCACAAGAACCGTGGGACCTGAGTGGCTGACCACTGGTGCAAGCTAGATTTCACACAAAAAAAAGACAGTTGTAGATACGCGTGCCAAATTTTCACAAGCAAGAAAGGAGGCATTGTAGCACATTTTGTATATCTTGAATTTTTTTTATTATGTTTTTCCACTTGTATATCCATGACTTTTCCAACTTTTTTATGTTGTTCTTTCAGCAAATCTTGAATTTGAGATTTTTTAAAAAATATTATATATCACTTTTAAGTCTAACCTTTCTTTATGCATGAAAGACCATCTAATTAGCTACATTTTGATAAACATTGCAGCAATATAGCGTAATGACTATTCGTAATAAAAAATAATTTTTGACACCCATCAGAATTGCCTGTTTTTTCCCCGGTCCCGAAAGAGTTAAGCTTTGCCTTGAGAGTGGAATGCATTCCAAGATCCTTGACTGCTTCTCACGCTTCCTCCCAACTGCAGCTTATGTAACCGTAATGTTTACCAGGAAACGCTGGTGGTGAACGCTATGCACAAAGGCAAGCTTTCTAGTAGAAACATGGCCTCTTGCGTGGACCGCGATGTGGCGGAGGCGAGTGGCATATAGAGGTGTTTGCAAGGAACTGGGTACGCCGCTTTATGGCCTCTGGAAAAGGGGTTCGTGTTCGAGTTTCTGCGTAACAGAATTATGTTTCCTGGTACCTTGAAATTACAATCTGAAGCTATCCTGTCTGTAGGTTGTGTTTAGGTTGTATTTTATGATTTTTCTACACATGGTTACTTTGAGGAATTCAATTATTTCAGTAACCTCTCTGTGCCACGCTGAAGGCCTGGGTGGTTGTGGTCCAGTAATGTTTTGCCAAGTGACGTCCAACGCCAACATCAGGTTTTTTTCGACACGGGCCCTTTAACGCTATCGTGTTAACACGGCACTTGCAATTTAGTGTGGCCACAATGTTAGTGTTCGTGTGGGTGATCATGCTGTCATACTTTGTTTAAAGGTACCACCACCATATGTGACATGGTTGTATCATTTTATTGCCAAAAAGTCAACTCGAAACACACAAAATGTATTTGCGGCCATAAGCACATTGAACAGATCACATGACTGTGCCCAGGAAGTTCAAACTGTTGCTTATATTGCAATCAGTGATTGCCACAAGCTGAAACACACTACTTATATCATGTGTGTGACAAAATATGTGACAGAGGCATTTAAGTACGGGCGCCGACCTGTTTTGAAGACCTCTTGGGGGCTGAAGAATAGTCAAAAAAATCGAACAGTCCAAAAAACTTGTTCACCCTCAAAAAATACAATTTATTAGGCTTAGAGTGGCTTAAAATATCTCTGATAATGCCCTGCCTCATACTATGCTTGGAGGCAATCAGGTTTGCCTGGAATTGGCCAAGAGTGACGTTATCTCCGTATACAGTCGACAAGAGTGTCAACGCATTGGCGATCTCTGTTGGCAGAGATCCCAAACACCATTGAAGGAATGAGCCACATACTTCACACCACTTGGTTCTCGTGAAGGCTCAGGAGGTAGTGCCAATCACACAAATGCAAAGCCACACAAAGATGCGATAATGTCTCCAAAACACATCTGCTCTGAAACGTGCAAAATGGCAACTGAAACTTAAAAAAAAAAAAAAAATACTGCATGGCAATTGTCATGGTGCTAAAAGTGGTCTGTAAAAGGGAAATTATTAGCTTTTTCTCAACTGAAAGGATAGATAAAAAACATTTAGGGCACAAAGTACAAGCAAATTGATCTCATCGTATGATGATTGTGCTGACCGAAAAGTGCCGTCCTCTGGGGCGTTTTGTTAGCTAAGGAAGAGCAGGCGTGGCCGTAAGGATGAAGCGTGCGCCTCCCTATTTTGGAGGCTTTACAGCAGTCCACTGAAAGCCAAGCCTGGCCAAGCCAGTGGAAAATCCAACATGGCAGCCCCCAAGTTCAGGTAGCGTAGCTTGGAATAAGCTATTTAGGCTGGAAAGTCTATCTTTGGGGCCTAAATTCATCCAGGAAATTGGTTGCAAAAATGCATTAGCTCTATGGAAAACCTGACGGTGCATTTATGAAGTCCGGAATATCCATCAAGTCCGAAAAATCTGTCGGCGACTGTACACCCTTGTTCACTTGCTTAGAATATGGCTAAACGACAAATTCATGAAAATATAAGGAGATGGGTTTCAGATGTCACCAACTGTACTTCCCAACAACAGGTTCTCATGACAGTTCATGACTTTTAATGGACAGATTTAGTCTGCTGGGCCTTGAATAGGATGAACCGTCTTCATGTTGTGCAAAACAGCTCATAAAGTGTGATACTACGGTGGACACTGTGTTGTTATATTGTTGGCATACTCATAGCCATGTGCGCAACATGCAACACAAATGTAGAATTCGTATAAATCAGCTAAAGTGCAAGTGAAAAACAGACATAATGTTTTTTTTTAACAGATGCAGCTTCATGACAGGCATACATATCATGACAGTATGAGGGTTCTTGCAAAATTTTTCTCTGTTCAGGAGTTCCTAAACTAAGTCTCGTGAAAACCTCACTTGGATTCAAAAAATTCCAAGAGCACTCGAGTTTTTGCTAACCACCTGCTTTGGCTGTGAAGCAGAGGTCATTTAGTTGCAAGTTGCTGCATGAGTAGCAACTTAAATAAAACTGTACATAAAAGTGAAAACTTTCCTTAACAGCACAAAAAGGGCATCTACTTTTTTTAAACACATAATGTATCTACTGCATCCAGTAGGCTTTGGTTCAGTATTCAATTTTACATGCCAGGGATGAGTAATGTATGCCTGCCAACAGCTGTATTTATGTAGAAAAAAGAAATAGCATGTAAACCACCGCATCAGAGCAGTCGACATGTGATGATTAATTAGTAAGTTCATAGAGGTGAAGAAAAGGCGAAAGTGACAAGGGGAGGGGAGGCAGTGCTGTGTGCGTCAGCTTGGGTGCTTGCAAGGACATCTGGCAAAGCCTTCAGCTCTTCAGAGCCTGCTTTGTTGTCGCCTGTGCTGGATTGTGTGTGGGTCATTCTTTGCACTTGGCAAGGCATCATTGAGTGCCCCTGCATATGTCTGGTTGGATCTCCCAGGCCCATGGCGTTGACCAAGCTGGTGACCTGCCCCCCTACCCAGCATTGCACGGTCGAGGTTCCCAAGAAGGCTTCTGAAACCACGGGCAAGGGTAGCCCTCAGGCCAAGAAGCCTGTGCTGGCCACACTCAACCTTTCGGCACCGAGCCCAGACCCACTCATTGTGCACCCAGGAGTGGTCGTGGCCATGTTACACCTTGTCCCTTCTATCGCCGATGGCCACGACTCTCAGGTGGGGCCATAGTGACAAGTGTATCTGTGTATGACGGGCAGGTTTTATTGCCTTGTTTGTCGCCTGGCATGATACTTTTGCGTCATTGTTTGTAGAGTCGTAAATTGTGTTCAGTAGGTACATGACACACTGATTAATCAGTTTCATTTATGGATTTGAAGGATATTACGGCAGAGTATAAACTGAGAACACGACTGTTGAGCCCACTTATGATGGCCAGAATTTCATTCACGGCTGTGAAAAAATACTGAATACTGCTGTGGCAATCCCAGTCTCTATTATAGCAGTGGTATTGCTCTTTACAACACTGACATTCAGATGGTCAGTCAAGTGGTCTGTTTTGAAGTGTTTGCGAGGATCATTATACAGTATGGACATGGACATGTACAGATGCCTGGTTTGGTTGGAGTGAGTGAAGAGCTGACAGCAACATGTAGTACAGGAAAACCTTGTTCATACATTCTGAAGAAAGAAGAAATGCTGAGAAAAAACTAACTGGGAAAATGTAGGACCCGAAGTTAAATATTTTGGCAGTCTCAACTGCAGTTGACATCTACGTAGTGTGAAGTGTTACGCGAATCGTTGCCACACGAATGCGCACCAAGCATGAGTGGCCTAAAACATGCATTGTCGTATTTGTGGCTTCGACATGCTTACGTCTACACTCCTCGATTATGGCCTGGGTCAGCAGCTTCTCTGAGCTGGGCATTTGGGCGGCAAAGACACCGACACATGTCCAGTTTGTGGGGCTTATGCGGCTCAAGACACATGCTTTGTTGTTTTCCTATTGCATGTTTTAAGACAGTGACGGGAAACCAAAACGAAATCAAGCTGGTGGAGACACCAGAACACAATGCTGCCAGAGTGAAACATGACACTCACTTTGCACAGCCTGCTGCAGGGAATGGCAGTGTGTTCGGGTTATGGTCTATTAAAAGCATGCGTTACACTTCCAGTGGCCCTATGCCACGGCGCTGGGAAACAGATAAGTGAAGATGCTTATTGCAATAGGGTTAACAGCGATAGCTGTGGTTGGTGATGTGGCACAACCCACAAGGATGTTTGCTGGTACTGTTGCTGGTCGGTGTTGAACTCGTAATCCTCTGGACGAAAGTGCAGCGAGCACACTGCGTGATTTTTCAGCTCTTTGCCAGTGCACTGTGGCAGAGGTACGGTACTTAACCACTTCGAACGGAGAGGTCCACTCATTGGCACACAGTGATAAGTAACGTTGGATCGCTGCTGCAACTGCCCTTGGCCAAGTTCCGCGGACTGTTCGCGCATCCCACGACATTACATGGACGTGGCATTCTCGCTGCTTGTCCCAAATGCAAGTTTCGCGAGCCAGCAGGACCACCGCAGCACGACGCGATAAAAAAACTGAAACTCCAAAGCGCGCGCGGCGCAAAGTCGAACGCGCAGAGTTGAGCGAAAACGAAACCTTTCTAACACCCATACTACTAAAGGATAACGTCAAAATGTTATTTTTTTTCTTAGAATCGAATAGAAGTAGACAAGTAGCATTTTCTTCCGTCTTATAATCTAATGAAATTATCTTTTTAATACGAGTAGTTGAGTACTAGTGACATAAATTATGATGAGTGCTTTCGTCATCGGGCTAGTACCGGAATGTCGCTGTGGGGTCTCAAATCATGTCGTGCATTTACCTCAATTTCTCGGTTACTAAAGCTCTGTATGCGATTATATTGACACCTTAGACGTTCTAGAGCATTGCTTTATCACTTTAACTTGACTTTCTGGTAACCTTTAGTGTCCCTTTAACATTGGTGCCAAAAGGTAATGTTTTCTTGGAACATGTTAACCCTTTGAGGGTCAATTTTTTTTTTGCCAAGCGTGACCCCCCAGGGTCTGTTTCTTTTTATTACAAATTTAAAATCTTCAGAATGACCAACTTCACAAAAATTTAATGCAATTCTTTTAGAATGACCGCAAAGTGTGAAAATTGTTTTTTTTTGTAGGTAAACATGCATTGTTTATTCATGAATACAGATTTTATTTATTTATGCAATACCCACAGCACCTTTACAGGCATTGCAGTGGAGGGTAAATACATAACACCAAGCGGATTTGGGCACCACGACTTGGAAATAAACAATACAGTACAAAAAGTAAGCAAAACAATCAAAGAATAACAGATACTATTCGCATATAGAGAAAAAAAATAAGTAATAGGGCATCAATCCAACAAGGTATAAAATGTGTCATGTGATATTAACTGTGATATCCACTGAAGATAGTAGTCTATTCCACTCCCATGTTGTTCTAGGAAAAAAAGACATCATAAATAGTTCTGTGTGGCAAAATATTTCTCGTACTTTATGGGCGTGGTTGCCTCGAGCTGATGCATAATAAGGTTCAAGTATGTACTATTGCTTGTCCATACCAATTGTTGAGTGAAAGATACTATGGAAAGGCTTTAAACAACGTTTTTTTCCTGCGATTTTCAAGAGACTCCCATTGTTAATTATTCTTCGCTTGTGTAGCGCTAAAGGTAAAACTAATTTCCAGTAACTAATCTTGCAGCTAAATTTTGTACTCTTTCAAGTCGTTCCTTATCACCAACCATTGATGGGTCCCATAACTCGCATGCATATTCTAACACACACCTGGCGAACGTCTTGATGAGTAGCTCTTCAGTTGTCGTACTGAAATTTTTAGCATTACACTGTAAACCTTAATGACATGCTTGCACTTACTATTAGACGATCAACGTGATGATGCCATTTTAGATCAATGGTAAAATAAGCTCCTAGGTATTTATATACAGACACCCATGACAATGCAATATTATCTAATGTGTGCTAAAACAATGCTGTTTTTGGTACGATCCTCCAGGCATCACATGAGGATTTCTCATCTCCAAACGGAGATTTGCGGGAAGATGTCCCTATTTTCGGTCAAACCCTAATGAATAGCTTGCACCTACTATCAGATGATCACTGTGATGATGCCATTTTAAATCAATAAAATAAGCTCCTAGGTATTTATATACAGGCACTCGGGACAATGCAATATTATCTAACGTGTACTGAAACAATGCTGTTTTTGGTACTATCCTGCCAGCATCACCTGAGGATTTCTAATCTCCACACGGAGATTTGCCAGATGTCCCTATTTTCGGTAAGTCACTTTTGGGGGATACAGTCCCTTAGTGAGAATAGCATGACTCAGCACTGGACGCGTTGGCATCTATGTGCAATGGTGTTTCACACACACGGGCAACAGTGTTCCCGGTGCCTTGCCAAGATACTGTGCTTAGCACTGCAACAACGCTATTGCTTGTAGACACCAACTTGTCTGGTGCCTAGTCACACAAACTCTCGCTAAAGTGGTTGTATCCCCGAAAGTGATCGAGAATAACACTCCATGCCAGTGCTGCCATTGCTGACCGATGCATGGGGTGCAGTGTCACAGATGTTTCCATTAGCCCTGCTCATGTCTACATCTCTGGTGTTGTGTAAATATTGGCATGCATGAAGAGGTTAAACTCTCCAATGAGTACGGCTCATCTGAATAGCCTCTTGTGCATTTGGGAAGAAAAGCTGAGCATCTATGAGAACACAAAAATTGAGTTAGCCAAAGTGTGAAAACACTAGCTAGTCCATTTAAAAACAATGCTTTTGCTACCCTTCCTCACTCAAACATGAAGTAGTGTTTGGAAAGGAAGCTGCCATTTCGGGAATGCATGACATAATTAGTGCTGGACTGTGTCACAAAATTTTCTTCTACTGCAGGAGGTTGCCCAAGACTTTGGTTGTGCTGAACAGCAAAGTGGTTATGAAATAGGAATTGGTGAAGTTGGTAGCCATCTTTGTGTATGTTGAAACTTGTAAGTTGAATAATAGACAATCGCATGAGTCAATTACTTTGATTGTTTTTTTTCATTTGCCTCGCAGGGGCGTCTGCGGCAGCAGGCGTTTGGTGTGTTGCAACACCACGTACCCGAGCACACGAGAGTTGGCGCCTCCCGCATATAGCCGTGCGCGGTTTAGCCATGTCTGGGGAAAGGGGGATCCTGTGGGTTGAGTCGATGCTGGGTGTTTGGACCTTCAAGGTCCTCCGGCGGAGGCAACATACCTCTTCGGCCTCTGCTTCACATAGACAGCACCTCCATACTGACGCACCTGGAGGAAATCGGCAGTCGCCTTTTCCTGTCCCTCTATTCAATCTTTTGCTTTCCCTCTCGCTGGCTCTTCTTTCCCGTCTTCTTATCACTTACGAATTTCTAGGCAGCAAGGGTTAACCTGGTGTATGTATCCAACCTTGGGTATTTTATATTAGGTTATAGTAGCTACGTACAGCTGGCGTCCGCGTTTCCTCCCGGACTCGTGGCATCCCCTTGTTGGGCTCGGTGGTGGGTGGCTGGCATAGCTACCGAAATTAAATGAATTCTGTATGGCTAAGACATCGTTCCCCCTCTTTCGGATCGTCCTCTTTCCAAAAGAGAGCGCACCAAATAAACTTTTCAGCTATTCAGCCAGCGCAAAGAAACTTTCCCCCGCTTCCATGCAATACAGCAGTCCATGCAGTCAAGATCCCGAAAAGACAGTCAGAACTATTTCACCTTTCATCGTAGCTAAATGTCTTACTGACGCACTAGATGCTGGCTACAAAGTGAAGAAAATGAGCTGTGGCGACTTTCTTCTTGAGGTCCGTGACGCTCAACAGCATGGCAAACTCTCCAATCTCTTAGCATTCTGTAATGTTGCAATCACTGTTACCCCCCATCGATCATTGAACACATGTAAAGGAGTCATCTTTGATGAAGATCTCTTGAGCCTGAGCGAGGAAGAGCTCCTGGAGGGCTGGAAAGAACACAACGGGATTCAAGTGCAAAGAATAATGATCAAGTGAGACAATCATGATATTCCAACTTAGCATCTCATCCTCACCTTTGCGTCGAGCATGCTACCGGAAACCCTAGAAATGGGATATACCAAAATTTGAGTCAGGCCTTACATCCCAAATCCCCGAAGATGCTTCAAGTGTCAGAGATATGGCCATGGTTCGCAAAGCTGCCGTGGCTGACTGACCTGTGCAAGATGTGGCAAACACGAATCCGACAACTGTAGTGGCACACTCTGCTGTCCCAACTGTGACGTGGACACGCAGCATACCTACTCTCGTACTTGCCCCACATAAAAAAAAGAAAAAGACATAATTCATTCTAAAAACACAAGGACTCTCATGTAAAAGACGGGTCCTGTGGTGGAATGAAGTGGACGACCAAGGGACTACCTTGGAAGACCAGGCCAACGCTCTAGGCAAACACTTCGAACATGTGTCAAGTTCTGCACATTACATAAAATCATTCCTCAAATATAAACAATTAGCTGAACTTAAGGCACTGGATCGTAAATGCCGTCCGGATGAACCATACAACCGTCCTTTTAATATTGTCGAGCTTAAAGCTGTATTGAGCACATGTAGAAGCTCTGCACCGGGAGCTGGTGGAATCATGTATGACATGATTAAAAACTTACACAAAGACACACAAATGACACTTCTGGCACTTTTCAACTCTTTCTGGGCTGCCGGATATCTCCCATCCTCATGGAAGGAAGCTATTGTCATTCCCGTCTTGAAGCTGGGTAAAGACCCTTCCTTGGCGGCAAGTTATCGCCTGACAGCTCTTACAAGTTGTCTGTGTAAGCTATTTGAAAAAATGATTAATCGTAGACTAACTGAACAATATGCTTGATCCCTATCAGTGTGGCTTCAGAGAAAGGCGTTCCACGACTGATCATCTTGTGCGCATTGAAGGAAATATCCATGATACATTTGTACATAAACAGTTCTTATTGATATTCCTCGATATGGAGATGTGTGACACAATATGGCAATACAGGATCTTGCGAGATTGTCGGGAATGGACATTCGGGGAAATATGTTAAACATACTAGAAAGATATTTGTCCAAACGTACCTTCCGCGTGAAAATCGGCAATGTATTGTTGCGACCTTTTATACAAGAAACCGGTGTACCCTAAGGAGGTGCGCTTAGCTGCATGCTCTTTATCGTGAAGATGAGCACACTTCGTGCTTCATTACCGCCAGCTATTTTTTATTCTGTTTACATAGATGACATACATATAGGTTTCAAATCCTGCAACCTTGCAGTGTGTGAGAGCCAAGTACAATAGGGCTTGAACAAAGTGTCCAAATGGGCAGACGAAAACGGATTTAAAGTGAACCCCAACAAAAGTTTTTGTGTGCTTTTCACAAGAAACAAAGGGCTCATTGCAGATCCCAATATCGAAATGTATGGTCAGCAAATACCTGTGAACAAACAGCACAAGTTCTTAGGCATCATACTTAACTCTAAACTAAGTTTTATTCCACACACAAAGTATCTCAAGGTGAAATGCTTAAAAACAGTGAACTTACTGAAAATTTTATCCCACCCAACATGGGGCAGCGATAAGAAGTGTTTAATGAATCTTTACAAGAGCCTGATTCGATCATGATTGAACTATGGTGCCGTGATCTACCATTCTACCGCCCCAAGCACGCTAAAAATGCTAGATCCGGTCCACCATCTAGGGATCCGACTGTCCTTTGGTGCTTTCAGAACAAGTTCCATTGAAAGTTTATATGTAGAATCAAATGAGTGGTCACTCTATCTGCAAAGAACATACATCAGCCAAACATATTTTCTGAAAGTTCACTCTAATCATCAACATCCGTGTTTTAATACTCTTAACGATATGACATGTGCTATACTCTTTCGTAATCGCCCTCTGTAAGACAGCCCTTTTCATTGCTTGTGAGGGAGCTTAGTGTTGAAATGGATGTCCCACTCCTTAAACATCGCTTAATGCCTCCAGCTAAGCAGCTACCTCCTCGGGAGTGGCAGCTGATACAATGTGATATATCTTTCCTACAAGTTACAAAGCACGCTCCAGAGATTGAAATCCAAATGCATTTCCTGGAACTCCTAGTACAAGCACTCCTGCATGGAGTTCTACACAGACACATTGAAGTCACATGACGGGGTGTCCTATGCAGCCATCGCTCCATCCTTCTTGGAATCCGATGTACTGCACCCAGAAACAAGTATCTTTACGGCTGAGGCCTTTGCACTATTGTTGGCTGTGAAGCATATAAGGAAATCAAAACTCCAAAAATCAGTTATATATACACACTCCCTAAGTGTTGTGAAGGCCTTGATGTCATTCTGGAAGTACAAAAATCCAATAATTAATGAACTCTATTCCATCCTGCGTAAAGCATATATGTCTAACCAGCATGTGATTATGTGTTGGGTGCCTGGCCATAGGGGCATCGAAGGTAACCTTCTAGCGGACCAGATGGCCACATCAATTGCATCGCATGCTGTTAATCCTACTGCTGCAGTCCCTGTCACAGATCTGAAGCCCTTCTTACGAACGAAACTGCGAAACTACTGGCAACGTTTGTGGGACGTGGAAACAAATAATAAGCTGCATGTAATAAAGCCACAATTAGGTTTCTGGCCTTCTGCAACAAAATCATGCTGAACAGATGTCCTATTCTGTCGTCTAAGAATAGGACATGCATTTGGCACCCATAACTTTTTACTCACTGGAAATGAGCCTCTAATCTGTGGTAGATGCGGGGAGAGGCTGACCATTCTTCACGTTGTCCTGGAATGTCGGAAAGCCGAATCTGAGAGAAAGAAACATATTCCCTTAGCATACCGGCAGCACATACCCCTTCATCCTGTAATGTTACTCGGCCCAGAGCCGCTCTTTGACACCAATGCAGTCCTAGGTTTCTTGAAAGATGTTGTGTTACATGTTATTAACCCCATACATTCGTAGCGCCTCCTCTCTTCAGAGGATGCCGCTGTGATAGTTGTTTGGTATAGCACATGCCTCTAGGCCTTTGTGTTTCAAGGGCTCTGGCGAGGCAGTAGTGCTCTAGGCAATTTTAGCATCTCATATATTTTGTATATTGCATCATTCTTTCCCAATGCATTTTAGTGTTCATAGTACACGTCATTAATCATTGCCATAATTTTATTACGCATAGATTTTATGCAATTTACACCAACTCTTTTAGGCCCCTTTACAGCCATGTCACATTAACTTCACAGAACCCATCAGACCACTACGAACTCATTAACACTAGCATGGCGCTCTTTGGCCATACCTGGCCCTTGCGCCACTAAACGTCAAACACTCAGGTTTTTGCATTTGCATTCATGCGGCATTAACATCTGATTTGAACCATAATCAACACTGCTTCGATAAATGTTGGAGGGCCCCCTTTGAAGCTTGGAATAAACACTCTGTGACAAGGCATTTGTTTCATCAGTGGTTGCAGATAGAGCTGACACTGCAGCTGTACCTGGCAGAGGTGCTGCGGTCGCTGGTACGTTCGGAGCGCAACCAACAGGTGATGTGTGAGGCTGGCCTGCCTGGGGAGCTGCTGCAGCGCTGTCGGCCCGCCCTGGAGGACGAGCAGCACCCGCTGTACCTACCCTTGCAGTACATGCTCGAGCGCCTTGCTGCACAGGCGCTTGAGCCCAGGGACCTCCGGTGAGCCAGCCCCATTGATCCACCTGCCCTCTCAGAGTCTGCTTAAGCTTTCTTTCTTGTATGTCTTGAAAGTAATGCAAGTTTGAGGCCTCAGAACAGGAAGACAAATTTTTAGCTAGAACAACTATGCGGCAAAGATAGCAGAAAAGGTGTGGGTGTGCGAATATCGAATAATAGAGTTTGAAACGAATATTGAATCAAACCAAGAAGAAAGAGCCAAATATGGAATCGAATATCAGGTTATCAGAAAATTTAATACAAACGTTTACGCTTCAAAATTTTGCGCAAAAACACAGTAGTGCACATGCTCAGGAGGCTAATCACATTACTTAACAATAATCTTGCTAGCTATCAGTAACTTAGGTACCTAGAAATAGGCCCAAAGGGAACACCAAACTAGTGTGCAAGCACTGATGACAACTCAGTTCGTATATCAAGCTCTGGAAAATATTTTTAATCAATGTAATGTCTGTCAAACAGAATTAAATGCTTTTAAACTGAAGAAATAGCTAAATTTTCCTAAATACCGATGGAGTTTTCAGTTTAATATTGGGCCATACTGTGCTTAATGGCAATCTTCTGTTACTTAGAAAGTATTGCTTTCCAGTTTTCTTACATAAAACAGGAGGGTTTTTCCATCTTTATGGGAGATGGTTTTCTGTGAGTTATCGTCAGCTCCTTATAAAGCCAATCTGTGCAACAGACAAAACCTGGGAATGTGCATAAATCACGTCACTTGGCACTGTTCCTTGCGGTCATCAGTGCCGCACACACGTCGACCATAAGGCGAAGAGTTCTCAAATAAGGAGGTCCACGGCAAGTTCGCACGACATCCCCCCCCCCCCTCCTCTTTTTTATTTTCATCTGCATCCACCTGCTGTCTGTGCAAATGTGTGTGCAGCTGAGAGGCAGCGCACTATTACACTATATTTTCGAGCCCGCCATGTAAGTCCAAAGCTAGTATTGTGATAGGCCGCTCGAAGCTACGAGAAGAGAGTAAGATACCGTTGTGCTCCTACGAACGGCTGTGTACATTCAACGCTCGTCCCGTGCGGTTGCTTTTGTTGGCGAGATGGTTTGTCAGCTTTCTGAGGGTCGTGCGAATGCTGTGAATAGATCTGCATTGATTCGGTGACTGCAACTTTAATTGCCGACATCTGACAATGCAGCTTCGATTAGGCTTAACAAGTTATACAGTGTGGCCAATGGCACGGTCAATGGCATGGTCATGTTGAAAACGCGTTGCTGGCTGATTTGATAACGGGCCACAAACAGTCGCGGAAAGTTTGTCGCTACTATTTTCCTACGGGTGGCTCATCAGTGATAGGTCGCGAAATCACGTGTGCAGGTATGGCTGCTGAAGTGGTGTTCAGGTCCGCGGTAGACCAGCCAGCACCTACTGCAAGCATGCATGCCAAGTTTGTCTGTGTGCTCACATGTGGGTTGAAAGCTTCCAACTGCACGAATTTGCGTGCGTGAGCACTGAACTTGCATATCTGATGCGATCAGCATGCCTTCCGGTGGCTAATCAGCCTGATCTTAATGCATGCTTAACCCCCATTGCATGCTTAACCCCCAAATGCATGCCTAACCCCCATAACCTATATTCGAAAAATTTAATATTTGAGAAATCTAATATCATATGTTTGATTCACGAATCTAATTGTTCGAACTTTCACTATTCGGTTCGAAATAGAATATTCGAGTATTCGCACATTCTTAGAAAAAAGGCATGGACAAGTTAAGAGATGACGATAGCACACACGCTAGACATTTAACTGTCATCATCTCTTGGCTCATTTGGGTTTAGAACAATATTTAGTAGGGTTATGTGAGTATTTGAATATCACCAAATTGAATTGCATAGTGAACATTTGAATAATTCAATTTGCGAGTCGAATACCTACTATTCGATTTTTCAAATCATTTTTCAAACACACGGGTTGGCCTGTGCCTTACTGCATGCAGCCTTTTTGTAACACAAGGTCTCAGTCAGTGTAAGATTCATGTATCGATCCTGCCAGTCGCAATATGGGCAAATGGAATGGCGACAGAAGCGGTGCATATTTCAGAAAGCATGAATGCGTGTGCAAAAATCAGGCCGACTAGTCGCATAGCGTATGCAGATTGTATTGGATACAAATTTTCACGTACACATATTCGTGCAGTTTGGAGCTTTACCATATAGACTCACATAAGGGCCGCACCCCCAACTTGGCTGCCCAAAATTGCGGGGAAAAAACTTTTTCAGCGGAGAAGTTATCACGTTCTGTGCCCCGATGCCACGTGCATGTGTCGGCGCATTTTCGTGCACTGCATACTTCAGCGCTGCCTCCACTAGACAGCAAAAGCTGCATGTTAACTTCTAATGTAATGGTACATCTGGGGATCTGAGGTATGCACAAGTCGCAAGTTGTGCCAGCACCATTTCGACCAAAAGGTTCAGTCTCGTGTAAGGGCCACACGTCATCAAAATTGTGAATAGAAAGTGTGGCCCTTGCACGATTCCATATGCCAAGCACACAGACGAACTTGGTACACATGCCCACGGACCCAAACACCTCCTCAACAGACATCAGTTAGGCCATTAGGCCTAATCGGCGCTGCTTCGTCGTACGTCGGCGACTCAAGTTAGGGTGTGGTGCTGAATCGACGCACAATTTGCAGCAGCCGCACAGTGCTAAAAAAAAAAAAACCGCCCCGACAACGAAAGCGAGTGTACGGTATGGCACCAACAACCAACATTTGCAACACATCATACGGTGGCCCTTCGTTCCCAACGCCATTTGTAGATGCATATCAGTTTTTATTTGTAGCTTTGAGCAACTCCTCACAAGACTAGCGTGAGATTTACACAGCGGGCGCAAAAGTGTCATGTTTCTAGTGCGCTGACCTCCCAGCTGGAGACATTTGTGTTGTCAGCGGATGGATGTGTAAAGGTGGGGGTGCCTCACATGAATTTGCCATGGCCTTCCCTATTTCGGAACCTTTGACAGGTGGCAACTGACACTGAACCCGACAAGAAAAAGGCCCCTGCTCTTTATTGTCGGCGCAACTGCAGTCAACTCGTATACGGCAATGATAGCTGCGTGCAAAGTGGCCATCAAGTCAGGTGATGCACAGTCTGCACTCTCATCTGGTGCACAGGTTGACATTTACAGTAAAACCCCGTTAATTCGGATTTCACGGGATCGAAGAAATTGACGGAATTAACGAAATGTCGAATTTACGAGGTGACGACAATAATAACTAAAAAAATTCCGAAAACATCAACATACCTTTACTTCATAAAATAACTGGTTATTGTTGCTTCTTTAGAGCGAGAAATTTGCGCGGAAAACACAATTTTTCGGAGTTCTTGTAGATGGGGCTGTCCACGCAGATTGTTGGGAGAAACCACACAGATGTCCTCCAAAACTTTGAGCACGTCATCAGCCTCTTTAGCAGTGCGGCGTGGCACTTAACACGCATCCGCGATGGGCACATTTTTATCATCAGAGTTGGGGTCTTCGTCACCGAATACATCATCAAGTATTTTGTCGTTGTTGAGGCGACCGGCAACAGCAACGTCACTGTCTCTCTGGGTGTATTCATCCAGCGGGACGTCCGCAGGCAGGAGTCTGTCGAAATGACTGTCGTCTTCCTCGCCGTTTTCGTCAAAATCCGCATCCCCGGCTTCAAAGGCATCAGTGTCACGGACAACACCACTGTGTCGGAAGCAGTTCGCTATTACTGTGGGCGGTGTTGCAACTGGGGGTCCGAAGACGTGGAATTCACTTTGCTCGTGGAGGAGTAAGGGAACATGAGGCTGGGTCCGATATTCAGAACATTTGACAAAGACATCTATATTTACATATGAGCAAGAAAATGCAAAGTTTTACAGAAAAGTTGACGAAGAAGTTGTAGCAGCCGATCACTCCCACTGTCTGTTACTCCTTTAATGCCTGACATGGTCATTGTTCAGTCACTTCCCCCAATCCGGCGTCAGCAGACCGATGACATCAGGTCCCACCAATCCGAAGGTTGGTTGCTCTTTCCCTCAAAAGGGAATTTGGTTGGGGCAGCTCATCGGTGCCCCTTGAAGAGGCCTTGGCCGCTCAGCAGGCTCAGCTTCAGCTCGAAGTCCCATGCTCGCCGGGAGGATTGAACGGCTGATCTCAACAGCAGCGTGTTGTTCCACACATGCGCCATCATGTGCACTGTGCTGAGTAGAGTCACACTGTATTTTTTTCCGTGCCTCCATACAGAGCAACATGCACTCAAGCACTCACCTGATCACCTGATCCAGAGGCTGCAGGGAAGCCATTGTGTTCGGAGGCAAAAAATGCAGCTCTGTGTTTGTCATCCTTAGCACATTGTTATGCGCACTGCAGTTATCTAAATCAACTAGCGCTTTGCACACTATTGCAGAAAAGCGGCAGTCCAATTTGCACAGCCAGGCTTGAAATATTTCTGATGTCATCCACACCTTTTGACTGGAGTGATAGTCTACCGGAAGCTTCTTGATACTTTTGAAGCATCTTGGCTTTTCGGCTTTGCCGATTATCAATAGCGGTAGCTGCTCCGTGCCAGTCATGTAGGCAGCCAGCAAAACAGTTATCCTGTGTTTGCTTTGTTTACCGCCAGTGCAAGGGTCCCTCTTAAATGTGATTGTTTTATCTGCCAGGGCTTTGTAGAAGAGGGCTGTCTCATCTGCATTAAAAATGTCACAGGCATCATAATTGGCTAGGCACGCGGGTAATCCGGCCTTCCAATCTTCGACAACACCTTCACTGACCAGCCCCTTTCTCGTTGCGCTTCGAAAGACCAGGCCGTGTCTCTTCTTGAATCGGTCTATCCAGCCTTCCGATGCCTTGAAGGCTTCGATGCTGAGCTTCAGCGCATACTTCTCGAGCTGTGCACAGATCAGGGGACCACTCAAAGGCAGCTGTGCATTGCGCGAATCGGCAATCCATCACAACAACGCTTCTTCAAGTGTTGGTGCACTGCCATTCTCAGCCATTTCCTGTTGTGAGTGAACTTGTCGCTGTCGTACGCCTGTAGAATCTGAGCTTCATTCTTTACATACGTGCTGAGTGTGCTTCTCTTCACGTTGAACTTATTCATTATTTGCCGCGGCACCCCTGCCTTCATGGCTTTCAATATTTCTACCTTCTCTGACGAATCCTTTGCCTTGTACTTCGCCCGCTTTGGTGGGGCACGAGACCACATGATGGCACAGCTCGCATGGCGCGGCAGCGACACACACGACGCTAACAAAATGCAAAGTATCAACGAACAAAAAGAAAGCGCAAACAAAATTTAACATGTAGACACACACACAAAAAAAAGAACGAAGTTTCGTAATCCTCGTACATGCACTTGGCGTAAAGTGATAAATGCAATAAAAAGGCCAACTACAACAAAAAGAAACTGCACAACTCCGCAACCACACAACCGCGCAAGCAAAAAACGATGTAGAAAATGGCGGACAGGCGGACGGTAACACAATAAAATAAACATGGAGGAATGATGTAAAAAAAAATGTGTGCATGGCTAGGGTAGCTAGTATAGACCAATAACTACCATGCAACCACAGTGATGCAAAGGTAGTGCTCAACACCAGAAGCGATTTCAAAGTCGGAAGTACGCCGTAGTCGCCATGTTTTTTTTACAGGTTTGTCTGTTACAGTAATGAATAAACGTGGTGGCCTTGACATGTTTCCAGCCTTTTAACACTTCCAGCACATGCAAGCATGGCCTTTGAGATCGGCGCACACTTCTCAGACATGCCTTCGTAGGCGGTTCAATTTAGACTCCCCATAATGCCACCCAATCTTATATGCCTCATGTGCCTCTGAGCTCCACGAACTGTCCAAATTAACCGAAGCACAGCCAAATATGTCTGAATTAACAAGAGTTTTGTGCCATAGGGTTATGTATAAGTTTGACAGAACTAGATGGCGCATCCAAATTAACCGAATTTCTGAATTAATGGGGGCCGAATTAATGAGGTTTTACTCTACGAGCATATGATAAGCCACAAAACACACCTACCTCTAAAGCTAAAAAAACCGTTCTGTATTTTGGAGAAAAACTTCTGTGCAATAAAGGATTGCTATAGAAGAGAAGCCCACTATTAAACTGAAACATCTCATAGGATATTCAGTGTGACTTAACTTGACTGCTTCTTCAGCTTCAGAGGGCAAAAATCACTTGATTCTATTCAGCAGACGTTTTATTGATTAAACAAATATTCCAGACCTTATTATAGAACTGAGCTCAGAGTTTGTACACCTCCTTGAAACCTTTGACACCCTTGAATTTTGGAAAAGGGATGCTAGGGCCCTTAACACTCCCTAAAAGTAAATATGCCCCGTGAATTTCTTGAAAACTGGGATTGGGGGCAACTCTCAAACTTTCAAATTAACAAACTCTGCATAGGGGCTATGCCATGGACACTGTCTACTGAGAAACAATCCTAGATTTTTTTTTGGGAGGGGGGGGGGGGGTTGTTGCTACCCAATTGGAATTGGGGTGTGTTCACAGCTACCAATGGCAGGCCTGTTAAAGTCGCTGTTGCCATCGTGGAGCCATATAAAGCCACATCAAGTGACCAAGTCATGCCACCATTTTGTTGTACAATATTGCTGGTTGGTACACAGCACAGCCATCATGGCTCCATTTTCGTGCCCTAGGCTGTAGAAATGCCTGGCAGAAAGCAAGTTTCAGCCATTTGGCATTAACACGACCGAGTATCTTTGGCTTAAGTCAGACACTACTAACCATCATGCCAGAGGGCAATTGACATCACTACAATGGGAAAGTCAACTTAGGAAGGATACCTGAAGATATTGAAGCATGTGTCCAACTCCGCGACTGCTTAGCTACAAGAAATTGCAGCTAAGAAGTGATTTCACTATTTTTCTGTGTACAGTGCAGTCCTTGATATCAATAAGAACGAAAAAATGAATTATTATAACCAATCATTACCATATCTTGACTGCTGTAAAAAAAGAAAAAAAGCTGCCGAACATACCCTCTTAGCTCCGAAACCAAATTTGCCACTTACCATAAAAAATTGACTTTCTAAAAAATTGGATGTGTGGGAAATGAAATGTTTATTATACTATAAACATTGTTATACCTCTAAACAGCATGTCGAGTGTTCGGCACGCTGAAATAGTCGGATATCTGCACTTGCTTTCGCGGACGTTTCAGGTTCACAACCACGGTGTGCATCGCGCGTGTAGCGGCTGCACAAACAGTGGCGGCTGTAATTTAGCGTGAATGAAATCAGTGAGCGACGCTATCGATGACAGTGCAATTTGTGTGAACATTGGGGTTGGCATCAAATGAAAGACCACTGTCGTCATCACTGCTGCTGCTGTCGTCGCTTCCGTCACACAACGTCGCCGTTTGTCGCGACAGCGATCGCCCCGATGGAGATTCTTCCCGGAATGAGGCAGCGCTATCTCCATCAAAGCACCACCTTATTTATCGCTAGTAGCAACAAGCTCCCAGGGTTCGGTAATGTCAGCGGCTGTTACCGTGTTGGTTTCACATGTGGGGGTTTTGCCCTGGCATACTAATTAGGTGTTTCCTTTAATAAGAGTAGACTGTACTGTACATCTTCATTTTTTTAGGTACCTAAAATATTTATAGGTTGCAACATTCTTGTTATTTAATGCTACTAGACTCACTAGCATGTTCAGCACCGTGTTTTCTTGCACATAATTTGTAAGCATTAATCTTCGTGATAAATTTCCTGATATTTGATTCAATATTCACTTTTTTTTTCTTGATTTGATTCGATATTCAATTTGAAATTTACTATTTGGTATTCGCACACCCCTAATATTCTGTCTCAGCCAGAACCAAATAGTCTAGCTCTTCGCTCTTACATCATAAAGTTGGTGCTCAGTGGAACGAACCATAATAATTTAGCAAAAAAGATCCGGTATTCAGTTAAACCTCAATATAACGAAGTCCATAAAATAGGAAATTTGCTTTGTTATATTGAAATTTTGTTGTATTGAAATTCGACCTTATATGCAAATAAGTACCATCGCCGATCGATTTTTGTTACACAAAAAGGGGCCGCAAAATTATCCGAATTATTGGGCAATAGAAAAAAGGAAATGTGAATGAGAAAACAATTCATTTTGATCAATTTGCGTGTCGACAACGAATGATATGGTTTCATGCCACATCGATGATAGCTTCACGTCGGTGGTATCAATTAAGCAAAGCCAGCCACACTTTCACGTGCACTCCGCCCCCGTGGCTAATAGTGTCGCCCGCACTGGGACGGCGCAATCATGAAAAGCGCTGGCAGTAACGAGCAAATGCTTTGTCTGCCTCTCCCTTCAACGGGTCACTGAAACTCAAGATTATGCAACCTCTAATACTAAACGCATGGGAAAACAGCTTGCATGAAGCCACACTGTCTCGCAACGCGCACTCTTTACACACACTGCAGATTACCGCTAAAGCAGGGTGCGCGGCTGCGTATGTGCTCAACCGTGCTTACAGCCATGCGTAGCCACGGCCAAGACACACGCCAAAAATTGAGACGCATGCCAACCTACTCCGGCCACCGGCACCTCATGCGCACTTGATTGCGTTACCGTGAGCTCGCTACCCTCCCCAGCTTTCCCTTTGCTCACACGGGAATGTGGCACTTGTGAAGCCACCATCTTTCTTGTCTCTCCCTCGCACACTTTCACTTGCACCTAAAGCACACAGTGTGCAAGGCGTGATAGGATCTTATCGCACTTGGACATTATGCGGAGCATGATGTGGGTCCACTTCAGTGGTAGCTCTTGTCGCACAGCCCGTGAGTTGAGAGGCACGTTAACAAGCAGTCGCTTGCAGTTGAATCATTTGACCATCTGCATCTGCAGAAATTTCAATTTATTGTCTCGGCATTTTTATGCGATGGCAATGAAATTTCACTATATTGAAATCGCAAACAAACCCACTTTGTTATATTGAGGTACTATATGTATGATGTTCTATGGACAGTAGGTTACAAAAAGTTAAATACTTCGTTATATCCAGAATTTTGTTAAATTAAGTTTGTTATATCGAGGTTTAACAGTATCCGAAGCCCATTCTATTAAAAGTTACGGCCATGGTATGTTGTAAAATGGTAGAGCTTCACATATACTGCTAACTCGAAGCAAATTGCAAAAACAATGTAAACTACAAAATTAAAAGGCGTTGCGACAGCAGCGTCAGCAGGTGGCATGCAACGATGGCAGAAGCGCGCAACGTGGCCGGCGACACCGCAAGCGAAGCATATGGGTCGGTTGTCGCGTGTGCGCCAAGGGGTCTGAACCGGGCGTCGAGATGGAACGGGAGGCGACGCGAGAGGAGGTGCAGCTTAAAGTCGCATTGGCGCCGGAAACGAGAACGTCGGCGGCGCAGGTCGCGTGGCGACTTCGGCATAGGTCAGAGGTGCAGCCACGTGAGGGCAGGGTTGGGCGAAAGGTAAAGACCCAGCAAGTTCCTCGCGAATGGCCCGCCTAATGGGAGCAGCCAGAGATGTGTCAGGCTGGGGAGGTCCATCGTTGAGAGGCAGCATAGACAATTGGCGCGCCACCTCCTCACGAATGAAATCCTTAATCTCAACAGAGAGCGATGCTGCTGGCGTGGTGTTTGAGCGAAGCGTGAGGCTCGAGAGAGAGTCGCCAGGTGCGAGAGCGCTGCGCGCAAGGACCCTTTGTCGACGCAGCTCATCGAAGCTCTGGCAAAGAGTGACGACAGCTGCGACAGAAGTAGGGTTCCGCGCCAGGAGCATTTGAAATACGTCGTCCTTGATGCCCTTGAGGATGTGCCTCACCTTGTCCTCTTCAGTCATGGTGGAATCGACGCGGGCGCAAATATCAACGACATCCTCTATGTAACTAGTATAAGTCTCGCCGGGCTGTTGAGCGCGCTGGCGGAGGCGTTGTTCAGCACGGAGTTTTCGCAAGGCTGGGCGACCGAAGACTTCCGCGAATGCAGTTTTGAAAGCGGACCAGGTTTGCAGTTCCCGTTCATGATTGTGGAACCAGAGGTTCGCAACGTCAGCAAGATAGAAGATGACGCTACGGAGCTTCGTCGGGTCATCCCACTGGTTGTGTTCACTGACGCGCTCGTAGGTAGAGAGCCAATCTTCTACGTCAGGCTCACCTGAACCGCTAAAAACAGGAGGGTCCCGCTGCCGTTGCACGGCGCCGCACATGACAGGAGCGGCAGATGCGCCAAGCGGATTGTTGGGAGCGTCGTTCATAGTAGCGGCTGGAGCAGATGTTAAAGTTCGGCTGCTAAGTTCCAGGGTGAGGTCGGGGAGTGCAGCACCTTCCACCAAATGTAATAAGATGATTTATTATGAGGAACTAGGCACAGTCTAGTAGCACTGGCAGTAGACGAACGCTGATCACGCGCACAGCCGACACAAGAGCGCCTTCTTCGTCTTCCTCTTCACCACAGAAGTAACAGATGAGTGGGTTTACACTATGATTGTACAACCACACAGCATGGAACCTTGCTCTCCACCGTTTTCTGGATGCTGGAATAATGCATTGTGCAATCGTCGGTGGTTGTTTTTGAAGCGCTGTATGCCATGGCTTAGAAGCCAAGCTGGTTAGGCCTAGCAGCACCCTCACCACTCTACCGAGCCAGCAGCGGTGGGTGGCGGTGAGCGGCTCGTGCCGTCGACTCAAAGACTCTCTGTTGGGCATAGCACAGCATGCCGTTACAGGGAGCTTACTAGTAATGTGTTTATTCTTTAGAAAAAGTGCATTTTTGCACATTCTATGAGTGGCCAGAAATAGTTGCCTGTGATGCACTGCTGCACACATGCATCGCCGCAGCAAAATACGTTTTATTTGCACCATCTAAATAAAATTTGGTAAAAAATTTGGCCTTTGTACCTGGTGGTCTGTTGTAACCGGGTCTGTCAAAAGCAGAATTTGTTGCATTGATAATATAGGCGGCCAAACCAAGTAAAAGGATCATCTGTTATATCCGAATGTATGTTGTAGTATGTGGATACATTGTAACGAATTGGGCTGTATTTACTCACACAATAAATGTGATCGCATAATAAATGCACCCCTAACTATGGTCCTCTGCAGTCCCGTGAACGAACAGCCATGCTGTAGTTTTCCAGTTCACTTGCTTTGACTGATGATGATAGCATAGTGCATGCCACCGAGAGGCATCTCTAGGCAGAAAAATGAATGCTTTTCATCATGGTGCCAGTGCAACAGCCAATCAAAATGATGCTAGACAGTTGTGCAGCTTGAAACAAGTGAACTGGTGTGCTGTACATTATCCCTATATTTAAAACAAGCCTTTCTTTGTCTACCTCTCTGCGATTTGGCTAGTGATGGTAGTAGTGGTCACCATTGCTATCAGCTGTCTCTCCGAGTAGAAGCCTTCACTATCGGGGCTACTGTCACTTTCGCGACGTTTAGTGTGACTCAGCATTGAATGTGCTGGCTTATATGGCCGACGGTGTTTTCGGCGCTGTGCTAAGCTCGTTACCTTCGCAGTGTCAGGAACGTTGTCGACCATCTGCATTGAAATGTTTCATTTCATTTCATTTCATTTTATTACCTTAAAGACCCACGAGGGGTATTACATAAGGGGTGGGTACATATATTTTGGTGAGCGAGTGTTAACAGAACGAAACATGACTGGTAACATTATTGGCAAAGTTGGATGAGCACGTGATGGCTGCGATGTCGTTGGGTAGGTCGTTCCAGTCTGCTGCAGTACGGGAGAAAAATGATGCGGCAAAAGTGGTAGTTCGGGCACGAGGTCGGGAAACTTGTAGCGGATGACGAGTGCGATGAGATATGCGGGCTGGAGGGACGATGTAGGGTGCGCGACCTAGTGAACTATGGAAAATTTTATGAAACAAGCAAAGGCTGGCAATGCGGCGACGAAGTGATAAGGGCAATAAGTCGGATTCAGCTTTCAAAGCTGACACACTGATGTCGTAAGAATATGATGAATGGATGAATCTGGCTGCTCTGTTTTGGACTGATTCGAGTGCATTTATAAGGTAAGCTTGGTGCGGGTTCCAAATGGGTGAGGCATATTCTAATTTTGGTCTGACAAGGGATTTGTACGCTAATAATTTCACATGTTTAGGGGCTTGGCGGAGATGACGTCTTAAAAATCCAAGTGTTTTATTAGCGGATGAAATGATATTCGTAACGTGTGTACTCCAGGACAAGTCGCCACACAAGGTAATGCCTAAGTACTTGTAGGATAGAACCGGTTGTACAGGGACGTTAGCTATGACGTATGGGAAATGAAGTGGGTTACGGCGACGCGTGAAGGACAAGATATTGCATTTTTGAGGGTTAAGTTCCATTAACCAGTTGGCACACCATTCCTGAATGCGGTTAAGGTCGTCTTGAAGAGATGTTTGGTCAGAAGCGTTATTAACCTTGCGATAAATTACACAATCATCGGCGAACATGCGAATATTACTAGAGACATGCGTTGGTAAATCGTTAATATAAATTAGAAACAGAAGCGGGCCGAGGACAGACCCTTGCGGGACACCTGACGTTACTGGGATAGGACTGGAGTTGTGATTGTTAACGGTAACGTACTGTGAGCGGTTAGTCAAGAATTCTTCTATCCATTTAAAGATATTAGAGGGAAGGTTCAAATATGAAAGTTTAAGTAGTAGGCGTTTGTGAGGAAAACGCTTTTGCATCGTCAAGAAAAATAGCATCGGTCTGTACGTTAGTGTCAAGATTAGCCTGCAAATCATGAATAAAAATGGCCAGCTGTGTTTCGCATGAGAAGCCTTTTCGAAAAGCATGTTGCGCAGAATGAAAAAAGTTGTGACAATCGAGAAAGCTCATGACATTGGAGTAGATGACGTGTTTCATGAGTTTGCAGGGTACGCTGGTAAGGGAAATGGGACGGTAGTTAAGGGGTGAAGATAAGGGGTTAAGGGGTGCCGAGTGGCACAAGATCATGCTAAAGATATAGTATAACCGAAAGTGAATGCCTGAGAATATCACCCCTGAATAAAACTTGCCTTTGCTCTGCAAGGTATGCCACTGTGGCTGACGACCGTTATGAGATGCATTTGTTGCTAAAACCTGCTGCGCATTTATCTTGGTATGCCCTTTTGTCTTGCCGGCTTATCAAAGGTTTGCTTACACCGATTTCCACAGCTCATGGGATCTGCATGATTTTTGTTTTCTACTTTGAAGGCAACCATTCCATGACAACATTGTCTTTTTCTTGCTTTTCTGCCCATGTTGTGTTTTCCTGTCGGTAATTGGCGTTAATTCCAGTTGTATGGCTGGTTTTAAGTAAAAAGCTCTGCACTATGCAGTGGAGCATGTGAATAATGCTGTCAGAAGGTAATTAGGTGTTGATGTAGCCCTTGTGCACTATTGGTGAAAGCAGCACGACAAGCTGCTTCCTGCGCATAGAACATGTCGTGCCTTTCAGGGGCCGAAAACTTCAGAGCTGTCACTATGTGAAAATAGTGGACATATATATTTACTGCAAAACTGAGTTCTTTAATGAACAATTGAAATTTTTTTTGTCATTACTGTCTTTCTATTTTTGCTCTTTCGAAAAGGTTCCCATAAAATTTACCCCACAGGTTAAACGCACCTACAACTTTGCTTCGGTTTTTCGGAAGACAAGTAGGCTTACACAGTAAATACAGTGTCTAAGCGATGTTTTTTTGCAATCTGCTCGTGTCTTCTAGTGACCATTTCAGGAAGCCTGGAGCCATAGTCAAGCAGTAGATGTGTTTGGGATTAAATACACTATGCCCTTGAAAGGCTCAACATTTCTCTTTGGGAAAACATGACAGAAATAAAATGACAAGCTCAGCTTGTCATTAGTGTGGAGGGAGAACAATTCCTGTAGCACCTTCTTTTTTATTTGTGCCACCTTAGAATGCAAACTGTCCGAGCTGAAGAAAAGTCTCACCATGCTCTGTTCTTGCAGCTCGTTTCTGCGGCTCAGCTCTCCGTTATGCTGCAATGCATTTGATGTGGGCAGTGAGTACAAGCGGCGGACGGGAGGTAGCGTCTGCTTGGCACGAGCCCAGTCGACCCGGCTGACCAACCAGAAGGATGGGGGTCCGGTGCCCTTGACACGCATCAAGACTCTTGTCTCTATGACCACGCCTCGGGACTGCCGCCTGCATGGCACGCTGCTCACGCCCCCCTTTGTGGAGTTTGAGATGGCCCCTGAGGGCTTCAGCTGCCTCTACCTGAGCAGTGTGGCCCCACAGAGCGCCTCAGGCGGCCCACCCATGGTGGGTGTCTCCATGGTAGGCGGCGCACCCGAGGGCGTCATTGGAGGCATTGGCACAGGTGAACACAACCAGCAGTCCGCTATTAATACTCATTCAGAACAGTGCTTCATTTCACTGGCTCTGAGCACTAGCAGCCACATGAACCAACAGACATTGAAGCCAAGGAAAACATGGCAGAAATGAACTGTCTTTTATTAGTAGTATCATAATTTAATTGTAGGGCAGTGTTAAACTTTACACATTAGTTTTCATATTCATGACAAAGATCTGGAAAATGTAAGTGGAATGAAAGACAACTTGTCATCAGTGGGAGCCAAACACACAGCTTGGAGGTGGGGTGCTCTACCAATTAAGCTGCGGAGACGGCTGACCTTACCCATAAGTGTACATTCTCGACCAATATGAAAAGGGAACACCGGATTTATGTTGAAAGCCGGTAACTTTTGTGTGTGTGTGCTTGTAATGAGAGAAAGCTCCATGAACAGGGTTCTTCAACAGGAGAACAATGTAACAAATAGCAGGGAGTGAGGTTCTGACTTACACATTTGAGGCAATCACGGTTTGAACACAGGTTAAGTGTTCTCTTTCATGTTGGCAGGGAGTGTGCAACCACAAGTTAAAGTTCATAAACCACGGATGCAGTGAAAAAAACTGTTTCTCCTCACAGCCTAGCTATGCAACCTGAAATCAAGTTGTACGACGCATGCGCATGCATGTTTGACCAATACACCACATGACCCAATTACATGTGGCCATGTCAGAAGAATAGATAATTTTTTTGCTTCTGCGTGGCATCAAAACATTTGTTCACAATGGTACGTAAGTACCCGTGAGAACACAGAAGAGGACAACTGCCAACCTTCATGTAGGTTTTGAGAAGCCTTCACATGCATAACGCTAAAAAATTTCATTGGCCATTTGATCTTGACCACAGCAATGCGACACACGGCAGACACATGGTTTAGTTCACATTGAGGAAATAATCAGAAGTTACATGAAAACATGCTTTCTGTGGCACACATTTTTATGCGTATCGTGCATTGTGTCAAAACTTATGTGTGGACACATGCTGCAGGGGACCGAATGTTTCCACCGCAACCAGGGCTTTCATTCGCCACATGGCTGAGCGTGGAGCGTTTCAGTGACCCCCATGTGGATCCCCATGCGGTGCGGCTGCTGACACTGGTGCGCAACTTGCATGGACGTGATGACCATCTTGTATGCCTGGTGATTCAACTGTCATCCCGAGACAAGGCTTTGCTTGTTTCTACTCAAGAGATTCCTTTGCCCAACCTCAGTGAGTCTTTTTATATATCAGTTTGGTCTATTTCAGTGTATCACATTCAACACTAAGCTTGTGCAAATACAGTAAAACCTTTCTAATTCAGCCCTCATTAATTCTAAAAATCGGATCATTCGAACTCGTCCTCTGGTCCTGGCAGGCTTATGCATAATTTAATGGAATCAAATTCTCGTTAATTCGAACATATTCGGCTGCACATTGGTTCATTCGGACAAATCTCGGAGCTCGGCAAGTACGGAGAGCCGCAAATGTGCAACACCAAGGTGCAAAAGCAGCGTCCAACCAAACGAAACAGCAGAGTCCGCATTGCCATAGTTTTCAGCAGAAATCATATGTGAATGACAGTGACGCCAGAGCCCTCTATGTCTATTTGTGCCTTTAAAGCTTTTATTCTTGCGTTTATCGCTGCGAATAACACTTCATTGGCCGCATGCCTTCATAATTACCGTATTTACACAATTGTAAGTCGATCCCCTCATATCGCGTGTGACAGGGGGAAAAAAAAGAAAGAGCATACCGCTGGGCGCATTCCATAACGAAAATTTATTAGTAGCTGGCATGGTCACTGGACTAGTCGTCCTCACTAGTGCTGCCATCGTCATTGCTGCTACTGTCCCACAGCACGTCGTCGTCCAGCGAAATTCTGCATTTGCATACATAAGTGCATTTGCATACATACATAAGTCCACGCCGAAAGCACCCAACCACACAGAGCTGTCAGGGAGGCTCTTTTGACATGTCCAGTTGGCATAAGTTCGTGGTCTTCTGCTGCCAGCCACTCGTACTCACGGCAGAGCAAGTCCTTAAAAGGTGAAGATCCAGGCTTGTCTCATGACCATGTTGCACGTCACTGGCAGAGACCGATCACGCATTTCGGCGACGTGCGCCGCAAGCTTGGCCTTCAGCTCCGGAAAGCGTCCCGACTTCGGCCCACGGAAACCTCTTCGCTTGCCGTCACAGGTGAAAATTTTGCTTCGCTGCCGTCGGCACTCTCGCACCACCCATTAAGAAACATCAAACTTGCAGCCCGCTGCCCAGTTATTTGTTTCTTCAGCGTAAAGGATGACAGCCCTCTTCGACGCTGCTGTGAACAAGTGCCGACGGTTTAGTGGACTTGGGGCACTCATGACGACTGAGGAAGCAAGGAAGTAGCACGTGGCCGGCAGTCAAATTGAAAGCATGAAACTAAATAGCCACAGGGAACGAGAAACACGCGAGCGGTGTCTGCTCTTCCATGAACTATCGATACTCCCCGCAAGCGCCGCTGTTCTGAGCATGCCGCCGCGAATGGAACAGTGGCACTTCCATGAACTATCAACACCCCCACCTGAGTGCTGTGTGCGCTGTAAAACTCTAAAAAATGTTGAAAAACCCTTCCGAAAAGCGAGCAAATGTGCAGGATAGTGGAAAGCTACAGGTGGGGTCGTAGAGCAAACATAAAATTGTAACTACGTTGTAGCTCCCCTGATATCCAATTGGTCTCGCTTTTTTTGCAATGCCATGTTTTGGTTTCGATTGTAAGTCGACCCCCCCACTTCAGATTTTCAATTTTTAAAGAATAAATCAGCTTACAATCGTGTAAACACGGTACGTACAGTGCGCTCCACTTATAGCAATATCAAGAAGAACGAAAAATTCTATCATTATAACCAATCGTCGCTATATGTGGACTGCCATAAAAGAATAAAAATAAAGAATTTAAAGAATCCACCGCACATAGCTTTCTACTTCTGAAAGCAAATTTCCCACTTGCACTAAAAATTGATGTTGTTGAAAGTAGGCAGTGAAAAATAAAATGTGTATTTGTACCTCTAGACAGCTTGTTAGGCACTGAAATAGTTCAAAATCTGCACTTGCTTTTGCAGGAATTTCAGGTCACAACTGCAGTATGCGTCACATCCACCTGCTGTGCGAACACTGGCAGCAACTTAGCTTGCATGAAATCAATGAGAGACTCGATCGGGATTGGTGTCAAAGGCGGGCCATTGTCAATCTTGTGGTCACACCTACTAATGTAGTCGCCTCCATTGCACAATGCCGCCATCTGTTGCGACGATCGCCCCGTCGGATATCTCTTCGCAAAACGAGGCTGCATTGTCTGCACTCAGAAACTACTCTATTGAAGCACCACTTGTTTCATCATCCATAACGATGTGCTCCCAGAGCTCGGTAATATCAGCAGCTTCCACTATGTTGGTTTCACTAGTATCATGAGGGGTTTTCGTGCTGGCGCACAAAGCCCGCCTTTTTCGTTGACCTGTATGGCCCCTGGATGCAGCTGTCATGATTGTGGCGCTCCTACGCAAGCTCATACTTCTTTGAGTCTAGTGAAATTTGCAGCTTCATCTCAAGCGACACAGCTTTTCGCTTTGTCCGCGCCATCTTCTACTCTTCAGCACCCATCTTCTTCGAGGCTGCTTCAACGGTGCATTTCCGGGGTTGCTTAGAGAGTGTAGAAAGTGTGGTGCTGCATCACCTTCTTTTTCTTTTCTTTTTCTGTTCTTTTTTATTTTTCTCTTTGTCTCTTCTCTGGACACATGGAACACAACCGCGGGAAACGTGTATGTGAAGCGGCTAGTGTCATCTTGTGGCACACTGTGCCAACTTGTGATGCTCTCCGTGGCTTTCGCAATCGGCATGTGGCGGGACTCGCTATACGCAACAATGGCAGCAGATACGAACTCGTGTAGGCAAACTTTTCACCCTGTCTCTGCATCATTCGTTTAAGGGGAACTTCGCAACGCAAATGTCACGAATATTCTGCATGGAAAATGCCGTCCAGAAGGCAAAATTTTGATTGTTATATCTGATATGCAGTGAATAAAATATTCTTATGCATGTTTTTTTTTTATCTTAGCCCTAATGCATAAGTTTATACTCTTAAGTCGACTCATTGTCATAACCGATATAGGGTTATATGTGGTATCGTTATAAGTGTACTGCACTGTAGTCACAATCCATGATCATGTTGATAGCGGCCGCGGTTTCGATCACAGCGGTTGCAGCAAACAGTAGTTCCGTTTTTACTCAGTGCAAAACTGTCGAGGATGAAGAGTACTTGCTACATTATGATGGACAGACAATCTGTTCGGAACCAGCGCACTGGCAGAAAAAAAAAAAAATTAATAATCGGGATGTGTGTGCAGTAGTGAAATGCATTTCGAATGAGGATGTGCATTGTGGACATGCTGCGAAGGAAGTCGCGAGGCCTTCGTCGCTGCGAGCGCTAATCGGTATGAGATGATGAGAGTTGCAGCTTCCACACTGCTTTTGGGCAAAATAGAAACAGGATATGCTGATTCATTCATTAAATAAAGGATGTTGGTGTAGTGAGCAGGTCATGGCAGGTCATGTAATGTGCAGATTAGATAATTGTTGGACCATTAGGGTGACAGAATGGGTACCAAGAGAAGAGAAGCGCAGTAGACGACGGCAGAAGACTAGGTGATGCGACGAAATTGGGAAATTTGCGGATGCTAGTTGGAATCAGTTGGCGCAGGACAGGGAAGAGGCCTTCATCCTGCAGTGGACATAAAATAAGCTGCTCCTGCTGCTGCTGCTGCTGCTGCCGCCGCTGCCGCCGCCCCGAATTCAGCATTCAATTAATTCAGACATATTTTTTGGTCCCATGAAATCTGAATTGACAAGGTTTTACTATTTATTCATCAGTTCGACTTTCATCAGTTCGACTCTGGCTGATTAGATTTTTCAATTAAGTCAGTTGCGACCGAATGTCACGGCAGGTACTCACACATTTCTATAGACCATCTTGAAAATGTTCTCAGTGGTTAATTAAAACTTGACTGGTTGGCGAAAATGCACCTGACCCAATGTTGACCTGAATCATGACCCCAGTGGCTGTGTTGGTGGCGCTAGGAGACAGTGAATGCGTCAAAGACCTGTTATTTCCTATTGAAAACGCCTAAAACGTCTAATTGAAAATGCCTAAATGCCTTAATTGAAAATGCCTAAGTCAAGCTAAAATAGCTCTTCACAGTTAAATGATTGCCACATTTACTCGTTTATTACGCACACATTTTTTTTTTCCAAGAAAATTGGCCAGAAAAATTGCCTGCGTGGTGAAAACGGATACAAAATGGCATTTCCGACATTCACAACAGCCTCCCATCAAAGCCAGTGTAATTGCCATTGTCATCACAAGCTAGCAATAAAATAAGTTCTTGCATAGGATGGCTAGGAACCAAAAAAATTGATATTTGCAAAAGCCTACTTTCTACCTACACACAAGCTTATCCCACTCAGTCCAGTAAGCGCATAGATGAATTTGTTAGACTTGCTTGCTGTAGTTGTCAGCTGGTTGCCTGCAGACCCAAGCGCCACTTCTAGTACAGCCTTCAGTCTAGCACATGCTCATGATCTCACGGCCGACCACCGATAAACCACTCGTACAAACATTTTAATGATGTATCTACTAGTAGCAAGCTTGCTACTTTTCTGGCGCCAGCCACCACGGTAGCCAGCAGTGACCTTTTTTTCACGGCCACACTGAAGCCTTGACTGTTAGACCTAAGCAGCGCTGCTTCACCAGTTTTTCGCTATTAAAGTTGCAGCTTGCAGATCTATTCACCGTGACTACATAGTTCTCAGGAAGCCAAGAAACCACTTTGCCAATGAAAGTAAAAGTATGGGAAATAACCTGAATGGTACCAACTTTCTTCATAGCCACCATTTTTTCAACATCATGCCTGCGCATCATGTCTGAAAAATGGAAGAAGGCATCATCCAACATCTGAAATTTCGATCGCTCTTATACGTTGGTTCAATAGAAAAGGTGGCAGCGCTATGGGGATGTTCGAATAATCAGTCCAAAAAATCATTCGGCAACTGTAAGTGTGTTCATCTTTGGCTTTTCTTGTCTTGTCTTGGCCTTGTCAGGGGCAAGGTTTTCTCACCAAAGCTTCTGATATATCTTCAGATTTATATTTGTAACATTAAAGTGCAAACTGAAACAGATACTGAGTTGCATAATATGTTCTATTGAATACTCTAAAATACTGAATATGTTCACAAGCCTATCCAAAAAGAACGCTGGAAAGGGCTTATAGGCAAAAAGTTGCTGAAAGTGGCTGGATGGTTATGGAATGCAATGAATGGCAACGTACCATATTTTAATGCTCTTAATACTCAGTGATCTTTTTGCTGGAGAAAATTTAAGTGCCTAGTATGGTTTGCAGTTTGTACTGCTGCTTGGTGGCAATGGCGCATGGCAGGAGTGGAATACGAAGAATTTAGCTGCTCACTGGGTGAACTTTTGGCAAAAGGCAAAGCAATGCTAAAGTGACTACAACAGAGAGCATAGTCAGTGGTCATCAAATGAAATGAAACTGCTCAAGCCTATCCATTATTTATGAGTGCATCACGATTTCCAGGGTAGTCAGTGGTGCTCATATTAATTCAAAAATATAGTATAGTAAAGTACAGTAAAATCCCACTAATTTGTATTTTTTTAGTACCGAAAAAATAATGCCAGATTTGTCTGGACGTTGAATATTTAATGAACAAAAAAAAGCAATACTGCATCGACATTATTTTATTATTAGTGAAGAAGTCTGCTCTGTTCCTGGTATGATATGGAAATCTGCACAAAAGTTGCACTTCTCGTCAATACTCATCAGTTGTGCTGTAGGTGGCATCTTGTGTGACTGGCCAAGGTTGTATTAAATTTAAGGTTCATGACTGTGCCCTTGCAGCTGGTGCTGACTGGGAGCCCGAAGTAAAGGAGGAAGGTTGCATCCGGTTCTGGAGCCCTGAACTGCTGCAGGAAGGCCAGTGGCACCACGTGGTCATCGTGCTCAACAGAGCTGTGCTCAAGAACAGCTCCGTCTCCATCTACATTGACGGCCAGCACATGTCCACTCAGAAGGTAAGAAAATTTGCAGCGAATGTGATGCTACTGTGCAAGCATTACGTCGTGCCTGGTCCCTTGTAGTCGCCACATCACAAAATCACCTCCAGTCTTCACTGAGCTTACCAAGTGCTTCTACACCACTAGTTTCAATTCTAATCTATAAGCCACCCCTGTTTGGTTAATTAGGTTGACATGACTCTTCACATTGCGGAGTGTTATCAAAGCCACCACTGCTTTCCAACTCGTAAAACAACTAAACAGCAACTGAGTTCTTCAAAGGTGCTGTTTATAGTATGCATGTGTGGGTTGTGTTGTGTATGTGCATTTGTATTTTGATGTTGTTTTAGGCATTTCTGTGAACAAACGTGATTGGTTTGTGCACGTATGGCACCACCTGACACCCTATTCTAGTAATAATAGACAGCCGAATTGAAATAGTTGTGGAACCTTGATATAACGAACACAGATGCAGTAAAACCTTGATATAACAAAGCTCTATTTAACGGAATTCGCTATATTTTCATTTCCTGGTCTTCGATCCATTGAAAGCGGTACCTTTTATTTTATATATATATATATATATATATATATATATATATTTGCAACTTAACGACGTAATTTCGTCACATTGTTTTGATTCAACAACGTTTTCAGCCATTTCAAGTGCACTTCGAGCCTGCAGGGCACGTACATCTAGCAAAAGGCATAAAAATTTTGGACAAGAAAATTTTAATTTGCAAGCAAGCGTCCTGCCGCATGACAAGTTCAAGCAGAAAAAAAGTCGTAGAAGCACGTGCTCTGGGATGCAGTATACAGGAAACAGCACTGCGTCATTTCTTGCGTAACAACTTGCGGAGGCCACAGGCACACTGTAGCTCGAAGCACTCGGAGAAACACGGGAGCTGCTGGTTCCTTCAGCGTAAGGGGGTGGGAAAGGGGCAAGTGCACGGTAAGGTGACCAAGTACATGCTAGAGAGGGGAGCACAGCAAGGGACATGTGCAATCTACCCTCTCCTCCTAGCACATGCATCTCCTTTTCTCCACCCTTGCTGTAGCTGTGCCTGGTTGTCCATATGCGGGCCATGTGCAGTATTTTTTAGGTACCGTATTTACTCAATTCTAACGCGCCCTCGATTGTAACGTGCGCCCATTTTCCGTGATTAAAAAAAAAAGAGAAAAAACATTTTCGCACTTAAAAAAAAAATAAAAGTGCTTTACAGTACCGCACACCTCATTCTTTCATACCGAAATACAACATTCTCTCATTTTGAAAAAGGAAGGTTTACTCCCTATGCACTAAAGTTGCAATAAAAGTTGCAGTTTCACCCCAAAGGTGACGCATCGAATGCAATAGCATATTAGTAGACAGCTATACGAAAAGTAAGGATAGTAGTTTTATCGGCCATATAAACTTTAAAATTCGCTTACTAACTAAATTAACAAGCATGGTGTCATGCTCACACAAGCAAACATGAACATGTCCCACTCAATGACCGCAGAAACTCTTTATCAAAACGCTAAAGTGAGGAAGTGCGGTAGCAGGAGCGAGCAAATTGACCTTTGTGTGGCCTCTTGCTTCAATGTGAACTAAGTGACAAGAACACAGCGCAGTGCGCCTAGATGCGTAGAGTCTGTCTCCATTGCAGATCGCTTTCAAGATAGGGGCTGCGAGGCCACAGCAGCTGCTGGAATTAAAACTCCTCTCCTCGTTGTACCAGTCCCGCACACAAGTTTCGCCAACTCCGAAAACCTGTGATGTGGCCTGATTTCCGTCCATCTCCGCACACGTTATCACTTTCCTTTTTAATTGCGGCATCGTGATGAACTCAGCGTGTCTTCGCAGTCACTACTTCCACATTAATAGACCGAACACAGAAAACAGGAAGATTGGTGATGGTCTAACCTAAGCCAGTGCCTACTGAGCACACGTATTACAGCACATGGAGGAAGCTACGGCAGTTAGGCTCAAAGCACATACAAGGCAGCCATGTTGAAATGCCAATGGTAATATGGTAGCACAGATTTAGGGCCGTACTTAATTCTAACATGCACGCAATTTTTGAACCCGATTTGTCGGGGGAAAAGTGCATGTTAGATTCGAGTAAATACGGTAATCTTCAGCAAGTACAAAGGCTGCCGAGACGAAATGTTTAGTGCCTTCACACATATTTTGTTCCCGCGCATCTAGTGTTGGCAGTCGCGCAATCTCAAGTTTCTGAGGCACGGTGCGAAACTTTCGCTCGCATTGCTTCAGCGAGTGTTCTTGGTAAATAAGTGGTCGTTGCCTGAGAATGTGTGGCACCGATAAAACGACGAACCTTACCTGCAGTTGTCTTTGCTATCGCCATCAATGCTCTGCCTTTCTGGTGTAACTGCAGCATTCTTTTTTTCTCAGAACGAATATTTATCTTTCTCCACTTTTAGTTTTAATTTGAGGGCGCCGTCTGATGACGACTGCCGGCACTAAGCGTGGTCAGCCATGGCATCCAAAATATATGGTGCTGTGTGATGCAAAACACTAATCTCGGGTGCCTAGACTCACGCCGATGCATTGCTCTCGGCCCGATCTGTACCGCGTGCACTGCCACTCATAACCACGCTATTTCAGGAAAACCATTTGACTGAGAAAAAAAATCATTTTGGGAATTTGAGAGTCTGTGACTAAAGATACGGTTTCATGCCGTGTCGACGATATCTTCACATCAGCGGTACAAAGTGAAGCCAGCCACACTTTCACATCCACTCCGCCCTCTTGCGGATAATGTCACCCACAGTGGGACAATGCCATCATGAAAAGCGCTAACAGCAGGGAGCGAATATTTCGTCTGCCACTCGCTTGGCAACGTGTCTCCGAAACTCGAGATTACGAAACCTCTAGAACCAAATGCACGGGAGACAGTGCATGATGCCGGGCCATCTCAATTCGCCCAGTCTTTGCACAGATTATCTCTAAAACAGGGCATCCGGGCTGTATACGCACTAAGCCACGCCGACAGCGATGCCCTGCCACGGCTGCGCAACAAAAGGAAACGCGTGACAATTTTCCTACCCCCCTGCCCTCACATGCATTTGATCACACCACCACGAGCTTGTTCCCCTCCCCCCTTTGCCCTTGCTCGCGTGGGAAGATGGAGCTCATCAAGCCACCATCCTTTCTGGCTCACCCTCGCATGCTTTCATTCACACCTAAAGCATACAGCGGGCGGGGCCTGATAGAATCTTATCACCTTTGGACTTGATACGGAACATGACATTGCTCCACTCTGCTTTGGGGGGCAGCTCTCAGTTGCAGAGCGTGCGATTTGAGAGGTGCTTTCACAAGCAGCCGCACGTAATTCGACCATTTGACCATCTGCATCCACGGAATTTTTCATTTATTAGCTTGGTATTCCTTCGTGGCAGCAGTGAAATTTCGTCATATTGAAATTGTGCATTAACACACTTCGTTTTATTGAAGTTTAAAATACAGTGAAACCTTGTTAAACCATAGGTCGCCGGAGCTAAAAAAAGTGTGTACTAAACGGTAGTACTGCCTAACCAAAATAGCATGAGATTGCCCACTTACCTGTCAAAAACGGAACTCGGATAGAATGCGATGAAAGGGCAAAAACATGCAGTATTTATTCACTTCGCGTGACAGAAGCAGTATTTATTCACTTTGCACGACAGAAGTCTGTTATTTTCGTTTGATGCCACGGTGGTTTAGCAGCGACGACAGTGGCCTCAAACTTACTGAAGCTGCAAGCCAGCTTTTCAGCCAGCCCCCTCTTCTTGGCAAATACTTGCATGGCAGATTCCTCGTCGGCGTTGCATATTCTCCGTGCACAGGCATGGTAGCGCTGCAAAAGTCGCGGGGCGCCTTTTTCATTGTGGGGTGCTGTTCTTGTCGCGTCAATTGCATTCATGAGGCTGACGTAACGCACAGCTTCTGCCACTGTCCGGCTTGAATCACCCGTGCTGACGCTTTCCGTGTCGTCCATATTGCTAGAAAATGAAGCAGGTCACTGACCAAAGTCTGAATAAAAATAAAATAACCTTTCGGGATCTGTACGGATCCTTTGTTCACAATGGAATGTCGGCTAAGTACAACGTTCTTAAATAGCATTCAGCACATGACGCAAGGTTCGGGAGTACACGTGGTTCAGAGTGCCAGATGATCTACTGATTGTGTTATTTTGTTGTTTGTATTATTAGTGATTTGAGATTGAGCCTTGTCAAGTTTTTCTTTGTGGCCACAATACCTGCGTTGTCCCAATTTATCTCGTGGCCCGTCTTCTTGGCATTCTCTGTGAGGGCATTTGTCGCTGTGTGGCTTTTGGTGACATCATTCTTGTGCTCTTTGAGATGCCTGCTGAAATTTCCGCTTTCGCCGACATACACTGAGTTGCAATTGGCACATGGAATCTTGTATACCATGCCAGAAAAACATGCCTGAGGGAGAGGATCCTTCACATTCAAAAAGTCACCTTTAAGTTTGCTTGCTGGCACATGCGCGATTTTTACACCGTGCTTCTTAAAAACATGAGCTAAGGTTTGCTAACACCTCAAATGTACGGGACAGCAGTGTGCTTCTGTCTCGATGCTGAAGCGTCTGTCGCTTGTCTGTCAGTCTGCTGATTACTCATCAGGGACTCATCAAGTAAGTTGGAATTTATCATGCCGGAGGTCGTCCCTGAAATACAGCTTGTTGCAAACCAGGAAACGCAAAGAAAAATGGAAAAGCAGGAAGCATCACAACAGAGAAAGCTGAACGCCTTACCGGGGAAAAGCCTGAGATGAGCAACACCTAACTTTGAGATTAGGAACATGTTTTCCTACAAGTTAACCGCTGCGGAAAACAGATTTCTATGTCGTGGTCTTAACTTCCAACAGGGGAAACTCGTGTGGGCTGTCAAAGGCGTGATTTGCTTGCTTAAAAAAAGATATGCAAGACGAAGTCTGCACGAGAGCAATAGGAATACTCTTGAGGATTCACAGATCTGGCTCTCAGCAGGTATTGTCGGAAGACGAGCGAAAAGCAGTTAAGTCCTTACACGAAACCAAGAATATCACCATTTTGCGAGCCGACAAAGGTAATGTCACAGTGGTGCTCAACCATACAGCGTACCAGTCAAAAATGAAGATGATACTTGGGGACAGCATGACGTATGCCAAGATGGACAGGGATCTGACCCAGATAGTTCAAAGAGGCTTGTAAAAGCTGCTATATGATATTTTCCTGGGACTTTCTCCATCAGAAAAGAGGCTGTACTAACAACTGCTCTGCACCAATGGTTCTGCTCCAGCCATCTACGGCTTGCCGAAAATTAACAAGACGCCTGGCCCATAGTCCATTTCACAAGGTTGCACCTGTTCCACCCCTCAAGGTATCTTCACGGGATCTTGGCTCTCCACGCAGGCAAGACGGAAACTCACCTACGGAACACAAGTGACTTCATTAACTAGGTGAAAGGTGTCATTATGGATGAAGATGAAGTACTCGTGTCATTCGATGTGTGCTCCCTTTTCATCAGTGTTCCTGTTGAAGTTGCCATCGAAACCTCCAGACGCTTGCTTCGCAACGATGCGACACTGCAGGATCGCATGCAGTTGGAAATCACTGAACTATACGCCTTATTACGGTTTTGCTTGTCCAACACGTATTTCTCATACAATGGCGCATTCCACAGGCAAGTTTTGAGTACCGCAATGGGAGCATCTATTTCAGTCATGACTGCAAACCTGATAATGGAAGCACTTGAAGCCAAGGCCTTGGAGTTATTTCAGCCTTGACCCAAGGTCTTCTTGAGATACATTGACGATTGCTTCTTTGTCATAGACAAGTAGAATGTGCAACATTTCCTTGACTGCCTAAATGGCCTCGAGCCTTCCATCAACTTTACTGTGGAAGAATAAAAACACGGCTACCTCTCTTTCTTGGACACACTGGTCAAGCATGCTCTGACCGGCCTCACATTCAGCATGTACCGGAAGCCAACCCACTCGGGTAGATACCTCGGTTTCTAATCAGTTCATCCGACAGCCCACAAATGCTCAGTGGTTCGTTCATTAGTTGAATGGCCCTCCGCACCTGTTCTGATGCAAGCAGCCTGCAAGAGGCGCTTCGGACCATTGAAGAGGACCTAACGAGGAACAGGTAACCCAAACATTTTATTCGGAGGACAACCAAGTTCCTGATGAGTAATCAGCAGACTGACGGACAAGCCATGGACACTTCAGCATCGAGACAGAAGCACGTTGCTGTCCCGTACATTCAAGGTGTTAGCAAAGCCTTAGCTCGTGTTTTTAAGGAACATGGTGTACAAGTCACGCATGTGCCAGCAAGCAAACTTGAAGGTGACTTTTTCAACATGAAGGATCTTCTCCCTCAGGCATGTTTTTCTGGCATGGTATACAAGATTCCATGTGCCAATTGCAACTCAGTGTATGTTGGCGAAAGCGGAAATTTCAGCAGGCATCTCAAAGAGCACAAGAATGATGTCGCCAAAAGCCACACAGCGACAAATGCCCTCACAGAGCATGCCAAGAAGACGGGCCACGAGATAAATTGGGACAACGCAGGTATTGTGGCCACAGAGAAAAACTTGACAACAAGGCTCAATCTCAATCACTAATAATACAAACAACAAATAACACAATCAGTAGATCATCTGGCACTCTGAACCACGTGTACTCCCGAACTTTGCGTCATGTGCTGAACGCTATTTAAGAACGTTGTACTTAGCCGACATTCTATTGTGAACAAAGGATCCGTACAGATCCCGAATGGTTATTTTATTTTTATTCAGACTTTGGTCAGTGACCTGCTTCATTTTCTAGCAATGTTTTTACCTGACCAGACGATGTTCTGTCGAAATCTTGACTATACTGATGAATTCTAGATCGCCCTTTCGACTTTACCATTCGCTCATCAACACACAAATTCCGATATGGCTGGAAAAGCTGAAAGGAGATATTGTTGATATGCTGTAGCAGGTAATGTAATCCTGTGCAGCTTGCCATCCCTGATGGGATTAGTCTTCTCTGGGTGCATGACACACAATAAAGCAAGAAATGCTAAGAAACGGCTTCTGGACATAATCCTAGAAGGAGTGAAACCAGAAAATAATTCCGAGGTGTTCCAGTACAGATGCAGGCGAGGCAACTCCACCATCCTCATGTAGATGAGAACTCCTATGCACTGCATCACTTCATTGGTATAGAAAATATTCCGTGACCCATCCTTTTCGGCATATGTTTGTTTCTCCAGGATATGCATCCACGCATATTGTTCGTGTTCTCACAGGTCAGGTTTATTAGCTCTGCGGTGAAAAAGAGTTCGAAGGAAATGGGCCACACAAAGCACTTCTTATACTATGGAGCACCCCGCCCACTTCGTCCCCCGGGTTTTGTCTTGGAAAAAACTGCACACATATTACAGCTGCCGGCAAGAAATCGTGTCCGTGGGACGTTGAGACCCTGAAAATAAGTAATACAGCTGTCAGTACAAGCTTGGTCGTTCACAATTACTTATCAATACAGGGAACGTATGTAACACAAACAGTCGAAGCTTACCCACTGGACGTTCCAGCTTAACTTGACGCATCCTTGTCATCAGTGCTGAAATCTGATGAGTCGTCAGCTTCACTGCTGCTGATTTCATCCTCAAATTCAGCTCTTGAAGCCCTCGAGTCACGAGAAACAGGACGCCTTCAAGGAGCGCCCGTGCGCAATGACGATGCCATGATCAAGGCAAGCATGCGGTACTGCGAAACTTTTTGTGGCATGTTAGAACCACCAAAAACCAACTAAAAATTGCGTATCCACAGTTAATGATCCACATTTATGGATTTAGATGGCGCTAGGCACCTGCAAACCATGCACGCACGTGAGAATTTGAACTTGAAATGCATCAATAAAATTGAACGATTTGAATAGGCATGGTAGCGAAAGAGTTTAGTTGTGACAAGTTTTATCACTTACTTTTTAAAAGCTAATGTTCTTAATGGTGTTCTTTTTTACAGATGCCATATATCTCTCAAAACCCTGGTGGTGGTGCTGCAAACCTGACGGTGGCCTCTTCGGTGTATGGCTTCATTGGGACTCCCCCACAGTTTCGTCATCCATCACGTCTCATCTGGAAGCAGGGCCCCTGCCACATGGTGGAGGAAGTGCTTTCACCCCAGCTAATTCACCAGGTCTACCTTTTGGGGCCCAGCTATGTGGGCAGCTTGCAGGCCCCTGTTATGATTGGTGAGTGCCCTACTAGACTGGTTCTACAGTATAACGCACTTAAAACGATACCAGTTTTAACAGTATATTGAATATACCGTATAGACTCGTGTAAGGGCCGCACTTATTTTTAACAATTTTGACGATGTGTGGCCCTTACACGGGATCAACCCTTTTAGTCAAAATGGTGTGGGCACAGCCGGCAACTACTGCACACCCCAGATCTCCGAATGTACCATTGCATCAGAGGTCAATGCACAGCTCTCGCCATCCAGTAAGGTCATGCCAAAGGGCACAGCACATGAAAATTTGCCTATGTGTGCGCGCGGCATCTGTGCACCGAACGCAATTGCTTTTCAAATGGAAATGGAATTTTTTTTTTTTTTTTTTCAAAACTTTGGGCTGCCAAATTGGGGGTGTGGCCCTTACACGGGTGCAGCCCTTACACAAGTCTATATGGTAACAATGAGTAGTCGACGCACTGTCAATTTCTGTACTTATTCTGCGGTAAAATAAACCACTTACTACAATGCTCTCATGCCGCTTTATCAGTTATAACAATGAAATCTGGCTATGGGGCATGTGCTTCAAAAGGAAAAAAAAAAATCCTCAAGAAAAAAAACTGCGAGCACCTTTGTCATACCCTCCTTTGTACCGCGCATCCCACACAGTGGGCCTTGGTCAGGTCCGTCTCCCTTTCATCCTTTCACCCATGTTGGAGGGGTGGAATAGAGACCAGAGACGGGAGATTAAGGCATACCCTAAGGGGGTGCATGGCACAAAGGTGGTGGTGAAGTGGCACAAGTTTTTTTTTTATTTTTCGGTATTTCGCGTTTCTTTTCTTTTCACTGCAAACACTTAGCAGCCAGATTTAATTGTTATAGCCAAGGCACTCAAACCTTGTTATAATGAAATGGTATGTAACGAAATAATGGATATAACAAAGTAAATGAATTCCCCTTGAAATCCCCATAGTAATTTGTTGCTTAAAACCTTGTTTTATCGAAGTGAAATTGTCTTGCCAGTAGACATAACAAACTAGATTCATCTCTGAAACCAAAAAAATACCCGACTGTAGCATGCTGAGTACATTGCTTTCCAAGGGGTTCGGCACTCGTTCACCACGGCAATTCAAAACACCCCCAGTCCCCGTGCCAAATATGTCGTCAAGCAAGACTTACCTTTCTCACTGCCGCACGTAGCTGTGCACCTGCACTTAAGCAGCAGCTCACTATCGCACTTCTCCTCTGACCTCCCTCTGTTGCCTGTGCCTGGCTGTGCGAGCCAGGCACAGGCATCTTGAAATGTCAGCCTCGGAATATGCAATGTGCACATCTCGCTGCTGCCAAAATGTGCATGAAACAAGCGTGCCAGGATTCAAATTCGTATTAGCCAATAGGAGCACTCCCTTTGCACCACGTGACTGCCGTAACGAATTGCAACGCCAGTTTTTTGTTTTCGCACTCGTTTTTGTTACTTTTATTTCTACATGAAGAAATACAGTGCTGCGGCTGTCCTAATCTCTGATCACTCATGTTTGCCGTGATACCAAGATGGCGGCGCTGCATCAACAAAAAGCTGTATCTGAAACATAATTTGTTACTAATTTCAAGGACAACACACTGTGCAATTTTCTGAAATTGTGCTGTGTATTTCTTCCAAATACCCCTCCATGAGGTAAAGGATGTTCTTAGGATTGTGGGAAAAAGAAAATTTTTTTAATCGGGAAATTTGAGCATATTTTAGTAGAAATTTGGCCGTGTCCCCCCTTAATTTCCTGATTTTTATACATTCTTGGGTGATACGAATTTTGCATGATACAAATTACTGTGCCATCCCGAGATATTTGTATCATCGAGATTCTACTGTAAGCAGTTTATTTTGCCACAGAACCCACACAAAGGTCTGAGTGGAGCAGCTGCTTATTGTTACATTCGAGTATTGTTAAAGCTGAGAATGTTATAAGTGTGTTCGACTGTGCGTCTTTCTGGCTAAATAAAATGTGTGAGCGTTTGTCTCCTCTTCTTTTTTTGTGCAACCAGGCTATAACAATGGGATTTTCTTGGCACTTGAAGATTGTTATAAATGGGTTCAACTGTAGTATCTGAGGTGCGAGTCGTTTAATGGCTGTGTCTGCCATATTAGGCCATCTACTGAATTAGTTAGTGACGCTTCTTTTGCTGCGCAGGATGGGTTTTGATGCTACAACAGTTGGGCTGAGGAAAGGAGTCTGGGAGAGGGGTGAGGTGGAGAGCAGGAAGAATTGCGTAGGGTGTAGTGGCACTTGATTGGTTGCATCAGGGATGCCGTCCAAGCCATGGCAGATGCACACCTTGGCTCATTTATGCAAGAAGAGATTTGTCTGGTTTTACACTTTTATAACTGTTGCATCAAATTTTATGAAAAATAAGTTTTGTTTGCAAGTAACTTTTAAAGGTGTTAAAAGATGGGGTGGCACAAGATTGCCAGAAGTGCACACAGAAAAAATATTGTCTGGAAGAGAAACTGTCTGTCTAAAGCGCTTTCTAAAACTACAAAGTTGTAGTTGTTTGTAATACTTGCAGAATTTTTAATCATCTTCTGCCACATTACATTTCCGTTGCAGCGCGTTAATTTTTGCTGGGCTCATTTAGTTTGTTTTCTTGTTTAGTTGTGTCCGCTAAAAAGTTGTGTTGCCTTGTTCTATTTATTGTTGTGCCCCTCCTATGCAGTGCCTACCAGGCCTTCAGGGTATGTGAATGAATAATGGAATGAATGAATGAATTAATTATATATAATGAGTAAATCAATAGTATCTGCACCACCCTCTTGTGGCAGTGCAAGACATTTTATGCTATAGGGTGTTTTGAACAAGTCCATTCAGACAAGTTTCTGAGGCAAGTCGCATCGGCAGCAACAAAATTGCTGAAAGATTTATTGTGATATAAAAACAATGTGTTGCTTGTAAGGCTCTGCTGTTCCAAGTTTGCCACTGCTTGTGTGCTGCACATAAATGTAAGTCATCTTTAATGAAGTGTGTATCACAAAATGGTTGTGCTCTGTGCAAACTAAAAAAATGTACCATCCTTAATTAAAATATATTTGTTAAAGTGAAGCTGAATTGTGCTAGAATTGTGGCTGCAATGGTTTGACTGCTGACAAAATTATTTGATTTTTTCCTCTGCTTTCCTGCCCTTCTACCCTTGCAGGCACAGAACCTCTGCCTCCTCTTCTTAGTGAAGAGAAGGTTGTGTTCGGTTTGAATGCAACTGCAGTGTCTGTCATGACTTTAGCCAAGATAAGAAGAGTGTACAGTAAGACTGACTGCAAGTCAATTGCTAAGATGGTGAGCACAGCTGCATAAAAATAGCTTTAGTGATTCTGAAGAAACGGTGTGTTCAAGCTAATTTCCCTGTCTTTCATAGCTGGGCATGTCATCGCACGAGAATGCAACGCCAATCCGCATTTTGCATAATTCAGCAGCCCACTTGAGCGGACCAGCACGATGTTTGGGTGGCGTTCTCATTGGTTACCTTGGTAAGTTGCATTGCAGCTTTCATAGCTCTTGTGAGTGGTTCTCTGCGTTAGCAAGCACCGTCATTGCAAGATTGTCACAATCGAGCTATGCCAACTGCTTTGGTGGCACAGGACAATACTGTTTCCTACTGCACTCTTAATCATAGCTTAGTGTCATTGCGCAAGTACAAAAAACTGTAAATGGGCTGTTTCCTTTCATGTACCTACCACATTCTTTCCCATTAAGCAGTTGTATGCTAGACTGCTTTCCCTTCTTGACCACAGTGTGATCTGAAGGATTTCATGAGAAAATAAATTTTTATATAGATATTACCTTTCTTTTCTTTTTTTCTATGTTATCAATCTTGCTTGCACAAAACAACATAGCAGGAAATTGGACTTCTTGTAGCTAAGCTTTTATGCTTCATCAGCGAGGAAAAGTTATAAGCTTGTCATAGTGATTGAACCGGTGCCAACGAACTGACGTGGCTTCATGTCTATGTTTGCTTTCAAAGTAGTATCAAAAATGCAAATTGGGGCTTTCTGTCCAGGGGCACGGACCTTCATCCCTCGACCAGTGGCTCTGACCATTGAGAACATTGGTGGCGTGTCTGTCCTGTTGGGACTGGTGGCGATGGCCCAGGATGTCGAAGGGCTTTATGCCACTGTCAAGGCCCTGGTGTGTGTTGTGCGTAGCAACAGAGCAGCGCAGCAGGAGATGGACCGCATCAGGGGCTATCAGGTGATGCAGTACCCCTCTCGGGTGCTTTTTTGCACATATGAGAAAGGTCCTACCACTTTTTTTTTCCAATGTTTTGTCTCGGTGCATGTGTGTATTGTATGTTGCATGTGCATCATTGCAGGGGAAATATATTTTTTTTTACTTAATTTATTTTTGCACATGGCAGCCCCTAGCAAGGCTATCACAGAAGTAGCTACATAACAAAAATAAACAGTGTCAAGGCAATTAAACATGTAAGAAAACAATGCAGTTCAAGGTACCAATAAACAAATACAAATCACAAAGCGCTGTGAAATGTACAAATAAACAACTTTCTAGGACACTCAAAAATTATTGTATGGGTAATGACTGGAGGGTTCCAGGTATTCAATTCCATAGTTCTATGGTCTGTGGAACAAGAGCTGTATTTAAACCCAAGAATAAAGGACAGATATGTTACGTTCGTGACTGTTCCTTGTGGATGATAATTTAACACATGTTAAGTAGTTCGGCAGTGCATACCTGGGTCAGTTGAAGAGGGAGTGCAGAAGTTTCAGGGACTCAACGTTGCTTCGTTTAGCAAGAGGAGTGAGAGCAAGGAATGCTAGATGAGAAGAAAGTGAAATGTTCCAGTCGTAGTGGCTTCTGCTGTTTGTCAGTTATAGCTTGCATACGCAACAGTTTACTTGGCAACAGGATCCTTTGCGTCTATTTTTTGTACTCGAGGATTCAACAGAAGTTTGTCTGGTCAAGTGTCGTGGTGAAATAGAAGAAATGCAGTCACTGGCCCATTAAAAGGAGTGATGAATTGATGCTTCGAAAGGAGATGTTCTCGAAACAGTGAACCTATGAGCACTTCGAAACATAATCTCTATTGCGTCATCCCACTTGGAACAACGAACCAATGGCAGTTCATAGTTGTCACTCAGTCCTCTTTTTCATCTGGCCACTGAACTTCCTAAGGAGTAATGGTTCCTACAAGTAGTACCCCCATGAGCAAAAGTATACGGGCTAGGAAATGCAAAAATGAAAAAAGAAAAGAAAAAAAACTTCTTTCTTCATAGCCTGGGTGTGCACTGAAGTGACCATGCAGTCATGCTCCACTGCACTTCTCAATTTATTTCTGCATGCTCAAGCCATGAGGAGATGGCACCTATTGTACTTATGCTGTTGCCCATGAATGCACATGAAGTTGCTTCCTTTCCCACATCAGCTGTTGTAAATTTATGTCAAATATTTAACTCATTCATTCAAGCATTGATTGATTGATTCATTTATTCAGTCATGTTCCTCTCTCAGGCTCCTGAAGGTGTCTTGTGTGAAGAGTAGTAATAATAAGCAACAACAAAAAGGACCAAGAAAGAAATTACACAGTACTAGCAAGAAAAAAAGAAATAAAGCACCGAGTATGATATAGTCATGATATACTGGGTGTCCCAGTTAACTTGGATCAAGATTTAAAAATAAAACAGGAGCTCTAGAGGAATCATACTGACTGCATAGTAGTCATAGTCGTGTGTACTTGCAGCCAATATTTTTTTTTTTTATCACGAAGTATCAAATAATTGATTGATTTAATTAGCAAACTTTTTAATCATTCCTTGAATCACTAAAATATAATTACAAAGTTGTAGGGCACCTCAAATAACCTCCGAATCAAGCATTTGTTTTGGTCTCAGCTTTGCCTCGTTGGTTAAAAAAAAAATGCGAGCGAAACCTTCAAAACACAAAATAGATACACGCTCGCTCGCCACTACTCAAGTACTCCCAAGCGAATAGCCACAGATACATGGCTTTACTAGCAGTGGCAGCTCAATACAGGGCTTCACGCTATGTGATGGTCACGGCATCATGAGAACACACCGCTGATCCATTGATAAGCGTAGCAGAGCCGGGGGGGGTATTTTGCAGCAGGGAAACCGTGATGGCGCACTTGGTACTGTAATTTTGTGCACTGATCTTGTTTGTAGACAGGCACACCCGGAACGTATGTTCCTTTTGTTCCCTTTAGCATTTGAAACGAACCTTGCACAGGCTATGTCTATCTACTGCGTTTTCGCAGATCTGTATGGCCAGCAAAAGCTGTTGTCGATTACGTAAATCATTTTTGCTTGACGTGTCAGTGCGTAGGTCATAACAGGAGATCTCAACAATACCACACCAGTAACCTGCTCTTCAAGAAGACAGTCATGCCCTTCACGAATGATCCGGAGGCTAAAATGATCCTAGCTCTGGGGGCGGCGCACGGCCACAAGAGGAAGGCAGCCAAGCTATTCCGGATGTGGCATTGTGGAGGATGCCCTAGTCTGTCAACCATACTTAGAATGTACGCAGTCCTTTGCAAGACGGGTAGCTTCACAAAAAAGTGACACAGGACTGCGACAGTAGTTAAAGAAGCGAAAACAGATGTATTGGCTGCTAACCGTCATGGTAGTGGGTGCGACGCCAGTGTGGAGGCTGGAACCTCAAGGTCATCAGTGTGGAGGACCTTAAAAAAAAGGTCATATGCAGCTGTACCATGTACATCTTCATCAAAAACTTGAAAGCCGAGACTCTGAAAGCAGATTTGAGTTTGCCAATTGGATTTATCGAAATGTGAAGAAGAACCGGACTTTCTCACTCACGTGATTTGGACAAATGAGGCTAATTTCTCCAAAAACGCACAACTTAATCTTCACAATGCGCACTACTGGAGTGATAGGAATCCCCACTGGAGCTGCACCAATACCAGTGGTCGTTTAATGTGTGGTGCGCTATTTTTGATGGCATCATCATCGGACCCATCTTTTTTGACAACACACTAACGATGCAACGCTATGTCAACGACATCCTCGAGGGCCCCTAGAACTACGTCTGTTGCAATGTTCCACTTGCGCACCTTCGGAACATCTGGTTTCAACACAATGGTGATGCTGCGCAGAGTAGTAGTCAGTCTCAAGCGTGGCTCAACAAGCTTTTTCCTGGGCAGTGGGGATTGGCCGGTACGGACCTGTACCCTGGCCTGCAAGGTCGCCGGAAATGACACCGCTAGACTTCTTGTGGGGCTGCGTGAAAGATCACGTGTATAGCAGCAAAGCTACCACATCGGACGCCCTAAAGGCAAAAATAAGCAGAGTCTGCGACAAGATTCCAGCATCGTTGGTCAAAGCTGCAACAGCACAAGTGTTGTAAAGAAGCAAGTACTGTATTACTTCAGACAGTGACCTGTGTGACCATGTGAGTTGCCGTGGAAAATAACTGCTCAAAATTGTTGTAAAACGTGACTGTTTAACGCGCTTTCATGGTATCACCCTACCTTTACATAACAAAAGCTTACGACAAAGATAGAAATAGGTAAAAAAACATCTTTGTTTTGCCTCTTTTCTGGAGTTCAAGAGACAGAAAGGGTAAATGGCTAAACCAGTTGCACCTTTGGATGTTTCTTTGTGGGTGGCTGAGGCGCCTTACGTGCGTTTGGTTTATTTTTTATTGAAATAAACTCCTGAGTAGCTCTTTTCTGTTGTTCCGAGCACTGCATTTTTTCTTTTTGCATGCTCTTTTGCGCAGTGTTCTTTTTTTTTAACATTGGTTAAATTTTTTTGTAGCTTTGTTTCATGATACGCAAAGGTTAAATTATCCTGAGTGCCTCCTGATCAAGCACAACATTCTTGCGTCCGCAGATGCTGACGCTTATCGCACCATGCTAGTTAGATCGCGTCCGCAGATGCTGACGCTTATCGCACCATGCTAGTTAGATCGCGAAACCTCTCGAGTCATCCTACATGACAAAGCTTTGTACAGTGTGGCAATAAATGAATGCAGCCATATATCTTTCAAAGGTTGCTTGGAGTTGCTTGAGTAGCCGTGCGCGAGCACGCATCTATTTCATACTTTGCGTACTTTGCCATCTTTTGTTTTTTCTTGGAAAAAAACAACCAGGCACACTTCAGCACGAAATAAATGCTTGATTCGGAGGTTATTTAAAGTGCCCTACAACTTTGTAATTGACATGTTTACAATTCAAGCAATAAATAAAAAGTTCACTAATTAAAGGCAGTTAATTAATTAATACTTTGTGATTAAAAAAATACTGGCTGTAAGTACACACGACTGCCGCTACTATGCAGTCGGCACGATTTCTCTAGAGCTCTTGGGTTTTTTTTTTTAATCTTGGTCGAAGTTAACTGAGACACCCGGTATAATAATGTATGATAGTTATGTGGCAAATGGCATTGTGCAGCACAGAGCATTGACGTTAGCTTAACATGCACATTTCAGTGTCATCTGTTGCAGTCCATTGACATTTACAGCTTGTACAATTCTTGCAGAAACACCTTCCCACTTTATTTCTCTGTTCGTGTCTTTCTGATTGCCTCTTACTGCATTGTACATGTGATACAGGAAAGTACTTTTAAAGTGAAATAAATGAAAATTAATGCACCCCTCCAAGCAGTGACTTGAAGTACTCCTTTATATGTATGTTGTTTGCTGTACAAAGGATAGTTATTGTGATGTAAACTGTTTTGTGACTTATGCATCCTTTGTTTTTGTTTGTATTCTTTAAGACCCTGGCCATGCTACTGAAGAAGAAGAGTGCTCTCCTGAACAGCCACATTCTCCATCTTGCTTTCTCATTGGTTGGCACGGTAGACAGCGGTCGAGAAACTACAGTCATTCCCAATATGACTGCCTTTGAAGATCTCCTGTGCACTCTTGAGGTACACATGTTTCACACACAAGAGAAGGTGGAATGTAGGCTAACTTAGTATATATATTTGCTTGTCACTGGACCCTTTAATTTCTAACTTGTTAAATTTCCTTTTCCTGTTGTCATGCAGACCTTCTACACATTGTGATGTTAATACTACTGCTTTGCTTTGATTTATGTGCACGTCTTGTTGCTGTCTGTATCTCCCAAGTGCACCACTGTGTGTGCTCATGTCATCATAAACATATCAAAGCTCTGTTTCTTGCTTTTAGGTATGGCGTGATGCACCGGGGGATCTACACAAGTCTCTCTATGAGCACTTCTATGAGCTTATTACGGAGTCCAGGTAATCGGTCGTCACTTTGAATTTTGAAGCAGTTTTTTAGATCAGCAGTCATCACAGAGTTTTCAACTACAAGTTTGCAATTTGCCTTAGCTACTACGAAGGGCCTTTTTGCCATTTAGATGGCCGTGCAGTGAATTTATGGAATGCATGGAAAAAGAAAAAGAAGGAACTAGGAAAGAGCATTGTCACGCAGCCAGTTTTCGCAAGCCAACTTTCCGCAAAGGGATTCACTTCACGTTTTCTCTCCAAAAAAGTTGGCCCAACACGTGACCCTGCACTTGGCGGGCTCCGCCCAGTGTGCTTGATTTCTGGTTGGTTTTAATCTGTGTACACTTGTTCAGGTGTTTTTCCAACTGCTTTGTACGCGTTTCTCCCCTACGTTCTTGTGAAACTTTGATCATTTAATTGCCATTCATAAATTAATTTCCTTAGTTGCTGTGTGAGAGGGCAGCAGCCACATATTGCTCTCACACCCATTGAGCTTGTGCTGAGGGCAGCTAGCATGGTGTAGGAAGACACCAAAACTTTTGCGATGTGATCATGTGCTGGGCCAACTTTTTCTGGCTGCAATTTTATCCCATGACGCACCCTTCCTCCATGATGAAAAGTTCACTTGAACTATTTTTTATATTCTCAGTTGCAAAATAACCAGAAGCAAGGTATAGAGTGCACTGAAGAAAAAAAAATTATAAAGGGGCCCTGAACCACCCCTCAAGGCTTGGTGAAATAACATAATCAGCGGGTAGCATATGCTGATATGAACTTCTCGGCCAAGTTCTGCTGTTATATGCATTTTATGGAGCTTGCAAGCAGAACACGAGGTCACCTTTCTTTCAAACGCTCCTTTAAAACAAAAGCCTGCTGCTCACTCTCTTCTGGACACATTATTTCGTAAAAAAGCGAATTCCCATATGCGGCTGCTATTGGTAGCTGCCGCTTATGTTTAGCACGTCGTAGGCACCAACATCGGAAATCATGGCGTCTACATTAACATCCAAAACAAAATTTGAACTGCGCATTACAGTGACATTTAGAAGGGGAAGCGTTGTGGGCACGCCCTACTTCGCCGTAGCCTTCACAGTGCAAAGCATTGAAGAAGGAACGGGAGCACAGCAGAGGCCATGTTTGATTGCCAATAACTCTGCTTCTGCTGAACGCATTGAAGTACTTCTTGCAGCAAAGTATTTCTGAAATCGCCTATTTTCACTTTAGATGCCTTTCTCCACTTCAATAAAAAGTGGGTCAGGGCCCCTTTAATCTTTCGGCCTTTAAAAGAAAGTGTTTTTACAAAAATCTATGATAAAGAAAACTGACAGTTTTTATCATCTTTAATTAAAGAGCCAGCAGTTAGAAGACTAAAAACATTCAGCCTGTGAGCATTTGAGTATTTATACGTTTTTTTCTTCTAGTATTAGAGCTCAGGTGTCACATCCATGAAGTGTGCATTCAAATAAGGTTGGAGATAATTGTACACCTGTAGTTTTATAAATGGGCACAAAAGGCGAACAATAAATAAGGCTACATTGGCATATTACTCTTTTGAAACTCTCTTAGCAGTTGTTCAGTGGGAAAAAACTGCTTGGTACCAGATAGAAACATGCGTGAAAGCTGTTACTTCCTGTTCTGGATTTCTCTCCTGGCCAAACCATGGCACCCACAATATTATTGTACAACATGGGGGATTTTAATTTTATTTTTGGTGAATTCAGCTTCCTTTTTTTTTCTACAGAAAAAGCCAATAGTTGCCAGGTTGAACTTTCCTTCATTCCTGATTGTCATGTACTGATTCTCTTTGTAGTAAACAACTGTGGTTAGCCTTGGCCAATAGCTGTCAAAAACTGTGATGTCATGGGGACGTGCTTTAGGAGTTTGAATGTGGCAAGATCACCTGTCTCTTTTCTTAGCATCGTTTTCTGGCACACCAACCTTTTGCGTGTGATAAAATTGATAAATTAGCCTCTTGATTGTCTCAAATATAGTCTACCAACTTAGGTTGTCTTAAAGGGCCCCTGAAACAGTTCGGACAAATTTTGTAGACGCGTAGGGTACAGCTTAAGTAGAACATTCACACCACAATTTAAGTGAAGCGTTACGTGTTAATGGAGCTACAAGCGATTAGAAGTTACCCTCCTCCCCAGCCATGCTTTTCCTCCTCAACTCGTTCGCCGAGCGAGTGGGGCTAAGCTCAGCCTTTACTGGTCCTGCGTCACGATGCGACGTCACATCGTCCACTTCCGGTTGTTTGGAGCCCGCCCGCGCGAAACCTCTCCGCTAGCCGCTTGGCTGTCGACCCCAAGCGAGAGCTATCGAAGCAGCGTGCGTTGCGAGCATTCTGTCGTAGCTCCGAAAGTGTCTGGTATTCCGTTAACCACATGCAAGCTGGTCATTTCGGCAGATGACTGGAGGCATAGACTCAAGCTGATGAAGGAACTTTGGCGTAGACATACGTGAGCGGCCTGATCGGTCTGCACAGTCCAGACACTTGTTGGCGCAGCGCTTAACCAACCAAACAAAGCGCTAATATTGCTCTGACCAAGTGTAAAACATTTTAAACATTTATAAAAACGTGTTGATGATTACACTCCTGCGAAAAATACGCACCAGCAGCAAAGGAGAATGCGCTTCGTTGCTGCTACTGCGTATGGTTGAGCTCCATGCCACCAGGTGTCTGCACCATGCAGACCATTCACATTTGCCCTTCTGCTCATCTTGGCTCATCCCGTTATGGCACAGTCAAGCGGCCAGACCTTGTCCCCTTGCGCTTGGGTTTACCCTAATACCGGACTCGCGAAACGCTATTGCGTTAGTAATCTTCCGGTGTAAAGTGACGGCCACAAACACGCAAATCCTGGCGCCGATAGGATAGCTGCAGTCCGGTGCGCAGCAGCCAGTTCGCTCGTACGCTGCCTTGCAGAGGGACACGATGTCGCAGCTTGACATATTGCCAGTCGCTGCGTTTGCCGTCCACAAGGCAACAAAGTCGAATCATAGTGCTCGCGAAAAGACTGAGACCAACTCTGACCGCGGAGCTCTCGTCAAAATGCAGTACGTTGTAACACAAGCAGACGACACTTGCTGTGTGCCGGAAGTGCTTAAGTGTACTGAAAAATTGTTCTTGTGCATTCTCTTTATGTTACTTTCTTTTTATAAAAACAAATTAACTAACATTCCAACTATTACGAAGATCATTTGTTTACCATAAAGTTGGAAAAATTATCGATCACGCGCCCTGGTCAGCCAATCGGATAGCTCGCCCCACTGACGTCATATGGGTGATTTCGGTCATATGGGTAGGGGCGGCTTAAAATTCCGCCGAGCAGTGCGCTGCGATCGGCAGCGATGTGCATTTTTAAAACCTTATAATAAATTACACGCTTTACGCAGAGCACTTAGATGTGTCAATTAATAATCAGAAGGACCTACTCTAACGACTCGGTACGTTTGTAGAAAATCGTCAAAAGCATTTCAGGGTCCCTTTAAAAGAGAGTTTTAGCTTGTCCTTAAATTTATTGCACCTTATGAAATACCCAACCACATGGAATGTAGGTGCGAGCAGCTGAGTTGGTGGTGCCATCTTTTGGCATGTAGCATAACCAGAGAAACACGGCTTTATTACAGTCACTAACCATATTATACTTAAGTGCTGCTCTGAAGTGTCTGCAGTGACATAATCATTAACATGCTGTCCTTTCTTTATTTTCCTCTGACGAGAACACCCATATAGCACAAGAATGCTTCGAACACATTCTGGTTCAACAAAGCATCACACGATGTCACTACTAGCATTACTACTGCCACCCATGACTCTGGTAACCTGGTACTCCATGAAGAGTACCAGGTTACCAGAGGATAATAGGGACAAGCTAAAGCTAATATTTTTCTTTAGCATCCCACCAAGTGTTTGCACTCCCAGTTCCTCATCCCTCTAGTGATACTTGTTCTGCCTCTTCTCTCAGTGAGCAGAAGGCCAACCTGCGAATCCTGCGTGACCTGGAGATGGTGACTAGGGTGCTCATGATGCTGCGGGACCCTTATCTCACTCCATCTACTATCCGGCTTCTTTGCAATCTCCTCAAGACACTCCTTCAAAACACCAACAGAAGTGGCGACATTTTGAGGTATATTCAATTGAATCCTTGATCAAGCCTTTGTTTTTGTCTCTAAACTGCATTGGTAAAGCCAGAATGTTGAACCAATAGGTAACTTTTCGTTATTTATTTCAAGATCTGTATGGTTTGCTTGCAACATTTAGTTTTGTTTCACATATTAGCGAGACATTTCATTTGGCATCTAGAGCAAATGCAGTCAAAAAAGGAAAATAACTTATATATGTAAACTTTTTGTCAAATGAATGGTCTCATACATATATATTCTATGTCAAATACTTTTTTTTGCTTTTTAATAATGTGCTTCATTTCACTAAGCCTGTTATTTATATTTGTTGCTGCTGCTGCTGTAATTGAGACCTGTGCCCTACTGTTCTTCAGATTAATTCATGTAATTGTGCCTTTGCTGTCATGTATAATTTGTGTTAGGACCACAACTTTTGCCGAGTTTCCTAGAAATTAATTGCAGGGACTGACAATCAGTTGCACTTCCCAACTGAAAACTTCCTATCTTCATTAGGATGCCAAAAAAATTGTTTCCTCATTTTCCCTCCCCCTGCCTCCCCCCCCCCCTTTTTTTGCATTTTGCTCCAAAGGTTTGGTCAATTCATGGTTTCAACACTTCCAAACTCCATGGTTTCTGAGAAGCCACTTAATTTGAAAAGGGATGTGGAGACCTCAGAAAATGCAGGTATGGTGACGTGTCACACATTTCCTTTATCAAATAGCCGTAATTTTGCATTGTACTGTGCTTTAGAATGTACATGAGGCTTCACACTATTTATTTTTCTCATGTTATTTTCTGCTTTTTCATTTTTGTAGCTCCAATGGATGACACTTCACTCCTGATACATCATGTGTGCCTAAGAAACCGCTGCCTACACATCTTGCACCTGATGACTTATCAGGGCTCAAAAAATGTTAATGTCCCGTAAGTGAGCTATTGTCTTTAGCATGTTTTTTTTTTTCTTTCTTTCAAGAAGCTCATGCATCCGAGAATTCATGTAGTATTCTAAAATTGGCATGGATAGGGTCTTGTAGGTCTTTGCATGTACTGTAGAACCTTGTTTGTATGTTTTGGGGAAAAAATGCAAGAAAATATGTGCTAAATGAGAATACGTACGATGCAAAGTCACCAAAACATTTGGCAGAGTTAACTGTTGTTGACATCCATGTAATGCGAAGTGTTGCGTGAATTGTTGCAGCGTGAGATGATGACGTGCCTCGAGCTGGTGGGGACTGACTGGCACAAGATGCACATTTTCATTTTCCTAGCGATTGCGTAATGTTTTAAGGTGGCGACAGGAAACCGAAACAACATTGAGCTCGTGGGCGACGCCAGGAAGGTCCACCACTGGGACTGGATATGTTGACTTCGCATCTACAGCTGCAATTTGGCTAAAAAAAAATGAAGGCACAGACTTTCTGATTCGCCCTCGCACATGGAGTTTGTGAAGGAAGGCACGTCACAATACATTCAGAGCTATGCTCCGGATATGATATGAGATTTGTTTTGTTTTTCTTCTCCCCAATTTTCTCTCTTCCTATTGTGGAAAACTGAACTACAAAATGATTGAGTATTGAAGAAGATCAAACTTTTCTTTGTCCCAGAGAGAACACAGACATGCTGGTGTTTGAAAGGGAGTAGAAGGTGTAAACGCAACGTAAGGGAATCATGCATTGACTCAAAGTAGTCAAACAGCCGAATCTAGTACTGCAGTAGTATGCATCACTGTTACAAACACTTGATCATGCTGCGATAAGACATTGTATCAAAAGTCTTTACAGTTGAAAAGCAGTGGTGTGTAGCTTTACAAGAGATACAAAGTAGTAGTAGGACAAACATTGGATTTAAGTGTAGCTTTACAAGCGATACAGAGTAATAGTAGGACAAACATTGGATTTACTGACAAAAACTTGGTTGTTCTACTTATTCACTTACAAGAAGTAAAATTTTTGTAGAACTATCCAGCATTGCTTTTAGACTGCATTTTGAGCTAGATCCAACATTGACTATCTTGAGACCATCCATGCCTACACTTACATTAGTCATTTTGTTCACATTATGATTATAATATTTATTTATCTTGTTATCTTTAGTGTTGTTAAATGCATGGTCAAATTTAGAGCAATGCTGTATCCTAATTTTTTTTTTTTTTCCCTTGTAGGTTCTGCGAGGAGGTAGCCCGAGTTCTGGGCATGGACTGGCTAATGCTGTTCATGCAGAGCCATTTGCATCCAACCACAGTGGTGCTAGCCTTGCAGTGCCTCACTGTGTTCCTCAGCTGTCCAAGCTTGATGCAGCGTTATCGTGAGGCGTCTCACAATGGCGGCTGGCTTACTGAGACTGACCTTGTGCTCCAGAATAGGACGACGGTTCTCCTGGGTGAATGCTTTGTCTACTTTGTAGTGCTTTCTTTTCTCCATTGTGGTCCACTATATATGTGTGTGAAGCATCTGTGGCGTTAGCCAAGGAATGAAGAGGTGGACCTCAAATAAAATAACTGACACTTATGGCAATAAATGGCCAATAACTAACCACAGTGATCTGCACTACGCCTGGAGAGCAGAACTCAGCCATAATGGTACCACATCCTTGAGCATATCTAGTTCCTGCTATCAGTTAACGTTTGTCATAGTGCACACTAGTCATCGTCATTATTTTAAAAGCTATATATTACGCTATTTACAGTGGCAGATATTTAGGCTTTTTTTACAGGCATGTAACACTTACCATTAGCACTCAATTTTCCACTTTACTCAGAATTCATTGACAACACATCATCATTCGTCATGGCGCTCTTTGGTCATACCTGACCCTTGCGCCGTTAAACACCACACAACATCATCAGCATCAATCGGGCCACATGGCTCTTGGCACACAGCCATGAGAAGCAGAGGCACTTCGACGCCTTTGTCGGAGGCTGGTGTGTTGTTGGCGTGGTGATAGGCAGCTGCTACACATCTCCCTCTTTTTTCTGCATTTGAACGAAAGTAAGCACCAATTGTACTCCCCTATTGTAGTGGGCTGACCTTTTTAATGAAATGTGCATAAATAGACAAGTGCAAAATTGTTAAAAATAATTGTCTTCAGAGTAGTGTAGCTTAGAAAGTCCTGTAATTTTTCTCTGTAATTTCTTCTTTCTTTAGATTCTAGAGTAGTGAAAACATTATTATAGCCCACTTCACTACATTCACAAGTTAGTGGCAGTGCTTTTATTTTGCTTTTGAGCATAATGTAGAGACAATCATAAACATAAGTATTAGATATTTTCAAGTTCATCAGGCGATTATCAAACCAGAATAATACCAGAAACAGCTACAGTGAAACCTCATTAAACCGTAGGTGACCGGAGCTCAGAAAAAGTATGTACTAAACGGTAGTACGGCTTAACTGAAATAGCATGAGATTGCCCACTTACCTGAGAGAGTGCAATGAAAGGGCAAAAATATGCAGTATTTGTTCACTTTGCGCGAGAAAAGCCTGTTATTGTCTAGCAGCAACGACAGCGGCCTCAAACTTACTGAAGCTGCAAGCCAGTTTTTCAGCCAGCCTCCTCTTCTTGGAAAACGCTCGCATGGCAGATTCCTCATTGGCGTTGCATGTTCTCGTCGCAACGATTGCATTCATGAGGCTGACATAACACGCAGCTTCTGCCATTGTCAGGCCTGAATCACCCGTGCTGTCGCTTTCCGTATTGTCTTCATCACTGTCGTTAGGCGACACTTTGCCAACAACAGAGGCTACAAGGATGAAAAGACGAACCTCGGAACCGACATCCTTTCGCAGTCGCAGCAGCGCTGCCGAGCAACTTCTTTGCATTCCAAATGCCGCACACCGTAGCCAGCGGTAGATTCCTGTTGCATGCAAGCGCCAACTTCTTTGTGCCATGTTTGATAGCACGAACGATGTCCAATTTTTTTTTTCTATGCTGAGCACCCGGTGTTTTTTATCTGAGCTTCGGCATGACATGAGCCCTAGCTTGCACGACACCACAACACCCTCTGGCAAGGCGCTGAAGTAATATTGATGTTCATGTGGCTTCACGTGCAAACGCACAGGGCGCTTGGAGGCCATTATTCTGATCTCTGAGGCTTGTTGTTCTGTCAGGCGGCCCGATGGGGATGACACACTGTCATGATTGCGTGATGAAAAGTGGTAACACTGTGTGTTAACAGATACACAATAAGCTGGTATGGTTTATGCGAATACAAAATGCATTATGTTCAATGGCTACTGAGTGGGGGATTTGACTTTGCTACTTTTAAAACAAAACTACTGTTAAAACGGGTATGGTCTAACGAGCTTTTGCTGTACTTTGTTGTTTGCACATTGCATTTACGCTTGCGACAATGAGTGGCATCAGTTTCTTTTTGCTTCATGTAGTATCAAAACAAAAGTAATAATAATGAGCCACCAAACATTGTACATAGTGCTGCCACGTCTAGGTCCTCCGCGCAGTTTGTCTTTCAATTTTGCTCCATGTAGCCCATGCTTAGCAATAAAAACTGCGTAGGAAAGAGACATGGAAACAATCAGTTCAATTTAACCTGAAACAGGTAACACTTGCATCACCACTTGAAGGCGGAAGGACATAGTGATGGCCGCACAGGATAAAACATTGATAGGGAACGCCACGGCTTGGATGTTTAACCATTCATACCTGTGTTGTTAATGCACGTTCGCACAAAATTCTCGTGAGAAAGTGTTCCTTGAGAGATACCCTCTTTGTCTAAGCCTACAACAAAAACCATTTCAAGGCCCCTCTCGCATTCTATCTTGGGTGAATTGTCAGCTTAGTTTATTGCACAAGTTTCACTCTGGAAAGTTCTATGCAGAAGCACTCTGAAGCAAGCATTCTTTCTTTTCCTTTTCTCTCCTTTGTCTTGACTGCTTTTTGTAGGCTTTAACGTGTCAACAGCCAACAACAAAGGCAATGTAAGCCAGTCAATCAGGGTGGAGGCTTACCAAATTCCAGGCTTCCAGCAACTCCAATGGCTCATGTGCCAGCATGTCACAGTGCCGGATATCAACTTCCTGCTTCTTGCCATGCTGATGGGGCGCCCCGTCAGTCGCATTCCATGTGGGCTGCAGGTCTGGTTTTTCAATTTCAATTCACCTTATTCCGTGTTCGAAGGACGTGAGAGTGTGAGAGAAAAAAAGCTGCTTTAGGGACATTTTGACAGGCTCTCACATCCTATATACAATAGGCACTTTGACAAGATATAGATGCCCCCCTCCCTCCCTGCCCCACCCCCATGATGCTGTTGTAAAAACTGTTGTAACAAAAATAGGCCAACACAGTTAAACCTCAATATAACAAACTCCAGTATAACAAAATTCTTGATATAACGAAGTATTTAACTTTTCGTGACCTCTTGTCCATAGAACACCATGTCATTAAAACCTCAATATAACGAAGTGTGCTTGTATGCGATTGCAGCACGACAAGAACAACCGCCGAAGTGAAGCCACATCACATTCCGTATAAAGTTCAAGTGCAATAAGCTCCTGTTGCGCCCCGCGCACTTTGTGCTTTAGGTGCAAGTGAAAGTGTGCGAGGTTGAGAAAGACAGATGGTGGCTTCACGCACGAGCAAAGGGAAAGAGGGGGAAGGGAACGAACTCGCGGTAACGCGATCAAGCGCGCATGAGGAGCAGGCTGGGTGGAGGGCGGAGCGTAAGTTGGCGCATGGCTGTAAGCATGGTTGAGCGCATGTGCAGCCGCGCACCCTTCTTTAGAAGTAATCTGCCGCATATGCAAAGAGTGGGCATGCCAAGACAGCGTGGCATCATGTAAGCTGTCTTCCCACACGTTTAGTATTGGAGGTTGCGTAATCTTGAGTTTCAGTGACTCGTTGGAGCGAGAGGCAGACGAAGCATTCACTCCTTGCTGCCGGCATTCTTAATCATAGCATCATCCCAGTGCGGGCGACGCTATCAGCCGCGGGGGCGGACTACACGCGAAAGCGTGGCTGGCTTCGCTTAATTTGTACCGCCTATGTGAAGATATCGTCGACGTGGCATGGAACCGTATCATATGTCACTGACTCCCAAATTCATCAAAATTAATTGTTTTCTCATTCAAATTTGCTTTTTTTGATTGCCCAATAATTTGGAAAATTCTGCAGCCCCTTTCCATGTAGGAAAAATCTATCGGCGACTGTACTTAATTCATGAAAGGTCAATGAAATTGACCTTTCATGCAAATTTTGGTCAAATTTTGGTCAAAATTGCTTTTTGGTCAATGAAATTTCGATATAATGAAGCAAATTGCCAGTTTTACCTACTTCGTCTTATTGAGGTTTGACTGTACATGTTTATGCAGATCAGAAAATTATAGCAAAAAAGAACTCCTGAAATTTAACTTTATCCACGTATCACATGAGCTCATGACACAGCCTAATGACACATACAACACCTTGCATTAACTAATAAACACACTTTTGTTTTTTGAAGCATATACATAAAAAAGAGGTGTGATGTAAGAAGAAAATACAGATAAAATATAGTTAAACCTCTTTATAACAAAGTCAGTAAAATTGGCACTTCGTTATATTGAAATTTGACCTTTTATGATAATAAGTACAGTCTCTGACAGATTTTTCTTACACAGGAGGAGCTGTAAAATGTTCTGAATTATTGCACAATTGTAAAAACGAATGTCATTGAAAAAAAAAATTCCTTTTGTTGAATTTGAGAGTCAGCGACCAAAGATACAGTTTCATGCCTTGTCGATAATATCTTTACAACGGTGGTATAAGTGAAGCCTCTGAAGCTTTTACATCCACACTGCCACTGCAACTGATAGTGTCGCCTGTAGAGAGACAACACTATCAGCGGACCGCTCGGCATCAGCGGTCTGCCTGAATTTACACCGAACATGACGCTCCTTTGCTTCAGTGGTTGCTGCGCGGTGCACGATTAGAGAGGTGCATTCACATCCAGCCACATGTAATTCAACCATTTTACCATCTGCATCCACACCAGTTTCCAATTGTTGCCTCGGTATTCCTTCACGGCACCAGTAAAATTTCATTATGTTGAAGTCACGTATAAGCACTCCTCATTATATTGAGGTTCAATATACATGGTGTTCTATGGATGAGAAGTTATGAAAAGGTTAACCTTGTTATATTGAGCATTTTTTTTATATTGAAGTTCTTATATCGGGGTTTAACTGTGTTATACTAGCAACATCGTACTGCATCACTTCCTTTTTCTTTCTTTTTTTTTTTAGCTTTTGAGCATGCTGCAGTGGCTGATGCACAAGCTGCTGATATCACATCCTTCATGGTCAGCAGCCTATTGAAATCAGTGTTTTACGGGCTCACTGGCTGTTTCTTACATTGTCACGGTTCCTCTTGAGAGCACATCTTCAACTCTTCACTCCTTAAATGCTGATGGCGAGTCAACTCTTCATGACAAAGGTTGCACTACCTTGTAATTTTAATGAATACATAAATAATACACGTCTTTTGCTGTTATTTTCAACGTATCATATTTCTTTAGAAAAAGAAAAGGAAAATAAATGCAGGTTTTTTTTTTAAATGCTCACCATTGATCAATATTTTGAGTCTTCTCATGGCAGTTAAGGGTTTAAGTGGCATTGTGTTTTTGTAAAGCCTCCCATTGAGTTCAGACTAGGCCAGTATTGTAGCTTAAAGAATTGCTCTTGATCAATTCTAATGATTTTAGAGGTGGCCATATGTCAACTTTTCAAGTATGAATTGCAGGTATCAAATATTGAATCGAATGTTGAATATTCCAGCGCAAACGCATTTATTCACATCTGTAATATTTATTTGGGCATATTTATGTACTACTCCTCTACTGACTTGTGAAAAAAGACAGCTATCAGTGACAAAGAATTAGCTTTGAACATAATATTATGATATCATCGAGCGATGCTCAGGAGACGAGCCGCCGCGAGAACGACGAAGAAGTTGGCCGGTGCCCTTGGCACGAGCGAGTGTCAGCCTGGCTGCCTGGCTCCAGTGTAAATAATTGCTAATTATCATTAAAAATATATTGCACGAATAGCCTCTCACCAATTTTAGAGCATAGTTGCAAACAACAACAAGCTTTCAAAAAACACTAAATAAATAAATGGTTGCTGAAAAAAAGATGAAAAGTGAGAAAAGAAAAATGCTGCTGAAGTACATGTGTCCCATAAACACATGTAAAAGGTCCGGTTGCAAGGAAAACATCGCAGGTTGTAAGGTAAAAGATAAAACTGCTACATGACTAGACTGCCAAAAACATAATAGACAGATTACAAGCAAAACTTGGAAGTTGTCATCTAGGCTTCTACCATGAACCCAAAAACAAAGCTTGCTTGCATACTAATTTTTTTCCCACATAACTTCAAAAACTTTTTTGTTGTGTCAATTCTGATAATTTACAATATTATGTTTAGCAGATTGACTACAGTTACCAGACTAGCATTTGGTCATTGCAAAATATTTACTTAGTTTGGAATACTCAAAAATACCAAATAGTTCCTTTTTGGATACAAATAGTTGTTCGATTCATGTTTGCCCACCCCTAATTTATTTCTTATCCTTTACCTCGCAGCTGACCATTCGAGGTGATAATGCAGGCAGGGCACTGCTCAGACCACTCATGGACTGTGAAAAGGAAAAAAAAATTTCGGCAGAATTGTTACATTATCCTGGCCCCTAGCCTCCGATGTAGCAGGCAGCATTGCAGGCAGCATTCCTCTTAACATCTGCCAATGAGCATCATTAGACTGTAGTATACCCATACTGCAGCACTGTCTAATTACGCATAGTTTAGTAACTATCTGTTGTAAAATTTTGTAAGAATTTTCTGTCTGGCAAGTATGCTGCCTTTGGGGAATAGTGATTTTATTTGCTGTATTAAGTTTTCCTAGAGGTGTGGCATAATCAAGGACCTCGAAACTGTGCTTTCAGTTTTCACTGGACAACATTTGGACCTTCTTGTTTGGCGTGCCACCTGGTCATTCTGTCATGGCACAAGGGGACATCAACTTTGAGCTTGTTGTCGTCCTGTTGGCCATGGTGCGATGCATTCTCAGTCAGGTATGCCAAAGGTTCGCTCCTAATGACATAAACCACAGCTTTAAAGGAGTACTGACTCAACATTTTCATGTTGTCATATTGTTACATTAAATGAAGGTCCAGACTCTATAAAGCTTAGGAAATAATGGTAAGCGCTAGATTACTCTAATTAATTTGCTTTAATACTTGCTTCTACGAACAAGTCTTGGTTTCAGTACCCAAGAGGTGCATGTGTCATGACATCACAATACACTGGCTCAGTCTGTTCCTGTAATTGCTGCAGCTTCCACACGTGAGCACAGCCCACAGTGTAAAAATAGGTGTTTCAACGGTGATGTCTGTTTGCAGAGCGAGCTGACTACAATTCTCTTTGCACTTCTTTCCTCCCCTGGTGTGAGCGCTACAGCGTTGGGGTCATGATTTTCTGTCGTCTGCTTGCAGCGTGAGGCCCTGCTATGTATTTCACTGCAAACGGCCTTATAACACGCAATGTTAATTTTCTTGTGGCACTACTAGCTCTTGCCAATTCTCTATTACTGTTTCCCGTGCAATTTCTGAAGAAAGATTGAATATGCGACTAGAAGCCACCTACCAAACTCCCTTTTGAATCTTGATTTACAGTATGGTCATCCGTCATCAACAAAGTTTTAGTTGGTGCTCTTCAGCAAGTCTTCGACCTGTGTTTGTCTAGATGTGCTTGTATTGTGTGTCAGGGGAAAACTGCTGCGCCGTCGACTATGAGTCAGCATGAAGTCAGTGATAGAGATGTACTGTGCAGTCGAAGCAGTACAAACATTTTTGTTTGGATGTATGAGAACCTTCGAGTTTTCAAATTAGTAAATACAGCTCCTCAGAGTAGTATTTCGTTCATCTTTTTGCATATTGTTTTGGCCACAAACCATTGCTCTAGCATTGTTCTAGCTATTGCCACATTCATCACGCGGGCATTGGTATCTTTCACATAGGGAAATGTCTGCATGGTCGCATACTTGTGTTTTCTTCCTCTTTGCCCCAGTGTGCAGTGTTAGCATTCAATAGGCAGTGTTCAATACTTGGTGTAACTAAAACATTAAAACAAAGTAACTTGCAAAATACTTTAGAATAACTAGGGGGGGTTCTGAATACCGAATAGTCTATTTCTAATCAAATCAAGAAACAAAAGTGGAATATCAAATCAAATATCGAATATCAGAAAATTTGTCAACAACTTTAATGCTTACAAATGTTAGGCAAGAAAATATGGTGCTGCACATGCATTCCTAGCATGCTCTTCTAACAGGTCTTCTAGCATTGCATAACAAAAATGCAGCAAGCTATCAGTAACCTAAGTACATAGAAATCAAGATATACAGTAGGGTCGACTCGTGTTAAAGGGAACACCAAATTAGTATGCCAGCACTGATTATAGCTCAGTTCTAATATACGAAGGTCTTGAAAATATTTTTTATTCAATATAATTTCTGTTGAATAGAATCAAGTTCTTTTATTTTTCGCATGAAACTAACTAGTTATTGGCATTCAAGTCTACTTAGTTCCAGTGAGGTTCTCAATTCAATAGTGGACCTCTATTTAACAGCAGTTTCTTATTTATTGCATATAAAGTTTTGCTTTCCAGTTTTTCTCTAAAATACAGATGGGCTATCGCACCTTTACAGCAGGTGGGTTATCGTAAAGCCTGTCTGCACGACAAACGAAAGACCCATGCATCATATGACTCAATCACCGCTGATTCTGGCTTCTCTGTAGCGGGCTGAAACGTATAAAATAAAGGCGCACCGCTACACAGCATAGGCACTTCGCACAGACTTATCAGCACCTACATCACAAAATCTGGTGCTTGTGCAATCGACAGTGTCTCAATAGCAGCCCCAGTGGGCTTCTTCGATTATGCAGTCCCATACTGTCAGCAAACCATTCAGAGCTTCTGGTCCAACTAGCCCTGACAGAAGCGCACATCATAGTCATACAATCCAGCTCTCGGGGGCTGTCTGAGGTTTCACTCGAAAGCACCGTGACCAGAAATCACCCTTCTGGCTGCCGTTGTCTGCTTTTAGCTACTCGTAGATAGTCCCGCTAGTCAGTGAATTCATTATCATGGCCTCCAAGATGGTGCAGCCTCAGCGGCCACTTCGCCGACACAACCATACCGCTTGCATAGTAGAATCGCAGCCTGAGCGCATAGAATGAGCTCGCAAATCACGGTTTACATTGCGCTCTAGCTCTTCATACCACTTGTAATTAAGCTCTCTCATTGCCCGCAGAATTTGAGCACAATTCCCATGCGAACGTAAGCAAAATTGAGATAGTGCCATGTTGCTGTTCATGCAGAAAGCGCCCGCTGATATCCTCAAAGCTCTTGAGACCATTTGCGAAAGGCCCTATGGGCATCTCACAGAGAACGCCCAACACCATTTACTAATCCTGCACATCAAAGAGCAAGTGCTCAAACTTAGCAACAAAATGTATCAACAGATGTGAACAGCAATTGGCGAAGCTCCGATTTTATACTATCGCAGCTACCAGCAATAAAAAAACCATATATGGAAAAGGATATGCTTCCTCGCACATCAGTTTCACTCACCTGAAAGACGAAATCCACCTCTTTACTACACATATAGTAATACGCATGACAAATTTTGCTAAATGCATCAAGAAAGGAAGCATGTGTGCCTGATCGCTGTACTTGCCTAAAAAAAACACACGGACTAAAGCTGCAAAATTACGCTGCTTATGAAGCTTGCATGATGGCATACAAAGTATTATGATAGCTGAGTGTACAACATTTGCTGTCTGGAATGTGCAAAGTTTGCAGAAGCACTCTTTTATCTTTCAAAATACATCAGCAGATGCCGCACGCATCTTTTTCTGACAGCCATCATCTGCTAGCTGCTTGCGCTTGTTCGAGCAAAAATCTGCTGTCAGCTCTCAGTCTGCAGGCAGTCCAGAGCTTCAGGTCCATGAAAAAAAAAGACACACTTCTGGCAACTTTCGCACTAGTTGGTGGAGCTTCCGAAGCTGTCAGAGTAAAATTGAATGTGGGACAGCAGTCCCAACCAGTCCGAGATTATCAAGGACTGATGATGGAAGAGTCCCAGTGAGTTCTCTCCAAGTCCAGTCTCGAAGGCCATGCATTTTGTACTGCAAGCGCCAGAAGCAATCAACGTTACTAGATGGAAGCAATTGCAGGAGCTAGAAACACCTTATAGCCACCATATTTTTGGCCACCACTGATGGCCATGGCCACCACGTCCGAGATATGCAAAGCCGGAAGCACGGCGTAGCATGCCAGTCTCGGAGTCCACACCCGGAAACTGAAAATTATGCGGGTAGATGTACGTGTGCTTTTCGAATTATCCAGTATATAATTTGCATTGCAAATTACTGGATTGCACAAATTATACAAATTAAATTAATTTTCAAGTAGACCAAGATCAAATTATCAAGGTTGTACTGTATATACATAGACTTCGGTTTATTCGACTCCTTTGAGTTTTCGGTTAACTTGATCCTGGCTGGCGCCCTTGCATTTCTATGGGCCCAAACTTTCATTATTTCGATCCTAAAATTGATCTCACCAGATAATTCCAACTTGACCATTCAGCACGCATGCTCCTGACCCCTATAGTGACACCGATAGTGACCACTTTATTGGCAGCATCTGTCTCGGCGGAGCTTAGGTGTCAGTGAGTAGAGCACACGTCATCTCTCGTCAAAAACGCCTATTTTCGGCCCAAACTCGGAAAATTTTCAAGCAGTAATCGTAGCTCACAATGTCTGATTACGGTATTTACCCAATTCTAACGTGCATTCTTTTTTTTCTTTTTCTTTTTTTTAATTGGGTGCAAAGTTGCCTGTGCGGGGCAGACACAAAACAAAAAACCCCCTTCGCAACGTTTGTATGCTCTGTCGCATAACATAAATGTACTGCGGCGAAGCTGACTTAAAAACCGTGTAGCGAAGCTTATTTGAGAAAACTGGCTGCCATTGCGCAACAAGCTTTATTGCTAAAAAAAATAGGGTGCTCGTCAGATTTCTACTTTGTTTAAGAGCTTTAATGTCATTTCTGCATTAGTTTACTACTTTGGACACATAAAAAGTGGGCACGAGTTTATTCAGGGGTGTATTAGCATCGGGCAAACACTGCCAAATGAATTGGTGTGTTTTGGCATATTTTCTGCATCTCGTTTAATTCGACCCGCCGGATAATTTGATCGATTTCGTCGATCTCGTCAGGTTCAAAATAACTGAAGCCAATTGTATATCCCTCCAGCTAGCACCAATTTTGCCATGCAGTTGAAACATTTTTTGATAAATGTACTTTTACTTCAAAACACACGGGAAAGCACGTGCATGAGCCCAATACACGAGGTGTTTTTCTTGTATTTGAACACAACAGAAACATGTACCTATATAGTCGACTACAATACAAAATACTTTGTTTTTTACCAATTTGCCTATCAAAAAATAAATGCAACCATAGATTCTTGGGGTTGAAAACACACTGCTGCCTTAGCGCAGATGGTCTTTAGAACACCCATGTGTACATCTTTATTTAAATGGGTGTGACTATTTGGGGGCATGAAATTCATTTGAATAGTGCAATTTCAAATTACGGATTATTGTTATTATTTGTGATGGTTGTTATATCGCATCTTTTTTTGTCTCTTTCTGTATGACCTCTCCTACCTTTTAGCCACGAGCAGAGAACGTAATGGGTGTGGATGAACACCCTGTGACACTCATCCAGTTTCTTATATACCTTTACAACAACCGACAAGATTTTATGAACATGTGCATGAGCTCAGACATTCTGTGTGCCTTGTCAGCCACGCTGTTTCCATTTGCAAATGGCTTGAGCGAAGTCGCATCTCCAGCCGACGATTTTCAGGTGAACCAGCATTCATGTTGTTTGTAAACTTTTGGCAGCAATATCTTTTCAAGCCTGCTCATCTTTTTCCTGACTAACCATTTCATTTCAGATAATCTCAAATCCCAAAAGCTCAGAGTCTAATGCAGGTTTGTCAAAGCACGCAGCACGGAAATACGTCATGGACTTTCTCAGGGTCATTGTGGTAGACAGCCTTTCACTTGCTTTCCCAACAAAACAAGCACCTGTCATTGACCTCGTTTTGGAAGTAAGTACCACGTGTGAATATTGGACATGCCTCTGCATTACAGTCAACAACCAATTTTTTGGACATGCCTGATAATTCGGACGCCTTTGCGGCTCCACCACGTACCCATAGACTAATGTATAGGGATGTCTGAAAAATCTTGGACGCTGAAGCCTTTCGCAATCCGATTTTTCAGACATTTTGCCATGATAGCAGGTCTGAAACAGCATTAACTTAAGCTACCACCACTGCCAGTTTGATTATCTCGCACTAGCGCTCTTGCATGCCAATCTGCTGGCAGCCGTAGTAGTCATTTTGTTCTGTAATTAGGCCTAGCTGCTTTGACGTTTGCTATCAAGCTTCCTGCTATTTGGTGCCGTGTTTTTCATTTAAAGGATTCGCCACTGTTGGAAATGGTGCCGATTCCATCTTTGTCATCCTGTCCTCCTTGCCGAAGGCGTTGAAGTGGGGAAAGCACTGCGGGGGTCCATAACATTGCCCGATGCTGGTTTCCGAAAGTCAGCTTCGCCGCAGTACAACGGTGTTACGTGGTCAAACGTGCAATGTTTACAGTGAAGCATATTAAGAGTGCAAAGGGCCACTGTCACAGGACATCAAATATATTTCTTATATACACGTGTGCACCATTGTCTCCTGTCTCAGTACGGGTACCTAGACGCCTAATAATTGTACTGGCAGGCCTTTAAAGCTATTTTGAACATGGCTGTAGTAATTTAGTAATTTGAGCCCTTGAGGGCAGTTAAAGGCATGCATTCGATTTTCGGAACGTCAGATTTTTCTGGCGCTTTCGGGGTCTCTAGGGAGTCAAAAAAAATTGGATGTTGACTGTATTTGTGCACCTCTCAACACATTTGGTCTTTAATACGCTTCTTGTTTTGTCCGCCTCTCAAAATAACCTTGGCTCTCCTTCTGTTTTTGTGAACATGTGTGTGTTCTCTTAACTCTTTCCCTACCATGGGGAAAATAGGTGTTTTTTGTATGTTGCGCCAGATCTTCTATTTTTTCTAAAGAAACTACTGCCCTCAATATGTTATGTAATATATAAACAAAAAGCGGAATGAATGCACTTTTCACTCATAAAAGTTTTATTAATGAGATATATGTCATAAAAAAGATATAAATTATCACAATTAAAATTTCGGGAAAAAGTTGATTGAGCTTTGTAAAGACATGCTTTTATCTACTAAGAAAAATATGTAACAAAAACTATGAGATGTACAAAATGTAGTGCTGTCTAATAGGCAATATCTCAAAAAAAAATCAGAATGTTTAATTGAAGAGGTATTCCACTACACAAATTGAATGCAACCACTAAAGTTTGGCAAGCCAGGCTACAACCGCTGATGTTCTGGTGGCCTGCGTCGTCGTCATTCTCAGAGTGGAAGTCCAACGAAAAAGCAACATCCTCAGACTCGCTGCTGCTCGATCCATCGATAAAATCAGCCGCATACGCAGCGGAGTCTGGAGATGTGCGATCTTTCGAAGCACACGCACCGCTCTCAGAGACAGCCATTTTTGCTTGCTACTTTGACGATCGTGAAACTGTGGAGTGTGTTCAAAAATTAACGCCTGGCAGGGGAAAACCGCACTGCTTAGAAAACAAAAACATAGTTCTCCTCCTTCACGTCTGATGGTGAAGTGTGAAGGTCTCGAAAGTGGCATTTGAAACTACCGATAGCCGGCGGCCATTTTTGCTTACTACTTTGACGATTGTGAAACTTCAAAGTGCTTCAAATATCACCGCTTGGCAAACTGCTTAGAAAACAAAATATAGTTCTCCTTCGCGTCCGATAGCGCAGTGTGTCTTTGAGCGTCACGGAAAGTCGTGAAAGCAGCGTTTAAAACCATGGTTAGCGGGCTAACGATGCCCAATGGCTGCAGTACAGAGAGAGTTAATATCCTAATGTTTACTGTATTTGCATCAGTATAACGCAGGTTTTTTACTACATTCGGAAAACACTGTGAATTTTGTTTAAAAAACCATGCTCTAAATAGAATGTAGGCACCTGTGCAAAGCAGTGCAACAGTCCGATGTGCTACTAAGATGCACTAGAGCGCATGCGCACTAGACCATCTTCATAGACAAAGCTACCTCAATGTTCACATGCATCTCAACCACCCACCCACCCCTCGGAGCGATCCATTATTGCAAGTTCTGCAATCCCTGTTGTATATGCAGGCTGTCACACTGTTGTAGTAGTTCTCATATTACACTCTTTAAACATACTGTTATAAGCTCATGGCTTTGGCTGCATCACGCATCATTAATTTGTTTTATAATTAGGGGTGTGCAAATACCGAATAGTAAGTCTCGAATCGAATCAAGAAAGAAAAAGCTGAATATTGAATAACAAAATTATTTCACAGAAGCTCAAATATTTATAAATTCTCATGCAAAAAAAGCAGCTGTTGTACGTGATCTGGGGTCAACTTCTCCCTCCAGACCATCGCAATGTTGCCAGCCATCAAAAACAACTTTTCACTTGGTACACTCGTTGCTGGAATGTCCATCTATTTCATGGCCTTCTTGCACATTCCTGGGAAGTGTTGCTTGCCTGTTTCTTTCCAGAATGCCAGAGGGTCTTGGTCCTTACTTTAAGTGGGCTCTCGAAGGTACTGCTGAAACTCCTTGATGTTGGCTGCTTTGGAGAAGGGTCTTCTTTCTGATGATGCCGCCAGCTTCTCAATTCTGTCCCAGTTACTGCTGACATGCTCCTTGTAAGCTGTAGATGTTGATGCTTTAGTACAGTCACTTGATGCTTCTCCTGGAGAGCTCTGCAACTCAGTTCTTGCAAGCTCCAAGAGCCTTGTTTCCTGGAACGTTTGAGCACAAAAAAGGTTCTTAAACCTTGGGTCACAGGTGGTTTCCAACGCATACTCCTTTTGCTTGTCCTGCCCTGGAAACCTTGTGCTCATGCTTTTCAGCAAGTTTCTTGCAAAATCTGAGGTGTCATCATTGGCTGCAATGCAGTCTTTCAGGACCATTTGTGTTCCATAGAGAAATGGTACTACTGACAACAAAGTTGCATACTTCTGGCCACTAAGATCTTTGGTCGCTTATGCAATTGGTTCAGGAGCCTTGACAGGGCCAGCCGCTGCTTTTGCACTCCTGTGGTGTCAGGTTGGACACAGGTGTGTCGGAGGTGGCAAGCTCTAAACAGACGACTTCTTTCAGCCGCATAAGACGCGAGAGCATGTCATGCTCACTGTTTCATCTTGTTTCCACGTCTTGAATAAGTTCCAAAACTGAGAGCTCTATCTGTTGCTGGCAATCCTGCACTCTTGCTGCAGGATTGTGTGACACTTCTTGAGAGTGGCAGGGACTCCTGCTGTTTCTTCCTTCCTTCCTTTATAGCTAGTTGCAGTGTATGGCCCATACAGTGCATTGGGACGCAAGAAATGCCCCTAAAGGCCGCACGGATTGTCCGTCACCACATAGACTGGCACTTTCTGAGGTGGCAGCTCCAAGTTATCCATCATTGCTTGCAGGTGCTCCAGGATGTTGCAAGCAGAGTGGCTCTCGGTCACACTCTGGTTGTCCAATGCAAAGCTTCTAATCTCGAAGTTCGAGGTTAAGTAGTGGCAGGTGAGGCTGATGCAACTTTGGTTAGACCTCGACGTCCACATGTCACTCGTAAACAAGATCGACTCTATGCTCTCTTTGAAGTCCACATGCATTCTCTCCTTGACAGCCCTGACTGTATCTTTGTACAACTCTGGGATGACTGTCCTCGAAAATGTTGTGTGGCTGGGTATCTTGTACAATGGCTCCATGTGGTTCATCAGCTCCCTGAAACCTCACTTTTCGACACAGATGTAAGGCTGAAGGTTGAGCGCCAGCATTCGGCCAATCCTGGTGGTTATCGCCGTTCTCTTGCGCTGCGATAGGTCTTTGCCCGACTTCAGCGCACTTTTGATGAGCGGCTGTGCACTGTCTGGTCTTCCTTGCTTCCCGCTGTCTCTCAAAAACACTGTGCAGAGAAAAATGCTTGTTCTTGAGATGGTTCGCAAGTGGTGGTGTCGTACTCGACAGCATTCGAAGTTTCATTTCACAGATTTTGCACATTGCCTTTTAGGCCGAGTTCTTTACAAAATGCCTCCAAATGATACTTTTCGTTCATTCAGTCATGTCCCCCCTGATCAAGAGCACGATCGTCGTACTACGTTTTTCAACAGATAATGCAGATGAAATTCGGGAGCAGAACACATTGGCTTGGTTTCCGATAGCGAGGCACTTGGTGGTTTCGGATCGCCCAGCGAAACGACGCTAACAGCCTACGATGTGGAGCGCGGGGTAGAAACAGGGGAAGAGAAACTGGTGCCACCTCTATCCCACTTGCAAAAGTAGGAGAGAAATTGGTTGGCTGTGCGGCCAAGAGGTAGCGTGAGTGCTGCCCGTGCCGGCCACGCAGCAACGGGACGCAGCCAACGCAGCATGCTGTGGCGGCCATCGGGCAGTGGTGCGCAGTTTCGCAGTTAGCAATGGTGCGCTTTCATTTGGTGCTCGTGAATTGCAGTCTCTGATTCCTCTCAAGTGTATCTATAACTTTTGCTTGCGAAGGAAATGAGACATGATGCAACATGGGCGAGCAGCGTAAACAAAAGGCTGTTTTAGCTGGGTTTCACAAGGTTTGGCTGTGTCACGACCACAATTAAATCTGTATGCTAGACCATGATGGAACAATAGAACGGAAATGTGTTTCGCATATTACCCGCCAAGCAGGCTCATTGAATATATTGAATATTCGAGTAACCAAATACTTAAGATTCGATTTGCGAATTGAACTATTCGAACAGTTACAATTTGATTCGTATTCATATATTCGAGTAGTCACACACCACTAGTTATAATCATAATGTGTATGGGCATTTTTTATTTTCCGAGTCATCCAAAGTTGCACCTCACCCAAACACTTCCCTATCCACGGGAAAATACAGTTTTTTAGGTAGTCTAATAAACTATTTTTTACTGCTGCAGCAAATGCTTGATATAGAATGTATGGTATCAATTTGTAGAAGGAATGTGCTTTCTAAGGGTATTATCTTGAAGTGAACATTTTTAACAATTGTTTGAAAAACATTATTTAATAAAAAAATTGTTACGAAAATTAGAAAACTCCGTAAGAACATTGATGCTGCTTTGCACCAAAAGAACATTAAAAAATTTAGAAATATACATTTTAACAAAAAGGCTGTGTACAACATTCCTGCATATATATATAAGCTTTCTATCTGTAGAAGTTCTTTATATACAAAGAAAAATGTTAGCCCTTTATGCTTGTGCGACGGCTCTTACAAACCACCGCGTTGCACTGCAGAGCGCAATAATTGTGCAATGCCAAGATCTAGTTCCAGGCGCCTTGTTGCACAAAACTACACTCTTTGCGTCGCCACCGGCAAGTAGTCCTGCTAAAACAACTTTGAGACCCTGCGGAAAGGAACTGTAGCCTTTAGAACACATCCGATATCTTTAGATCTGAGTGCGGCAGCGACAAAACGGTTCGACGTATAAAACGAAACCTGCTGGCGCGGGGTATCCGATTCCATTCCGGGGCTATTTGATGCACTTTTGCCTTCTGTGCTGAAGTCCCACAAATCGAAATCATCATCCAAGTCTGTGCTGCTACCACCATCAAAAAAGTCTGACGCAGGCTCACTAGCATTCACCAAAATTCGCCGTTTCTGAAGGGCATCTACGCGCCATGTCGGAAGCTACGAGCACTCGTCATGCCCTATTAAAAAGCACTTTAAAAATCCCCCTGTGGTGAAAAAAAGGAATACGAAAGCAAAACTAGAAAAATAGTTTCTCTTTTATGCGCTCGATGACGCTAGCTGTCTGAAAGCATCTCGAGCGCTGCAAAATTTGAAGTTGAAACCATCGATAACGGGCTACTAATGGGTATAGGTGCGGACAGGAAAGTGTTAAATTCGTGTAAGGGTAGTATTTCTAGAGTGTGACTTGTCACCTATGCCATGTCACCGCATCCTCGTGACATGGTTTGTATGCATTGCAAGCTGTGTTTATATTCCAGGCCTTTCCAAGCCATGCAACTCTGAACCAGCAAAGAGAATATGTGACAGAAATCCTTTCATCGCTCAGAGAGCACTTATTGGCTGCCGATGTGTTACTGGATGATCAGACTGCCTTACCGATAACAGCCGGTGGCAAATACACAAACATTCCTCCAAATATTTTCTACCTGACGTCCTGCTTTGTTGACAAGCTCTGGCAAGGTGAGCGTGGATTGTTTGTTCAAATAAATGGTTACTCAGTTAAATCTGCTTAGGGAAACAGTAGGTACTGATAGGAGAGTTGAATGTCATTTAATGCCAGATCTGACCTGACCTCAGTATATTCTTGGATTATACTTATGCAAGCACAATCAAAAGTACACCACAATCGTAAAGGACAGTCACTTGAAAACTTAACACCCAACAATAACTCACTCCAATTTTGAGTCAGCTACATGCCGCAGCCACTACTGCTGAAATATGTATTCCAATGCCATGCAAGACGGTGAACATCTCTGTAAGGAAAGTGTCCAGATTGTTTCCGCAATCATTTGTGAACAGTGTTGAGCACATTGTCACCTAATGATGCGAGTCATATAAATTTGAAATGTTGTGCACTGTCTTGGTCTTCAGTATATTGGTAGCTGTTAGGCTGTATGTGCAGTGAGCCAGTTGAGTCTGCGTTGTGCAAAAGTCGAAGACGGTGAGCAATGTCTTCACTCAGATGCTTTTCTGTTCCTGAGCTGGTTACCACAATAACAAGCCTCTTGTCGTAATTGTGCCTAGCAACCAGCAAGGACAACTTCACCTCAATACCGTATTTACTCGCATGACGAACGCACTTGTCCCCCAAAAAATGTGCGTCGGGGGCATTCATTATGGTACGTTCATTATGCAGGGTAAAATTAGAGTGTTTTTTTTTTTTTTTTTTTGTGGCCACCTTTAAAAAAGTCACTTTCACCCTAAATGTGAACCATCGATTGTGATAGCAAATGTGTTGACAGCTACACAAAGTAAGGATAATAGTTTTATCGGCCATATAAACCTGCAAACATTTTCTTCAATGCAAACTGAGCATCGAGAATGCAGCATGCACAAAGGTATGAGTCGCCATCAACTCAGCCCCCGACGCAGATCGCTTTGAAAATAGGGTGCTGCGGCCGTACAATGCGCAGTTGCTGCCAAAGTAGAATGCCGCGCCACTTCCTTCTTCCCTCTTGTCCCCCCAGCGCCATGCGCGACGGAAGACGGCATGTTCCTTCCCGCTTTCCTCCCTTGTATACAGGAGCTTGAGCCGCGATCATCGGCGCCCCTCCATGCGCGGTCGTGCAACGCACAGTTGCTACCAGAGTGCGACGCCACTGCCACCCCCCCCCCTGCCCCCTCCTTTTGTGTGATGAAAGACGGCACACGAGATTGAGCTGCTATCGTTGGCCTTCCTCGCACGCTTTCACTCACACCTACAACGATGCGACGAGCGACGACAACGACAACAGCAAAAATGCACCTAGAATATCCATATAATTGCTATCACAATAAAAGTAGGAGACACAGTACAATTGATGATTGATCAATTGATGAATGATTCACAATGAACCAGAATTTATTGCAGTTAAACCTCAACATAACAAACTTCAATATAACCAAATTCTTGACCTAACCAAGCATTTTAACTTTTTATGAATTCTTGTCCATAGAACACCATGTGTTTAGAACCTCGATAGTTTAACAAAGTGTGTTTATACACGATTTCAGTATAACGAAATTTAGCTGTCGCCGCGAAGGAATACCAAGACAATAATAAATGGAAACTCCTGCAGATGCAGATCATCAAATAGTTGAATTATAAGCGATTGTCTGCGAACGCACCTCTCCAATTGTGTGCCATGCAGCGACCGTTGAAGTGAAGCAGCATCATGTTCTGTGTAAATTTAAGCATCATTAAAGTGAAAGCCTGCAAGGGTGAGCCAAGAACGATGGTGGCTTGATGTGCACTGTCTTTTACATCTTAGCATGAGCAAGGGGAAGAGGGTGTAGGAGAGCGATCTTTCAGTAACATGCTCAAACACACGCAAGAAAGGAGAGGTTGGTGCACATGTCCTTTTATAGCGCGGCCAAGGCGGCACGTGGCTGTAACCAGAGCCTATGAGTCCTGTTTTAGATGTAATCTGCCACATGAGCAAAGACTGGGCAAGCTGAAATGGTGCGGCACCATGCGCTGTCTTCCTGTGCGTTTAATGCTGGAGGGTGCGTAATCTTGCATTTCGAAAACATGTTGAAGCGATAGCCAGACGAAGCGTTCACTCCCTGCTGCTGGTGCTTTTCATGATATGTTGTTTCACTGCCCTCTGCTGGCAACACTATCAGCAGCGGGAGCAGAGAGGACGAGTGTGGTTGGTTTCACTTTCTGCCGCCGATGTGAAGATATTGTTGACACAGCATGAAACTGTATTTTTTATCACTGACTCTTAAATGCAACAAAATGATTAGTATTTTTCTTAGTCATGTTTGCTTTCCATGACTGCCCGGTGATTTGGAAAATATTGTGCCCCCTTCCATGTAAGAAAAATCCATCGGCAACTGTACTTATTTGCATGAAAGATTGAATTTCAATATAACGAAGCAAATAGCCGATTTTACCGATTCGTTATATTAAGGTTTAACTGTATATGCAGGTTTCAAAAGAGTGAGATACTGGATTTACCATACAAACTTTCACTTATCCTGATGTTAAAAATAACTAAGGCTTAACTGTATGCGGGATTTTCTTGATCATTTTAGATGAATTTTGGCACAAGGTGTTCATTGTGTCAATAACCAAGCACTTGAGCATGCCAGTGCCTGCACAATTTCTCAAGCCATTGCTAGTGCATTGAGCATATTTTCCTGTTCTTCAAAGCTTAGCTTTTGTCTTGACTTCTTGCACATAAAAGTAGAATGTCAGAGCTTAACATTCTGAAGTAAATTTAAGTTCTTAGAAGAGTGTGATACCTCCACTTGCCTCTCATTAATTAGAGTCTGTACTTTTGTAAACTCAACACAGTGTACTCTCACTTGACTGTATTTTAGGTGTATATACCAGAGACCCCCATGAAATCTTGGATTTTATCATTAAGCTTCTTGGCCAAGTCAAACGAAAAGGTATGCCATGTTTTACTTTCTTTTTTTCTTTTCTTTTTTTGCTGTATTTCAGTAATAATTATTTCTTAGATATTTGCATGCAGAAAAAAAAAAAACATTGACTATTGAGTGGCTTTCGGTTGGTCATGAACATATCTTGATAAGGTAAAAAAAACTTAAAAAAGGGTTCAGGAAGCAAGAAGGTATATTGTACCCGGCTGATTACTATATTTTCTGCAATCTAAACGTCCTTTAGCTTAAAAAACCCTGCAATCTCAAAATGAGAGAGCCTGAAAAAATATTTGTTACTGAAATGTATGTACTCTCCTTTTGTCCAAATGTCGACGTTTGAAAAGAAGTTGTTGTCTTTGCAAAGTCTTTCAAAAAGCATTGCATCACAAACAACCTGAGTGGCACTGAACAAGTTCCATTGTGAGGTACTGAAAGCAAAAGGAGCAGCTGCTCAAGTACTGAAACAGAATACTCTAAATAAGTTGAGTGAGTGACTGACTGTGAAGGAGTGTGGTGATGGCTAACAGTAATTTAGCTTGCCGCCCATAATTTTTTTCACGTTTTGACCAACCTCCGACTGGTAAATTTTGAGTTTCTGTGTAACAAAATTATTTGTATTTTGAAAAATTTGCAATACTTCTTTATTTGCTTAAAATGTAAGCGCCATCCCTCAGTTTGGTCATGATTAAGGGCCATAGAAAATAGCTGGCAGGGGGGGGGGATTAAAAGTAAAAGAAAATATAATTTCTTTAATTTCAATGTAGTGTTACAATTTTAGGACCAATTGATGAGCTAAAAAGGTGACTGAATAGAACCGCGCTGCGCAATCAGTCACCAATGAAGACCAGATGATTTAAAGAAGAGGTGCAAAATTCTTGAACATATTTTGAGTTTCTTCCACGAATCAGCCTCCCATCTTCACCTCACTTTGCTATAAATTCCCTCTGTTCCCATCCTGGTAGTGAGCTTGTTATTGTGTTGTCAACATGAGTAATGTAAAAACGGGCATCATGCTTGACTGGCTCTACCAAGTCTGACACCTGACACCCAGTTCAGCATGATGTGTCTTTAAGCTCTCTGGTGACCTCCAGACCACATACTAGCTGCCACTATTATGTGGATTACAAGTAGTAACAGTTCTTTTCCTTTGTGTTTTCATTTAACGTTACGTACATGTTTACTGTTTGGGATTTATTTGCAGAGTAACTGCTGTTTTTCTTTTCTTATAGGCATGCATGTGCAGACAGAGAATGTCTATAGGAGCCTGAACAGAACCTTGTTGTTTATTCTTTCAAGGCCTACAGAATGTGTTGCAGGTTAGTTTGGTTGGCAGTATGCTTTTCTGCTTTGTTGATTTCACGTTTGCTGGCTCTCAATGCATCAGTTAATCCACCGCTTCTCCATTCTTGTCCAGATCAAATGACAAAGCTTGAGTGCCTCCAGAAGATGATTATACACAGAACACTCATGCTAGTTGCAGCAAACTCTGAAGCTGAATTTATTCCCTGCCTGTGTTATTGTCTTCTACAGCTGACAGCTGATGCTCAGATCAGGTAAGTGTAAAAGGATGCACTCTGCAGGAAAAAAATAATAATAATTTTAGAAGTGTCTTAACATTCTATAGTTGTTTGGTTGAAGCATACTATGTTCAGTCTGCCCTTTTTATGTAGGTAACTGCAGTACACTTTTTGCCTCCTCAATGGGCATGGCTTCTCTTGTCCTCTTTTTAGTATGGAGACTGTGCGTCGGACCACCTGGCACATCAATCCTGCTTCCTTTTCGGACCGCACTAGAAATGCTGCTGATAACAAAAGCTTGAGTTCTTCTGAAGAAGGACACCTGTTGGTTGCATCAGCAGCCTGCAAAGTTTGGGAGATAGTCTATCTCTCTAAGAGGCAGGTGAGGAAGCATTTTATTCACCGCATTCCAGTTTAGACGTTTCAGTACGGTTTGTTTAGCATGGAGGGAGCGGCACTTTTTCTCAGGCTACGGGATTTCGTGGCAGAAGGGGGAGCTATCAGCCCCCAGAATTTTCTGGTGATCTCTTAAGCACTGGCCAAGTAGTACCAGGCTGCTTAGATTCTGTGTTCAGACAAGAACCAGTGAACTCAGCATGGCATGGTTTATGACTGAGAAAACATGCTGCAAATTGATTGCAGAGAAAGGACTGTACGGAAAAGAAACGAAGCACCACCACTCCACCACTTGACATTTGTAGTGGCTTGAACAAAATGCACCTTTTTCATAATTGTTAGGACTGTTAGACGCAGATGCAGCTCTCCAACAAGGCAGTTTGCCAAGGTAATGGCAGTGTAGTAAGCAGAGTTGTGCTTGTCTTATGAAATGGAATATGTAGATGTGGCTTTCATGATAAAACCATGTGCAAAAGACCAGCCCCAACATGTTCATCTGAATCATGGCCGGTGACACCACTAGTTAGGCAAATGTGCAGTGCAGAGAAATTCACTTGTAAATTAAAAGATGTGGGGGTGTGGGAATAGTAATTTTTCAGACTGAATCGAATACAAATCGAATAGTGCCAGAAGTGAATCAAAGCAAATATCGAATACTTTACTGATAGTTTTCGAATAGTGAACAGCTGTTTTCACAATTAAAATAAAGTTATGTTCACATCCTAGTGTTCATAACATTAGCAAGTTTCTGTCATTACACGGCACGGTATAAAGCATTGTTTACTAAAAGTACAAATGGACCATTATGAACAAATAAGCAGCTTGTTTGCGTACACAGGACTCTTCAAAGAGTGCAAATGATCACTGTTGAGCTGGTTAAGTATGTCTCCCTGAGTGACAGCAGCAGCTCCATTACGTACGTTCTCATGTTTTATGCAAATATTACTGTGCCCTTGGAGATTAAATGTAGTCTATGTTTGCGGAAATTTTGTGTTTGATTGCACACAGTTGATGTTCTGAAACATTGAAATGCTATTAGAAAAATGGTCATGCCTACCAACAGTGGCTATTCAATTTGGAGGACAAATCGAATAGTTTGCTGTTTGGAAGGTTTGAGTATTCACAAACCTCTAAAGAAAAGACCCTATAATGCTAAGTTAGAATATTGTGCCATTTTCAAACGCTCTTCCAAACAGTACGGCTGAAACCACCAGCAAGGAATACTTTCAGCATTACTGTTTGAAGCTTCTTACAAAACTAACACAACAAACTTAGTACAAATATGTGCAAGCTATGATATGTGCACTCTGATACAGCTGTAGTGCATCGCCTCTTTTCAGCCTTACTAGCTCTTGATGTTTGAAGATTCCCATTATAATGTAAGCAAGTAAAATACATGTGTGACGTAATAGTTCTGTGGAAACCCGCAAGGTGGAGAAGTGGAACCGCAAGGTAGAACATGTATTAAAATACATGTTCTTTGCTCATGTATGTACAATTGTGTGTGAGTGTGTGTGTGTGTGTGTGTGTGTGTGTGTGTGTGTGTGTGTGTGTGTGTGTGTGTGTGTGTGTGTGTGTGTGTGTGTGTGTTTTGTTCTATGCAGCTTACCTGTACTTGTCATTTTGTAAGTGGTACCTTGTGCATTATGTTCACAGAAGCACTTTTCTTTTATTTGTTATAATAACTACACTACACTGTTCACTACACTGTAATGTGTTCGAAATTGCTAAGGTGTTTAGTGTGCTACTGTGCTATGTTCATCGAGCTTCTGGCTACCCTCATGGTTAAAGATAAGATGGCCCAGCAGAAAGCAGTGAGCCTTTGCAATGCTCCCATAGTACTCAATCATTTTGCTCTAAGAGAGGCTGGCCACAAAATAGCATGCATTAGCAGCCTAACCCCTGAACATATAAAGTGAGCTGTCAAGCGTGGTATGTTGTGATTGCTAAAAGCAAGACAAACTGCAGCCTGGACATGTAGGATTCATCTTATGTGATACAGTTAACCTCAGCGAATTCAACCTCTGTGGGACCGTAGACATGTAGGATTCGTCTTATGTGATACAGTTGACCTCAGCGAATTCAACCTCTATGGGACCATAAAATTGGTTTGATTTATCTTAAGGGCCCCCTCACTAGGTTTGGGCATTGCAGACAGACAAGCGTGGATTGTAGATCCTACGCTGACAATAGTATCTGCAAAGTACCAAATGGCTGCACCGTGAAAAACAGCTGAAGTTTCATAGAAAAGCCGGTGCTACCTTCCCCTCGTGGGAGCCCCACTTCTTGCTGGAGAATCAAGATCACACGCCTAGACACGTCTACATCAGGCATGCCTGCAAAGTCCCCGATTATAGTGCTTGACTTCAATAAATCATCCAATCATCCAGAAAGTGCAAAACTGCCACTGGAAGTACACACAGCAAGAAACATAAAGAAGAGAAGAAAAAGGGCTGAGGTGCTCATAATTAATGTAAACATGATGTGGTCTCTCAGCTCCGGTATGGAAGAAGGCAGGGTAGTAGTAATCTCATGTGAGGATACATACTTGGCAAGGCTCAGGGAGGGAGTGCTTATGCTTTCAGTGAAGCTTGCCTCCTTGCAGCATGTCAATGCAACATTTCAGTTTCTCCTATCTCCTGCAGTGATGAACCGATTTGAAAAGTTCTTGCAGTCAAACATCCCCTAGTGCAAGATCACACAAGCACCTCGTTTATCAAATGTTCACTTCACCTCCTACGTCACTGTGTAAGTGGCGTTTAATTGGCACTCCCACCTTGCCATGCTGATGATCGCTAACGAAAATGTGGTGCCGGTAAATCATGAGTACACGAGCAAACGTTTGGAAAGCGAGATGCTTACGCGATCTCGCCTCTGGATGGCACTTTACAACTTACAGTGCACAGCTGACATTTCCGATGGAACCTGGTGAGGGATCCTGTAACATTCAAGCTGAAGAAAGCGGTTGACAAACATAATGTCTTTGGAGATTTCTTGCATGCAGCCAGATAAAAAGTCAGTTTGAATCATCTAACATCACATTAATAAAGGTTGACTAGACTGTTACGAGCTGGTTGCGTGCATGTAGCTAGAGCTTGGGACTTCAGAGGATCAGCTGTATTGTTGAACACATCTTGCTGGGCTTGCACACTTACAGACTGCTGCGTCTTGTTGTGCAGGCCTTGGAAGAGTTATGCAAAGTGCCACTGCCTGCAGCTGAGGGCAGCTCGGGGGGTCAGATACCCGACCTGCAGAGCCTGTGGGAAGTTCTGCATGAGCCGCTCTGCCGCGCCTGGACCAGTTTCCTGGATCTTGAGCGTAAGAGTGGCTACACGCGGGAAGTCATGCAGACGCAGATGCAGACTGTCAGTCAGGTAAGTGTGCTCAACTGGTGGTAAAATCAACTCTTGGCTTTCCTACATTTGACCAATTTTGCTGCTGTTTTGGCATTACAATATCAAATTCTATACATGAAAAGAATAATGAAAGAACTAGAAACCTTGATCCAGTGCCAGCATTATGACAGGTGTAGTTATCATCATCCAGGTGACAGTGGTCATCACTGGCAGGATTTACAGGGGCTTACCTCTTTGATGAGGACGCTGGGAATAGAAGCATTCCTTGGTAAATAATGCTGCAGATATATTTTGTTAATCTTACCAGTGGTCCAGTCATTTTGTTTCAAAGGCTGAGTTTTCCATTTTGCTCTGTGATTATTTGTTTCGTAAGGTATTTTAGACATGTGTTACAGACTCTGGCCATGCTTGCATTACTTTCTGTGCAAGAATTAGTATCCTTAAATTTAGTAGGCCTTATTGAGCATGATGGCATATAATTACTTATATTTATTTACTCAGAAAGGCATCATTACCTTGTATACTTTGTGCTTGTGCAAATGCCACAAACACTAGCAAAATCTTTGTGAAGCTTGACAAACCATCAAGTCAGTGCCTTAGGATGGAGAAATACTTGTACATGTTCAGGTGTTGATGTAACATCTGGCATGAGCTGCTCTTATTCTTCTTCATTCCATTTCTTCCTCCATTTAGAAACTTCAAAAAGTGACTGGTGGACTTTCGAGGCTCGCAAGCCGAAAGATCAAGAGGGAGCAGGCTCCTAAGGTGACTCTTAGCACCATGACAAGCCAGGCAAGTATTGAATGCATCTCTTTTACAGTGCACGGTATGAATCAAAGGACTTTTCCACTGGCTTAATTAAAGTCATGTGGTTGTGGCTAATTGAATTATTATTATTATTATTATTATTATTATTATTATTATTATTATTATTATTATTATTATTATTATTATTATTATTATTATAGTTGTTACTAATAGACTCGCTAAGACAAGAAAAAATTTTGCCATTGAAATTGTCATCTTTTCCATCTTCACTGTTTGACCTCTTCATTTTGTTGGTGCTTTCAAGGAGGTGGAAATGTGGACGCAAATTCATGTTTCCATTGTACAAGAGCTCGTCGACATGCAGTTAAAGCGACATCAGCAGGTCAGTATGTTAGTTTCATCATATGTGAAAGGCAAAGACTGGAAAAACATTTTTTTTCTTTATGACTTTTTGTCTAGCTGAAATTACTAGTTCACGGTGATCACAGCATGGAAGGTGGTGGGACTAGTCGTTTAGATTAAAATTAATTTTTTTATAAAAGGGCATATGGCCTGCACCTGTCCCTTGTACCTTCATCTGGTCCTTGCCCTCCCTTCCTTTTTTTTTCCACTTGCACATAGTTAGGTTTATCTTTAATTGCATGATAAATTATAGGACTCGGGATCCTCACTTTTGTGGTCATTAAAATCCTGAAACTACTCAATCATGGATTGAAAGCCTTTTTTGTATATGTGTGTGTGCGTGCATTTTGTAATGCAGAGTCAACAGCATCTTCTGAAGGATGTCTTTGAGGACTGGCTGCAGACTGAGTCAGAGCTGACTCAGGAGCGGGGTCTGTGGGGCCCAGTCGAGGGATCTCCTTTAGACAAGTGGATGCTTGACATGACTGAAGGTATTGCTGCATCAAGCCACTAGTGCTTATCTGTAGGCTCTCGGTCACCTTCGTGAGGCTGGGGTGTTGCTGCTGCTGTTGTTTGCATAAACAGTGGGAAAAGCTTTGTGTGGTGTGTAAGTATACACCGTTCCTTGTGCATTGGCAGTGAGTCAGGAAGGATGTGCACATTCAGGCCACTGCCCAAGCACCTTGATTCTGAATTTTTACCAGTTACTCTTTGCACTGATCAGAGCTCACTGCCTGTAGGCATGCAGTCTTCCTGTTCAAATGTGTGAGTCCGGGTCGGAGCCATGTGACACTTCAATTAAAGCACTCATTCAAATAACGCGATTTCGTGTTGTTATAACAAGGGTTTACTGTAAACTAGTGCAACAAAAAGATGAGCACAAGAGAGGAGATGGAACACGAGTGCCTCTGTTGGCTGTTTGTCACTAGGGAAAGATTCAAAGCATACCTTTTGCCATGCTGGTGCACCAGGCATAGTCACTACAAAGCCACATATGCATCAGCATGTCACCAACTGACATTTAAAAATTCTTACTGTGCCAAGTACAGCAAAAGAGTCTCACCTTACTGATACCTGAGCTGCCATTCTTTCTGATTGAAAAAAAAAAATGCTTCCTTCTCCAGCCTTGAGGTGGCGTTAAAACTCTTGCCTAGAATGAGGAATATGGCTGAGGAATATGGAAGAAAGTAAATGGGCTGGGAGAGTGTTCAGGTATCTGTACAGGAAAAACATTGATTCACAGTGGAGGAAAAGAACTAGGAAGCTTACCAGCAAGTATGCGGCCTGTAGGGTGGACAACACAACAACAAAGGTCAAGCGGAAAGTCAGAGAAGCTGAATTAATCTCATGGGTGGCGGCAATGGAAAAGAAACCTACCATGAGTAACTACTTAAGAGGAAAAAACGAAATCAGGAAAGAAACCATTTTTGATAACTCAAAGGGAAGCTCATTACTTTTCGAAGCGAGATCAGGATGCCTTAGAACACGCACCTATAAAGCGAGATATAAGAAGGAAGAAGAAGGAAGCTTGCTGTGGTAAAGCTAGGGAAACTACGGAGCATGTTTTATTAGAATGTGAAGACGTCTACCCAGCGGTCGATTTAGGCACCACTGGCCTCCTTGAAGCCCTTGGGTTCAGAGGGAGCAGTGGTAAAGCAAACATGTCCGCAATAGACATTAGTAAGAGGCGACTGGAGGATTGGTGGAAGAAAAGTAGGAAAACGACAAAAGACGGAGATGTACAAAAGCACAGTTTGCAATAGGGGATCAGAAAATTTGGTCATAGTGTTTTTTTTTTGTCTTTTTTCATTGTTTAACCTAGGTAGAATATTAGGCAGTATAGTAGCAAGAGCGTGGTGGCGCAACCCACCGCCCCGTTCCAAAGGGGACGCTCATAACATCCCTCCATCCATCCAGAATATCCATCCCCAAGAAGCATGCATGCTTCAGATCTGTATTCAGTAACATGGGCTGGCAAATTTGTGCCCTTGCCTTCCTCGTATCTTACTTTTTAAGCACATTTCTTGGGACTCTTAGTCTGGCCTATGTACACTTTCCTACAAGAGTATGAGACTGTCGTTGATGCTTCATTTAATCTGGTCATGTGCACTGCCCCCTCAAGTCTTGGATATGGCAAATATAACTTCCATGGAGCTTGCTGATGATGTAATCTGTGGATGCTCTGCTGTAGTTAAACTATGTGCCATTTCCATGTCCTGCAGGAAAGTGCAGTTTGTCCAGACTGTTTGGTGTATCAGCAACCATCTTCAGGTGCATGCTCAGAAAGTGAGAAAAGAGCAGGACAAGGTCACACATTTTTTAACCTATGCTAGCCCATGTATCCTTAAGAAGTCTATTCCAGGTAGGAGGGCTAGATAACTTGAAAGCTGGTGATGGAAGCTTTTTTTTATAGCTATAGCTGTTAGATGTTTACTCCCTTAACCATTCTGATGCCTACTATTGTTGCTGATGACCACTGCAGGAATCCTGAAAACTTTTGCGAGAAACTTACGCAGAAAAAAAATCTGAAATACCCCACAAGGATTCGAACAGCGGACTCACAAACTGCCATTTGCAGATTTTTACCGCTCATCTACTCCACTGATATTTAGTCAGAGAAGAATACTGCACCAAGAAAGAGCACAGCTGCTGTCAGCTGCCATAATTAGCCGACAACCACTCGGCTTCTCCTCTTGTCCTCTGGATGGCACCAGTTTTGAGGCCTCCTTCATCGCCTCGTAACACGCCATCATCCCATTTGCAGAGGGCTTCTTGATGAAGTTTCTTCTCAAAAGGAGATTACTCACATGCATCTGTGTATCTTTACGCCTGCCGATACGACAGAAAACTGCAAGATTTACTCCTAAGTTATGGCCCATAATATTGCCCCAGCTATCACATCGCTGCTTTGCAATAGTCAAAACTGCAACTTTTTTCTTTCTTTTTTTTTTTTAACAGAAAGAATGGTAGTTCATATATACTGGTGAGGCTGTTTTGCTGCACTTGGCAGAATGTGGATATTTAAACGCCTGCTTGTGATGTGTTTACGTGGCTTTGTTGTAGTAATGCTTGGTGTGCACATGAGTGAGAAGAATAAGAGCAATTGAGGGGCTTGATTCCTTGTTGATTACAACCACACCGAGGCAAGAGACAAGGAAGCCAAGGAAAACATAAAGGAAATTAACTGTTTATATAATTGAAATGTAGGAATAATAAGGTGAATGGAATTGAAGAAAACTCGCTGCAGACAGCCATGAGTGATCGCACTGGCTAACACTCCCGGGGATAGATCTAGTACACATACACAAATAAAAGAAAAGTATACAGAACAAAAGCCACCACACTAGCTCGATTGGTTCAACATTGCACGCATAATATGAAAGATGTGGATTCAGTTCCCACCTGCAGCAAGTTGTTGCCACATGTCCAACATGCTGAGTTAGGTATTTGCTGATATTTCGAGCAGTTTCAGTTTCATATAAGCACCAATTTTGGCTACTTGGTCAGAATTGAGCTCCTTCTGCAGCGGTTGCATTTTTGACACAGAAGTCTGAGAAGACCTCTGTACTAGAGAACCAGTACCAGGGTTTCAACACCAAGCCAGAAAGATGCAGAAACTTTGAGCTGTGCATTGTTCACATATTAACACAAGTCAGTGCCTGACTGGACTGATAACAAGAGCAGTCTTCAAATGGTGTGTTGTGGATGAGCAAAATTATTTATTGGGTGTGCTTGCCGGGTTTGAGAGAAAACATTTGTGTGTGCAGGGACAGCTACATGGAGAAAGCAAGGCATGTAGACATCAGGATGATATTTTATACCCCTCTCACACAGGCATTCGAAAGTCTTTGAAGGAAAACACTTCTCCCGAAAAAGAGTTTCACCCGCAGACAAACGACAGGGAGAGATCTCTTTTTCAGAAGCGGTCTTGTCTGGAAATGGAGTTCGTTGATCTCTTTTACGGACGAAAAAAAGTAGCCTCGAAACCAGTGGGCACAAGCAATTATTATATGTTTAAAAAAAATACGCAAATGCATATTTTCTGTCGCCTAGGCTCATCGTAAAAAATTATTTCATGTCTCTCAGAAGGTGCAGTAAACCCAGTAATGCTCATTTTCTTCTGTACTCTCGTAAGCAGGTCGAACGGGTCGCGAATATCACATGATGGCACTTACAGACGCATCCCGTGTGGACGAGAAAAATCACGTGCAGCATTGTGAGTATCGATGGCCAACGCCACGGACGAAACAACCCTGGGCACACGCAAAAAGCACTCTATGGCGGGAACACTGCAGCCAACGCAATAAAAGAAGCCCAGTGTTGCCAGACAAGCTTGTGCACTTCTCTAGTCCTGCAAATGCTCTTTAAAGTGGGAGAATAAATCTTTGTTACAATGTTTCTTGATCTGCCATTGTTAAACTTATTTGAAAAATGTGTAATACAACAACTTTTCACTTATATTTCGAGATAGATCAATTTAATTGGCCCGATTTTGTTTCGAACGCCAGCGCCATGCTTTCGGTAGCTTGTCCAGAAGGAAACACTAATAAGAGATTGTGGGTGCCATGTGTCTGCTGTGCAATGCCTCTTCATTAAAAAGTCTTTCTAGTTGGTAAAAGACCGCTTACGTAAAAGAGTTTTTGCATGCTCGTGTGACAGAGGCATAAAACTGTGAAGCTGCTGTTAGGTTTTGCTTTTTCTTCTCCGCAAGCCCTCTAAGTAAGAGTAACACACTATTTGCACTTCCCCGTGTGTATTTTTAGTGTTTGGAAACTCTTCAGTCCTTGGTTTTTGCTTTGTGCTAGGCTCATTCCTTAAAAAGCACTTTGTTCTTGCAGCTGGCCCATGTCGTATGCGCAAGAAGATGGTGAAGAATGACCTGTTCTATCTGCACTACCCATATCGACCTGATGTGGAAGGAGGGGAGAATGTGAGTATCATGTGCCTAGATGCTCCGCTAATCTCAGTTTTTGTCGTGAAACAGGTGTCGCTTTTTGTTTGCAAAATTTTTATTAATGTAAACGAGTGCTCACCTCACTGAAATGCAATATATTAACAGTTTTCATAAAAACATGCTAAACCGAGGTATTGTTGCGATATATGAAGTATGAAATTTCCTTATCATAATGTTTTTTACAGAGCCCTTTATGTGACCCCACTGTGTCTTGCTCACACGTGCCAGGGACTAGCTCCAGATTGTAGGAATTGTAATATAGTATATATTATGTAGTATGTATATGTAGGAATTGTAAGAAAGAAAAAGAGGAATAGTAGCAGAAATGACAAAAAACGGAATGGAAGGCTGCAAAGGCATAGCAGAGGCAGCATTTGTTTGCCGATAATTCCAGTCGTAGAAGTATTCAAGAATACCTTCTTTGGAAGGTATATTTGTAAGGTCATGCTTAACTATACCAGACACATGCCACGACTTTCTTAACGGGAGATGCTAGGAAAAAGTTTTTTTTTTTCTTTTTCTGAAAATTACAGATTTTTTGTTTTTGCTTGTTTTTGGCAAGTTCAGTTTCTCTACTTTTATGACAATAAAAATCATAGCTGAATTTTCAAATGGTTTAAAAATCACATTCAGAGAGCACAAGGTGGCTGTTAAAAGTCCAAAAGTGAGCTGTTTCCTAGCGTCCTGTAGCCGACTAGCATGGCCGCTCACTATTGCGAATCGCGTCAGGAGTTCAGCCAAGCTGCATTCTCAATATATCCATGGTTGCCCGAGCTACCACAGAGCAAAAAATATATATATATTTTTTTAACATCTCCTTGTTGCATTTTTCGAGCACTGTGTCTGGCTTTTAAACTGTAAAATCTGTTTTTCTCAAAATGCAATTTGGCAACTTTCTTTAGTTTTCCCATCTTGTTTTGGGTACTTCCAATACTTGGATTTGGATGAAATTTTGACCTTTTTTTTTTTTTTAGGATGTGAGGAATGACATTAACTCCTTTAAACTTCTCAATATCACTTATATATTTTATACAAGTTTCAACTAACATTTATTAGGGTCTCAACTTGGGAATAACTGGGGTTCCAGTTTTTCACCTTTATTAGCATATTTTATATGCACTTTCTAGTTAGTTTTCAGCATTCTACTGTTGATGTTAGGGAAATGAGCCATCAGTGGTCCATAATTATAGAAGTTTAGGGATAAAAAGAAGTGTATGCAAAAAGGCCTACATTTTTTATACATTGTCATGGTACAGAACAAAAAAATTCGACTCGCTATAAAACTGATTATATATTTGTAAACATGTAATTATTTCTAAATATTTGTAAATTGTAATTATGTAAACAGCCGGAGTTTCATTTTTGAGTAGAGTCTTCCCTTAAAATGTTTTGCAGGACCCTTTTGAAGGATAACAGACAGTCCACTTTCACATCACAGTATTCTGTTAAGAAAGAAAGTACATTTGTGTGGGTGTCAGTTCACCAACCATTATCCCACTCTAGCATCTGTGGTGTAAGGTGGTACCACAGATGGTTGCTACAGCTAATCTCTTTCAAGCCTCATTGCTCCTTACGAGTTTGTTTCTTGGTTTGCCCTTTATACATGCGCTCACTTGTGTGATGCAGTGCATGTGAACCTCTCTGTCTTGAGCAAATGGAAAGTGCCAGCTTCGTTGTTGGTGGCTTCCTTTCTTTTTTTTTTTTTCCAAGTGGCTTTGTTGCTGTGCTGATGTTGGTTCTCCGTGATGCAGTGCAGCCCTTTTCACTTTGTTAGGTTTTTATTTGCCTAATCACCGGAGAACCGTAGCAGCATATCATCATAGTTTGCAGTGTTGACTGGTGCAACATTTAAATTTTATCACTTAGTAGCAAGTTTCCCAATTGAGAAAGGAGACTTGTACAGCTAGACAAAATAAAACATTAGAACAAGGCCCAACACGTCTTTGGTCTTGAGGACTACGATGGCTAAGAAAATGTGCTCATAGTCTCATTAATGGTAATTGTAGCGTAGTCATAAACATAGAGCATGCAAGCTAAGTCATTATAACACTGCATTGTAGCTTCAGAACTCAAGGGTTTAAATCAATTGCTTGTTATTATAGATAGCTTACCTGTGCAATGAAGATGGCATCAGTTCCTTAGACCTGCACATTTTTTTGTTCACAGCTTTATTTACCACAAAAGACTGACTTTAAATTAAACATGCTGTTGCTCTCAACAAAACAGGCAAGGGACATTGGGTGAAACATATGCTTGGTATTGCAGAACCTTGTCAATGCACATCTGAGCTAGAAAAATATCAGTTTCTTCTTCTTTTTGCCTTTCATCAACTTTTGCCACTATAGCACATGGTATGCCTCTCCAAATCCAGAATTCTGGCAGCATTCAAGACAATAGCACGAAATTATGGCCATTGTGTTCATTATGCCCCAGGAGCTATACATGTTATTGTGTGGAGGCAACATTTTGTGCAATGTAAATAAACAAGTCCCTAACATGCATTTGAAGCCCCTTTCAGAGTCTGCAAAGCAGCAGCATCTTGCAACATAAAAAATTATATCAACCGCTACATGTACTGGAAACCTACAGGTGTGAAATTTCACAAAAGCCTTCTTTATTGAGTGCTTGCATCTTGGAAGAAATAATGTTCTGAAATTTTGTTGCTCAAGGCACATTCATTTACCAAGCATCGATGAGCATGTGTTCAGATGTGTACTTTCATACACACACATTAAAAATGCCTTTGCAGTCATTCTGGCCAGGGACTATTTCACACATTTTGGATGCCATGCAGAAAGAGCACTTGTATAAGCAAACATGTAGTAACTGATTTACTTCTGAAAATTCTTTATTCCTGAAGCTATTGTACAGTGTACAGTCTCCAGCCAGCATGACATTGTTGGTGATCACAGGAACCGTTTTCTCTAGAGTCCTCATTGTCGCTTTTTTCCCCAGTACTTTCGTCAGAGGATGTTTGCTTGTTGTCTGAAGACAAAATGTATTCCCGTCGGCACTAAATTTATCTTCAGATTCACTGAGCTGGTGCGCAAGTTTTTTTTCTTAAAGCACACGAAAACATTGTCGTCCTCTCAGTACTTTGTGCCACGAAAACCATGTGCAAGTTCTTTCAAGTCGGATGTTAAAAATCTGCGGCCCTCGTATGGAGATGCCTTAAAGTGCAATTATCAATAGTTAAAAAATTTCCTGAAAGATATTGCAACAAACACAAAAGAAAAGAACCAGTGCACATGAGTGGCACAACGTGTCGGGTGCTTCCCAGCATCTAATTTAAACCGATATTTTTGTGTGTTAGGAGAGACCCGACGCATGGCTGCGAACGGTCAAGTCCATAATAAATGTTTACACCCTATCTCAGCCAAAACATAATAGAAGTTTTGTGATCAAGCAAGTGCGTTTGCACAGTTACATTGTAACAGAACTAAATGGTCAGTGCTTATTGTGTATATACTAGTACTGGTATAAAAGGACGTCTTGTTGGGCGAGTTGGTCACAATTCATCTTGGCTACTAGGCGCGAAAACACACACGACACAAGGAAGGGGACGGGACAGAGCGCCACTTACAACTGTTTTTATTCGGAGGTACACCACGCACTTATATACCCGTCTTATGCGCAAGGACACAATCACATCAAGATTGATATGGAAGCGCACTAGTTAAATATTTCTTGTCAGCCATATATAAAGATATTGACGGGTCGCTGACGCACATGCTTCCTTTCTTTTCGATAAAGAAAGCTTCAATCGCTTCCCGAGCTTTTTGATCTTTACTTTTTGCCAGAATTCGCGCCCCTGCAAAACATGGCTCACAAGAGCGTGATGGGCAGGACTTAATGTGCTTAGGAATGTTTGGCCCTTCTTTGTCTTGTTCTACATTTCTCTCATGTTCCCTAATTCATTCGTTAACGCAGCGCCCCGTTTGCCCTATGTAGGAGCGCCCGCAGGAGAGGGAGATTTCATACACAACGCCTTCGTTGCATTTCATGAACGGTCGCGCATGCTTGGTGCCGCATCCATTTTTATCGTCTCGTATTTTTTCTATACGAGAACAAAGGCTTCCTAGCTTTCGGGGGGCTGAAAACACAAGCGGCACTCCATGCCTGCTAGCAACCTTGTTTAAATTGTGGGCCATCTTGTGTACATAGGGCACCACCACAGGCCTCACCGTCTCATCTCGACGGGGATCTTCCCCCGCTCTCACAGCCGCACTCTTCATTTTTTGTAGCAGGCTTTCAGCGACTGCCATCACAATCGAGTCAGGGAATCCAGCTGAAGACAGCCTGGTCAATTGGGTCTGGAAGCTAAGCTGCATCCTGTGAGGGCACGATTTTCCCAGGGCTGATTTCAGGCAAAGTGAAGCAATCCCCCGTTTTATTAATTTCGAATGGGCGGAGTCGTATGGCAGAAGTCCTTTCTTTGCACGAGGTGCATATGCCCAACAAACGCGATCCGCACAAAAGTCAATATTTATATCTAGAAACTGTAGGTGGTTCCCCTCAGGCACTTCACTGGTGAATTGCAAGCCATTTCCAAGTTGTCGGAATATGGATAAAATATCATGCACATTCTCTTCGAAGTTCAAACTTCCTTCCTTACTAAAAAATACCAAAAAATCATCCACATATCTAAAAACTTTTAAAACGTGCCTAGCCGGTAAAACCTGATGTAAAACTTGATCCATTTGTGAGAGAAAAATATTACACAATACTGGCGCCACACAAGATCCTATACAAATGTCGGCTTTCTGCAGGAAGAACTGCTGGTCAAACGTTATAAAAGTCGATTGCAAGTAAAACTCTAAAAGGGTTAAAAAATCAGCAATGGAAATTCCCGCATTGTTCTGAAAGGAAATGGGTTCGTTTTTTTCTATACACTCTCGGACGGCAGTAAATAGGGCCTTGTGAGGGATAGAGTAGAATAAATCCACCACATCGACGGAAAAGGCGCGCCCAACATCACATTGCGATTTTAAGAAGTCACAAACTTCGTCAGATTTCTTTGTAAGAAATGGGTCGTCTACTTCAAGTGTACTCAAATTTTTCAACAAGAACTGGCTTAGTTCCTTCTGCCACGACCCTTTTTCCGTGACTATTGTTCTAAACGGCATACCTTGCTTATGCGTTTTTACTGAAAAGAAGGCTTTCAAGGCATTATTTTTGCTTTTTCCTATCTGTTTGCCAAGACGGTCTAACCCAAACTGTTCACATAGTGCAACAGCTCTGCTCTTAACTCTAGTTTCTTTAACTTTGAAAGGCGCAAAATTCTTTTCTAGTGCCTGCGCAGCTCTTTCTGAAAATTCACCTTCAGATAACACGACAAACCCTCCCTCCTGCTTGCAATTCACCAGTGAAGTGCCTGAGGGGAACCACCTACAGTTTCTAGATATAAATATTGACTTTTGTGCGGATCGCGTTTGTTGTGCATATGCACCTCGTGCAAAGAAAGGACTTCTGCCATACGACTCCGCCCATTCGAAATTAATAAAACGGGGGATTGCTTCACTTTGCCTGAAATCAGCCCTGGGAAAATCGTGCCCTCACAAGATGCAGCTTAGCTTCCAGACCCAATTGACCAGGCTGTCTTCAGCTGGATTCCCTGACTCGATTGTGATGGCAGTCGCTGAAAGCCTGCTACAAAAAATGAAGAGTGCGGCTGTGAGAGCGGGGGAAGATCCCCGTCGAGATGAGACGGTGAGGCCTGTGGTGGTGCCCTATGTACACAAGATGGCCCACAATTTAAAGAAGGTTGCTAGCAGGCATGGGGTGCCGCTTGTGTTTTCAGCCCCCCGAAAGCTAGGAAGCCTTTGTTCTCGTATAGAAAAAATACGAGACGATAAAAATGGATGCGGCACCAAGCATGCGCGACCGTTCATGAAATGCAACGAAGGCGTTGTGTATGAAATCTCCCTCTCCTGCGGGCGCTCCTACATAGGGCAAACGGGGCGCTGCGTTAACGAATGAATTAGGGAACATGAGAGAAATGTAGAACAAGACAAAGAAGGGCCAAACATTCCTAAGCACATTAAGTCCTGCCCATCACGCTCTTGTGAGCCATGTTTTGCAGGGGCGCGAATTCTGGCAAAAAGTAAAGATCAAAAAGCTCGGGAAGTGATTGAAGCTTTCTTTATCGAAAAGAAAGGAAGCATGTGCGTCAGCGACCCGTCAATATCTTTATATATGGCTGACAAGAAATATTTAACTAGTGCGCTTCCATATCAATCTTGATGTGATTGTGTCCTTGCGCATAAGACGGGTATATAAGTGCGTGGTGTACCTCCGAATAAAAACAGTTGTAAGTGGCGCTCTGTCCCGTCCCCTTCCTTGTGTCGTGTGTGTTTTCGCGCCTAGTAGCCAAGATGAATAGTACTGGTATGAATGTTGCAGATCCAGATGTACTCTTTACCACGGATGTTAAATATCAATGTATTTTATGCTTCATTCTTTGCATATCCTGTATTATTATGTTAATTTGTAACATTTGTGTTTGTTCATAATGTTTTCTTTGCATATTTATGTTTCCTTTTCCTCACAGATTGCTTGTAAGCCAAAACTTGACCTTTCTACTTGTTTATAATGCAACATTATGCACTTCCCACCTTACTGCTTTCTTGCAATTGCTGAAAGTAACTCTTTCAAGCATGCATAAACTAACTAATTTTCTTCAACTGTATCAGTTTCCTTTTGGGAAACTGGTATGGGTTTTCTTGTAACATTGCACTGTAGTCCAAGTAATGGCTTCCCTTTTTTTGAAGTTTCTGTGCAATAAACTATGGTCATCTACAATTATTCAGATGTGAAGATGACTGCAGAAGTGTTAGAGTAATTCTACACTTAGAAGGAAAAAAGAAATCTACGGTAGAAGAAAAGCAATGCCTTTGCACTTTATAATGCTGGTACATGTAGTAAGAAAAGATTGTTAGTCCGTTAACGATGGTTTGAAACGCTGCTTTCGAGGCCTTCCGCACCGCTCACGGACGCACTGCGCTATCAGACGTGAAGGAGGATAACTATATTTTTATTTTCTAAGCAGTTTCCTTTTTTCCTGCCAGGCGGTGATTTTTGAACATACTTTGAAGTCTCGCGATCGTCGACGTAGAAAGCAAAAATGGCTGCCCACTATCGAATGTTTGAAACACCACTTTCAAGACCTCCCGCATTGCTCATGGACACACTTCGCCATCGAACGTGAAGGAGGAGAACTATATTTTTGTTTTCTAAGCCGTTCTTTTTTTTTTTTTGCAAGATGCGATAATTTTTGAACATGCTGCTAAGTTTTGCGATCAAGTGGGAAGCAAGAATGGCTACCCCCAAGAGCGGCGCACATGCTTCATAAGATCGCAGATCTCGCGATGCCGCTCCATCTGGGGCTCATTTTATCGATGGATCAAGCAGCAGTGAGTCTGAAGACTCTGCCTTTTCGTCGGACTTAGACTCTGAGAGCGATGACGGCGCAAACCAGCCTGGAACATCAGTGGCTGCAGCCCGGCATGCCCAAATGTAGGGCTTGCAGTTAAATTTTTGTACTGGGATACCTGTTCAATGAAAAGCTTTGACTTTTTGTAAATAGTGCCTACTAGATGGCAATACATTTTGTATATCTCATAATTTTTATTACATATTTTTCGTAGTAGATACAAGCTTGTCTTTGGTATTATCCCACAATCTTGATTCTGGCAATTCATGTCTTTTTTATGACATATACCCTGTTAATCAAATTTTTATGCATGAAAAGTGCATTAATTCTGCTTTTTGCTTATGCATTACATAAAATATTCAGTGCAGTAGTTCCTTCAGAAAGAGAAATCCGGCATAACCCATAAAAAACCTATCTTCTCCATGGTAGGGAAACAGTTAACAGAGTTTGTCCTGGTCTTGCACCTCATAATGATGTGTGCATGAAATTTCTAAACAATCATCGGTTTCCATGTTCACACAACATGTGGTACATCTACAGCGCTCAAAAATTGAAATATGTGCGAACAGCAACAAGCAGACAACAAATGCCTTTTACGCGTGATTACATGGAAGTGCGACATGTAATCGCTCTGTATCCAGTTTATAAGCATGGAGTAGTCCCAAGGGTACGCTTTGGAATCTGAATTAAGCCGCTGTTCCAAATGCAGGTGAACCTGAAAATGAAATAACGCATTTGAGTAGTTTCTGAATTGTTCTTGTTTAATTTTCTTAACACTGCACATCATGCATCGTCGCTATGTCGTGAAATGTAAATTGCATATGTCTCCCTGTTAGTAGCAGCTGTACTGGTAGGTTTTGAAGTTTTCTGCATACATGCTAGCTTTCCCTGTTCTGCCTTGTAAGTGCACGTGGAAACTTTAGTGAATATCAGCCATTCATGCTCGTCATCTTTTGATCAACCGTGGGCCAGCATGCCACTGCTCACACAGTTGTTCAAATAAGCTACCATCAACGAAGCATGCACTAAGTGTCTCTAGCTTGCTATGTGATAACTGCTGCAGCACCAAAAGTGTGTACTGGTAACAGTTGGTGTGCTCACCCTCCTTGCAAAAATATTTCTTTGTGAAAATTTAGGGTAACATCTGTTTAAAACATCGGTAAACCAAAGTGTGGAATGCGGCCCATATCGTGAGTCAAGTTTAAATCTCCATGTGTGTTTACTATAGGATTGGCCACCTTTAACTTCCTTTGCGGCTATATCAACCATGCTATTTCGTTAGACAAGTTTGGGGCAAAGTCGGGTGTGATCTCATCATGACTAGTCTTGGCATACAAGTGCCACTTGGAAAGCGAAGTATAATCACTTTGCCAATTTATTTATTTATTTATTTATTTATTTATTTATTTATTTCAAAGTACCTTACAGGCCCCAAGGAGAGCATTGAGTAAGAGGGGCATCATTGAACAAATGACAACAGAAAACTGATACATGAGAGCTAAAAATGTGAGAGCTAAAAATGCTTACAATGATAACGTGCTTGCAAAACAGTGTTACAACATTCTGCTTGCTGCACTATGGTGTTTATACGAAGGACAAAAACGAGACAGACACATATGCGCAACATGTAACATCTCATTTTTGTCCTTCGCATAAACGATGCCATACCAACTAGCCCTAGTCAAAGCTTTATTGAACAGTGTTACAAATAAAAATGCTAAAGCAATACATAGAGTTGTCAGGAAAGGAATCAAAAGTACAGTTCACGGTAACATAAAAAGCAGCACATGACTCATGCAAAATAATGCAAATACATGTACGAGCACATAAAACAGAAACAAAATTGAAGCAACAAATTGAAAACAAAAAAAATGGGAAAGAATAAGAATGCTCAGAGAAAAAGAGACTTCAACCCGGCATACAGAACGGCGGATTGGAAAAAAAAATAGAGAGATAAGGCACATATATGACACGTATTGTATGATCATATCATAAGAAGCCAGCAAACACTGACACCAAGGACAACATAGGGGAAATTACTTGTGCTTAATAAATCAAATGAAGAAACGATAAATCAAGGGAAAGTGAAAGTGGATGAAAAAACAGCTTGCCACAAGTGGGGAACAATCCCACAACCTTCGCATCCGGCGACATTGATGCCTTCAGGTAGCATGTGTGGGTTTATTGACCGGTTGCCTTCACCCAAAAAGATCACTTCTTGTGACGCCTGCGGCAGAAAGGATGTTCCACGTCCGAAGCCAAGGTCTGTGAGTGTTGGCGCTGACTATCACTCCCAGGGTTCTACAAGGAAACATAAATACCCAAGAAAGTGGACGGGGAAATAGCGCCACGGTAGCTCAATTGGTAGAGCATCGCACGCGAAATGCGAAGGTTGTGGGATCGTTCCCCACCTGCGGCAAGTCGTTTTTTCATCCACTTTCATTTCCATTAATTTATCGTTTCTTTATTTCGTTTATTAAGCACAAATAATTTCCCCCGTGTTGTCCTTGGTGTCAGTGTTTGTTGGCTTCTTATGATATGACTAATAAAAAATCGGGCCCCTCAGTTAACCCCCTTTCTTCACGTATTGTATGATATCTCATATGTACAGGTGAATATATTTATTGTGATGAAAACTCGGAGTTCAGTAGTTGTCTGAATTTATCGTTGCTCATTTGCGTGATAGTGCGGCTAGGAAGCGAATTTTATAACCGAATTGCTCATGGTATAGCTGAGAAGTTGAATGGGTTAGTGTTTCCATAAATTCAAGTGAGGCTTAAATCATTATGAAGTTGTCATGATGTGCAAGACGCGCATTCCAGTGACAAGTTTGATAGCTTCATTTGATGAACATATCTATGGAGCAAGGACAGGAGTGATATGTCATGTCGGCTACTTAGTATTTGAAGGGAAAGGTCAAGTTTTATTTGAGTAATGCTTGACTTGTAGTTGTAAATGTGGGAAATGAATTGACCAGCCCAGTTTTCGATGGCTTCTAACATGCAGATTAAGTATTCATGGTAGGGAGACCATATAAGGACATGAACTCAAGCTTGGGGCATAGAAATGATAGGAATGCTAATTTGCAGATGTTAGATGGGCAGTTACGCAAGTTGCGACAAATGTGCCCAAGAGATTTAGAAGTGTTTGCGCATATGGTTGTGATGTGAAAAACCCAGGAAAGGCTCCAGTGTAAGATAAATGCCTAGATATTTATATACTGATGCCTGAGATACTAGATTTGTGTTTATATAATAGGAAAAGCTATGATTTGTAGTTTTTCGCTTGAATGTCATTACTTTGCATTTAGATGAGTTAAGTTTCATTTGCCAGTCTTCACACCATTTGTTAACGAGATCAAGATCCTCTTGAAGAATGAGATGGTCAAGGCTGCAAATTGGTCAATATAATGTACAATCATCGGCAAAAACATGCATGCAGGATGAGATGTTATTGGTCAGATGATTGACGCAAATAAGAAAAAGCAAGGGTCCTAGTACGCTGCCCTGCGGTACACCGGAACTGATATATGCAAGGGGTAACATAAAATTATTAAAGACTGTAAATTGCTGACAATTTGTTAGAAAGTTGTGAATCCAGGAGAATGTTAAGTAGTCTAATTTGAGAACGGATAATATGGAAATTAAGTGGCAGTGAACTACACGGTCGAAGGCTTTGGGGAAGTCGAGAAAAATGCAATCTGTTTGAAGGCTACGGTCCATGTTAAAATGTAAGTCTGTAGTGAATTCTAGTAACTGCGTCTCACATGACAAGCCTTTCCTAAACCCATGTTGGTTAATAAAGAAAAAAATTATTTGATTCGAAATGATATATGTGAGATGCAGGGATATGTTCAAGCATTTTGCAGCAAGTGCTTGTCAATGATATTGGATGATAGTTTTCTGGGGAATTCTTGCGGCCACTTTTGTGTACTGGTATCACTTTTGCAATTTTCCAGTCTAAGGGAAGCTGGCCTGATGATAACGACTGGCGGAAAATAAGACATAAAATTTTGGTAGACAGTGTGACTGTATTCTTTAAAATTTTGGAGTTAATATTATCGACACCCGAAGAACTAGTCAACTTAAAGTTATTTATGAGACCTGCGATACCATCTTCTGTTACATCGATGGATTGCATGTACTAATAATCTAGATTAGTGACTTGCGGCGAATTTGAATGGTCTTCTGTAGTGAATATGAATGAAAAAAAATCCATTAAAGATGACTGGGCATTTCTTGTCACTGATTGGAGCTTGATTACCATCACTTCGTGAAATGTGATGCGAGCCACTATTAGGTGAAATCGCCTGCCAGAATTTTTTGGGGTTGTTTTTGAGCAGTGAAGCTAGATCTTCAGAGTAGTATTTTTCTTTAGCCTCTCTTAAGACGAGCAGTAATCTTTCAAAAATGAGCTATGTTTATCCCTTACCGCAGATGAGTTTGTGCACTTTGCACTTGCGTATAGCCTTTTCTTTTTGTTTGTTAGCCTTTGAAGGTACTTCGGGAACCAAGCGTTCTGTCTATCGCCTGTTATGATTAGAGGGATATGTGTTTCCACTAAAGCACACAGCTTTTCTTTAAACAGAAGCCAGTTTTCATTGACTGACTGAGCAGAAAACAAAGCTAAAAAGGTGCCAGAAAGAAATGTCTCCAGTTCTTTGTTAATTTTGTCATAGTCTCCTTTGTTGTAATCGCGGGTGGTTTTGTTTGAGACGCAAGTAAATTGCAAGGACATCTTAAGAGTAAGTTGTAGTAGCTTGTGATCGCTGAAACCATCTAAGCAAACAACTTCACCAACTGTTTGAGGGGCGTTAGTGAAAACTAAATCTAAATTGTTAGTGCACTGGGTGGGCTGGATAATCATTTGGAATAAGTGGAAGTCTAACATTAAAGAAATGAACTTCATTGATGTATGACCAGAGGATGATAGGTTATTCCAGTTGATCAAAGGAAAGTTAAAGTCACCAAAAAGATAGACGATATCAGCTTGACAGAGCTCAAGAGCTTCAGAAATACTATTACACAGTTTGACAAGAAAGTACTGGTTTGTATAGGGAGGACGATAACAGCATCCTATCACGAGCTTGTTCCTGTAGGTTTGACATTCAGTCCATACTATCTCAATACTGGAATCTGCATTAATAACTTGTGAGGTAACTGTTCTTTTGATACCCAGGAGTATGCCACCACCTCTCTTTTTCAGTACAGTCACACACCTTAACATGTTAAATGTTGTATCGTGTGAAAATATATCATTATTTGTTATTTCAGGGTGTAGCCATGTTTCAGTAAGAACAAGAATACCTCAACTGCAGTCATCAAGAAATGAGGCAATAGCGCCGCGTTTAGGCAACAGACTTTGGATATTTTTGAAAGATATCGATAATAATGGTGCAGTTACAGATGGCTTTGACTTTCTATGGTTCACATCATGCAGTGTGGTTTGCTGCTATTTCCCACAATTTTTAAAATTTTATTTATTTCCCACTATTTCCCAATGGAGGCAAGGGCACAGGTGGTTTGCTTAAATAGCATCAACTTCAGTCACAGCCACAATATTTGTGACATGTCTATGTGGATCACTGCTGACCGCCTCCAAAAACTTTAGCAATACATTGTATGGTATTTTAAATTTCATTTGCTGTTGTATGCTATTTCTCTGGATAACAATAGTGGTGTCAGGAAATACTCAGAATGACTTACCATATGTAAAAAAAAAAAAATGATGTAATTTGAAAAATTTGTTGGGCAATGTGTGCACATAAAGATAAAGTGGTAATTTTATGCAATTTTGGAGCTAATGACGGCAGTGTTTAAGCAACGTCATTTCACTGAAGCTTGGTACTTGCAGTAGTTTCTCAAAACTGAGAACACAGAAGTGTTTAACTGGTATTCTGTATTTGTAGTAGATGTTGAATGCCATCTTTGTTGAAGTGTTCATTGTTGCTTTATATATATTGGGCCTTCCTGTTTTCCTTTTCGCTTTCCTAAATTTACAGAACTGCTATACTACTGCTTTTTGTAAAAGTTTTTGCTTAATATAATGCAAGCGGATATTTTTTTTTCCTTTTCATGTATATGACAGCGTGCCTTGAAGTACAAGGTTGCCACGAGCTTCGATAGCAAGGAATATTACAAGCATTGCCGGCCAGACAGCCTTGTGGAGCATGACACTTTCTCCCCAGATGTCATTTCTATCACCTCTGATGACTGGCCTCAGGAAGGGGACAGCACTGAGGAGCGAGAAATTGGTTTGTTCTAGTGTAACTTTCTGTGTGCATGCTTGAGAGTCGAGTGGCTTATGAATATTATTTTCCTTTTACCTGTTGCTAGCATCAGGTGCATGGCTGTGTGCCTTAGAGTGGAATTCATATGTGATGACAGTATCTTCATTTGGTTCACACTGTTATGAGGGTCTCGCATAAAGCACACCACCCTACATCTGTGATGCTGTTCAGTGACTTAAGCCACTACAAAAGAGGGCCATCATTTTACTTGACAGATGCATACTTCATGTTAGCCTATAGAGAAATCAAGTGATGCTTGCTTCAGGTGCTTTTGATGTTGGTCCTGATACATAGTAGCATGTGACCTTGGGATGCTTGGAACATAGGGCCAGTGGCAGTGGCATAGGGCCTTTGGCATAGGGCTTGGCATAGGGCCCTGGCATAGGGCCTTTGCCAGTGCTAATTTCATCAGGATACATTTGGTGTTCGCTAAGTCTTCTCTGAGAATAGTATGTCTACAGGTCCCACACCACTTCCTCATCACTGGGCAAAGAGCTGTCCCTCCAGGCCAGATAAATACCCACACATTTTATTGCATACTGATATTGTCAGGGTCAACCACAGGCTCCACAAATATGCGAAAAATCTTGTACAGGTGACGATGCATGGCAAGAAAAACAAATTAAAAAGAAATAATATCATTAGCAATAGCACTGCACTGTGTCAGTTGCAGCTTCATTCTTCTTTAAAGGTTGCCTGTTACACTGCAATTGAAAATAGTGTGTTTCATTTCTTGACTTAAGAAAAACAACTATACCTAGAAGTCGTACCCCCCAGCACCTCTTAACTCTTGGCTGTTGCAGATTCTTTCCATTTTCGAACAATTTCTTGCTTGTTTCTCGCCTCCATCCTTCTGCATTTTTGAGATCATCCACTGTCGCATGCCATTGCTACAGTAAAAGCTCATTAATTTGAATTCCGCGGGGATGCTACGAAAATTCAAATTATGCAAAATTCAAACTAGTGAAAGTCAGAAAAAAATTGCTCGATTAAGGCTCGTATATAGTCTGACGTAGCAGGAGCGCGCGCGCGCACATGCTACGTCTCGTTGGCAAGAACAGCAACGTCTGTAGTTCGAAGCACTGCCGCAGCGAACGTAACCGGATGCGACCAATGCAGTTCGACATGCCCGATATCGAGATGGCTCTTGCACCATCCGCACATTCATCAAGTCAAGCCACAATTCATGGTATGGAGAAAAAAATAGGTGCCCACGCCACTTCATTGACGGTCTCAGACAGCCGTTCAAAGCACCGCATGGGTTGGGGATTGTTCTGCGCATGCTCCGAAATGAGCCGCCGACGGCGTGCCACCTACGTCAAAGTCTAGAGGTACTAGAGGGAACGGCATTTCGGCTGGCACAGCGCAACTGGCGTTGCGTGACTAGCCACAAGCGATGCCCGCCGAAAACGTCGGACTATAAAAGCTTTTTTGCTCTGCATCCGCTCGCCGCAGGAACAAGAGCTGCACTCTAAAATGCATTTGCGAAACGCACCACAACCTGCTACGACGTTGGCGTCCGTTGTACTTTCGTAGCTGCACCGACTGCACGCTGCCGAGTTTCACTATACGTATATGCAGTGTCCAAACACATATTCCAGCGATGCTTTCCTTGGAGTAATAGCCACAAATCTCAAAGGCTATGCTTTTTGGTACTGCGAGCGCCAATAAACATTATGACCGCCATGTTTTAGACATTACCTGAAGCGCAATCAGGGTTCATACGGAGCGCGCCACGCAACCAAATGCGCGCTCTGAACAACGATCCCCGATTGCGCCCCTGGTGCCACTTCTCTGCGCAACATCTTGTAAAGAAAGAGCATAGCCTCCAAGATGTAACATGAAAGAAAAAAAAAACATGCAGTGCTGCGTTCGCATTTTTATCTTAACGGTCTTGAGAGAGGGAGAGAAGTGACCTACAACAGAGGCATTGGTCATGCCTGGCCAGGTGCAAACTCGTCTCTCTCCAGTCAGGCCTAAACAAAGGGCCGCATATGGAAAGAGCAAAGATGCACGGCGACGCCAGCGTCGCAACGTGCTCCTGTGCACTAGCATGTTCCCCATCCACGATGGCGCTGCAGTTGAAGTAACGGTGGCGGTGCAGATCTCAGTGGGAATTAGCGGGACTCGTTACATATGGCTTTCAATATATTTTTGGACGGACCGTGGCGGCTACTTCGAATTATCCAAAATTTTGTATTAACGAGCTTTTACTGTATAGTTCTCTCTGCATCATTCTTTTTTTTTTTTCTTGTACACTTTGCTAACCACGGCAAGCAGCTCAGTCAGACATTTGTTCTTTCTCTGTTGGTCCTTTGCTTTGTTCAGGTTACTCATATTTTTACTTCATATGTTCATTATTAGTGCAGTCGTGTGGTTGTTCACTTTTGGGCAGCACAATCACCTCATTACCTTTAGGTTTCCACAAAGTTTGTTGTGTTGTATTTTTAAATGCCATGTACTGGCTTTCTCATTATACATGTTCCTGCTATTGTGGATGCCTTCAGATGCAATGTGCCACGATACTATGCAGAAATAGATGATTTTGAAATTTCACTTGTTTTCGGGTCTCTTTGAAGAGGCCACGACACCAAATTTTTTAGCTTTTATGATGTATCGCATGTTAAACCATTACACATCCCACACAAAGCTGGCAAAACATTAATGTATTCAGTGCAGTATAAAACTTGTTTTTTAATTTTTTTATGTTGTAGTAGAACCATACATAAATCTGGCAACACTGATCGGTGTCAAAATGAAGTGTGTTTTGCGCGGTCAATGTGTGTGGTATATGCATGGTTTCGTTTTTGCATGTACGTCTGGGCAGTCAGTCCGAGATGCATTCCCATAGCAGTGGGCATGCATTCTCTCAGCATGGCACGCACATGATTTTTGGAATGCTTTAGAGCAGATGACTAAACGGTGGCCTGGCGCTTCTTGATGTCACACAAGCCATGCCGAAATGGCATTTGCCGTCTGTGGCAGGGGCTTCAAAGCAACAATTTCAAATTGAAATTTCATGTTGAGATGTGCCTTGAGAGTCCAGTTTGTGTACAACCATATTGGCCCCTCTACTCTGTTATAATGTTAGACTGAGAATAGTTGGATGACAGTATTCTTGTATTTTGTTAGTACGTTTCTTTCCACGGTTCCCTGTACATTTTGCCATTTGCAAAATGAAGCATCAGTTGTCTTTGAGCACTCATATCAACGATCATGTTATTTTTTGTTTCGGTAGCCTTTTGGGAAATGGTAAAAATGAGCCTGCCAAAAATTTCTATTAGTGCTGTTGCAGCCCACAGTGCAGGGGTTCTTGCTACCACAATTGTGATGCAGTGCTCAAAGACACAAAATGGTGTGTGCAACGGGAGAGTACAACAACACACATGTGCTCCTGCAGGAGCAGCTTCTCGTCGCGACATGAGCCATCTTTCCACCCGACAACATATGCACCGCTAGTAGAAGCGCTGTAACCAGCACAGAGATTTGGAAGCACAGGGTGCCTGTCAAGCTGTAATATACAGCTAGAGAGCCAGAATTAATTCCATTATAGCTGCATACAAAAGGAAATCTAAAGAATGTGTTGTTAGTTCACAATAGGTGCATCAGTCCTAGTTTGCATTTTGCTTGAACTAGCATAATATGAATACTGTGACAAACTGTTTAGTGCAGCATTTGTGCACTTAGCTCATGAAGTGCTGTATATTAGTTCTGTGAATTCTGGGTATTTTTGATGTCCTCCTAGTTTGGTAGTGTTAACTTTCATTGCTCTTATTTAAGGAAAGGAAAAACTGCTGTTGGTACTCTTGCTGAGAATGTTATCTGCTTGTGCGAGAATCGTGTTACCTATTCGTTTCTGCAATGCCCAGGTTTTCAAAGTCTGCGCACTAGACTGCAAGTAAATCGCAGCGTCAGTGGTGAGCAGGACGAGGACAGTGAAAGCCTGGACCCTGCGTTGGACGCTTCAGAGCAGGAGGGTGCTGCTCGTAAGGATGAATCACCAGACAACCAGAGTGTGCTTCGCCTCCTAGAAAAAGGCGAAAAGGTGCGTGGAATGAGTTCGTCAAGAACAATACCATAGTGCAAATGAGGGAAATTTGTAGGCCTTGGAAATTTAAGAGACGGAAGTTTAACTGCGACTCTTTTTAGAATAGCTGTTAACTCAAAGCTAAATAATTTCTTCCTTTTCCCTTTCTTCCTCCTTTTACTGTTCTTCTTCTCTCTCCTTTATTCTCCTTTCTTTTGTTTTTAGAATGGGTGTTAACAAAAAGCTAAAAGTTTCACTGTAGAAATTTTACTTGAAGTGGTGCCTGGAGTCATTATGACATGCAGTTCATTTTCTCAATACATCACAGTTTCCTTATTTACATGATTCTAAAGCTTAGCTCCTCCGCTTCTGCTGCACTCTTTGTTGACTTTTTCTGTGTGTGCATGTCTGAGTTTGTCCATTTGTAGAAAGAACGAGAACAGGTGAATGTGTGCAGTTTCTTTTCCTGTTAATATGTTTCAGTGTGCATTGTTCACATTAGATCTGGAAACAAGAACAAAACCATACAGGGTCCATTATGAAAGTAATGCAATTTTTCTGGGAAAAATAGATTTATTGACCAGACCTGTCCAAATGGTTAAAACTCTTCAAAATACTCTCCCCCTGCATCAATACACTTGCGGAAACATACCTGCCACACCCGGAAGGCACCCTGAAAGTCCTCGACGGGAATGTCTCTCAGGAATGCTGTAACATGCTTTTGGATGTTTTGCACGATCTCCCAATGCTTTCGTTTCAGCGCCCTGTTCAGTCGGAGAAACAAAAAAAAGTCACACGGAGCCAAGTCGGGGCTGTAAGGGGTATGGGGAACCACTGGGGTGTTGGTCCGGGCCAGGAAGTTTGTAACAGTGAAGGACGTGTGGCTGGGGGCATTTTCATGGTGGAGCTTGACTGTGTCTTTGATGTCAGCCCTCACGCGCGCGACTCGGCATTTCAATCTCTTGAGCACCTCCAGGTAAAAGGGTGAGTTGACAGTTTCTGCCTGCTGCACAAACTCAAAATCGACAATTCCTCGTGCATCAAAGAAGACAATGAGCATCGTTTTGATGTGAGACTTGGTCATTCACGCTTTCTTTGGGCGGGGGGATGGTTTTGTCTGCCACTCGCTGCTCTTCCTTTTCAATTCTGGGTTGTACTCGAACATCCAAGATTCATCTCCGGTTACGACAGAGTTAAGAAAGTCTGGCTCACTTTGAATCAAATCCAACAATCCTTGACAGTGCAAAACTCGAAGTTCTTTCTGATCTTCCATCAACACTTTCGGCACAAGCTTCGTGCAGACCTTGCACATTTGCAGATCCTTGGTCACTATCCCAGGTCACTACCGGCTGCGTTGGCGGGGCAGAGCCCTCGCCACATTTCCCGACCGGTTTTACCGCACTGCCATGGATAGTCGCATCATAATAAAATCATGCGCATTACTTTAATAATGGGCCCTGTATGTGTGACAAATTGCACCATCACCAAGTCAACATGACTGCTACAAATAGTCATAGTTGGCACACATGAAGCATTTCTGTGAATCAGCTTTCTTATACTTTGTTCATCCATGTTGTGTTCCACTCTGTGACCTTACTTGCTGAATGCTTTGGCACCATTATTAAGGTTTCACCTGGTAAAGTGAGATATTCACTCCAATCTTTTATTCTCCCTGCTTTTATTTACACTCCCGGCTTTCATTTAAAGGCATTATATTCAACTGTATGCAACAGTTTGTTCCAAAGATTGCAAGGAAGGCAACGCATCAGAATCCCTGGATTTCCCTTGAGACATTGCACCAGCAACGCAAGCTTAAACGGCTTAAAAATTCTGCAAGAATGAAAACTTGGTAAGAATTCCGAAAGGGTCATTGAGGAAACGTCAAATAAATTAAAACAAATGATCATAAATGACAAAGAGAATTACTTTAATGTACAGCTTCCTAGTTTTATGAAAACGTCTCCAGGGAGATTCTGGAGGATGATGACTCATTCTTCTTCCCTGTCCGATATCTTTATAATAGACTGTAAGAGTGTACACGATGAGCAGGTTGTATGTTCTGCTTTAAACAATCATTTCAGTAGTGTATTCATAACGGATGATGGTTGTCTGCCTTCTTTTTACATGGATTTGCCTTCCATTCCTGATATTGTTATTTCTGAGAATGGTATATGTCACTTACTGGTAAAAATTGATGAAAATTCCTCTGTCCAGATGGTATACCAAATGCCTTCATAAAACGCTATGCTGAGTGGTGTGTGAAATAATTAGAAATTTTGTTTAGTAAATCGCTTCAGGATGGCATGCTTCCAAATGACTGGAAAACAGCAATAATCAAACCCTTACTTAAATCGGGAAGTAAGAATTGTATAAAAAACTATCGATTAATTTCAATGACTTCAACAACATGCAAAATTTTTGAACACATAATCTATAAGTGTGTAATCAGTTTCTTTGATGAGCATTGCGTATTGACAAACGCTCAACACGGATTTCGGCAGGGCTTTTCCACAAACACTCAGTTAGTAGAAACAATTCACAATTTTGCCAACACAATAAATAATAGAAAACAAACCGATGCTATGTTCATGGATTTCAGTAAAGCATTCAACAAAGTAGCCCACAGTAAGTTACCTTACAAATGAAGTTTTATTCTTAGAAACGATAAGCTATTAAAATGGATACAAGCATACTTAATGAACCATTTCCAATTTGTTAGGATAAACCAGACTGCCTCCAACACATTACCTGTTGCTTCTGATGTTTCCCAGGGATTCGTGCTGGGTCCTCTTTTATTCTTTCTTTATATAAATGACACTGACAATAATCTATCTGTCAAAATTAAACTTTACGCTGATGACTGTATAATATATGATGAAATTAACTCACCCCAAGATCAAATCAGGCTAAATAGTTACTTTGGCAAACTAGTTGCGTGGTGCCATCAGTGGCAAATGGCTATGAACTATGAAAAAAACGTCTTTATGAGAATAACACTAAGGAAAAAGCCCCTTCTCCTCCACTATTTTGCCCAGAACATTTATATCTTCGAAGTATCTCACTGTAAAGATCTCGGTATACACATATCTCACAATCTTTCCTGGTCAAAACATACTGACACTGTAATGGCTACTTGTCTTCGCAAATTGTTCACCCTCAGCCGATCGCTGAAATTCTCCGCACCAGCTATCCGCCTCCTGGCATATAATACAATAGTTTGTCCTACTTTAGAATATGCAATAATCATTTGGGATCCCTACACAAGAACAAATATAGAAAAATTAGAATTCAAAAGAAAGCTGTCCGATTTATCTACAATGCTCATAGTCGAACTTCTATAACAAATCTCCTTTAACGTAGTGGCTTCTCTTTGATCACAGAACAAAATCGTGTTTCCTGATTAAAGTTCTTTTTTCAGCTAATAAATGGCCACTACCATATTGATACCTCACACATCTTAACACCTTTAACTGGTTATGCTACTCATCGTAAACACTCCCTAGCAGTAACCCCGTTAACACCGCATAACAGCTGCTTCAAATACTCTTATTTTACAAGAACAATAGTTGATTGGTATAAACTTCCTGATGAAGTCATTACAATAAATTCTTTATCCCGTTTTCAGGCACACCTGCATTCATGACTCAACCGCGCATAGTTTATTTGCACCTTTTTTTCATGCATTCTGTCCTTTTGCCATGTTGAATTCAAGTGTCGGCATGGTTGCTTGAACTGTATGTTTGTATGAATGCACGTACTTGTATGTTCCCACTCTGCTAAGATCTTGTAAAAGATCGCATTATCTATAAATAAATAAATAAATAAATAAATAAATAAATAAATAAATAAATCCTGGGATTGTGCCAGAATGGCTTTGCTCACATGTGTGGTTCAAGGAGTGGTCTTTCACACATGTAGATTTGCTTGCACAGTGCGCTAGGAATGTCAGCATGTGTAAGCCTGCAGCTACGGCCAGTACGTCGACTTGTTAAACCCAAATTCAGCATGACGTGACATTCTACTTAGGTACCTAAAATGTATAATGCAACTTAATTGTAAATGTCACTGGGCTAGTTGTGTTCAAACAGGCAAAAAAAAAATTTTTTAAATAAGCAGTTACAGCATCAAGAGCCTGACCAGTATTGTGCTCTATCACATTTTTTTGCATATCATTGTATAATGCTTTTCCATGTTATACTGTATATCATTTAGCTTCAGGGAAGCTAGCTAATAAATCATAGGTGGGCTTTTGCTCATTGCAAAACTTTTTCAAGCACTAATTTCCACCTAAACTCCTTAAGCAAGACTGAGGGGGGAAAAATATTGTTAGTTTGTTGCATGCAATATTACCCTGTTTAAACATCTATCATTGGTGTGTGCAAGAAAGTATGGTCAGGTGAAGTATCAGGCTATAATGAAGAAGGAAGTGCAGTTTTTACTTGTAACTGGTTTATTTCATCCAACTGCACCTTCAAGGCTTTAAAGAATCCTTGATTGACATCTACCTCTTCTGTCAGCTCCACACGTTTCCTTAGCACTTGAAGTGATTAACAGTGGGTGAGAAACAAGGCAAGCTTGAGCCTGGAGCCAACGTCTTGACGAGGTCAGGCGAACAACTGCTTTTCTTGGCTGTGTTTATATAGCTCTCACACTTCCTAGAGACGAGCACAAGCGGGCACAAAAGAGTAAGGTAAAGGCTGGTGGCATGGCTTCTGGCAGTTTTCCCGCAGCTAGTTTGTGATAAAAACATCCAAGACAGCCTACAACAAGAGCTAAAAATCTATGGTAGAATAACTCACATTCGCCACTACAGAAGCTGCTGCAATCAGCAAATAGCCTGTTCCATCAACTGCATCTGTGGTGTCAGGAGGCTTAACCTGACCAGTATTCTTTCGAGTTTGAATTTTTACACAGCTGCATTTGTATGCATAGAATTTACAACTTTGGCGCCAGTGTCTATGGGAGCTGAAAGTATGGTAGCACAGTAAGCATGGGATTCTTGGGCAGTGCCTCGTATGTTTTGCCTAAACTTTTTCCTTCCGACATCAAATAGCTTTGCAACTTAGCAAATTGATCATTTTCAGCAAAATATTGCATTATACTAAATGCAACGATTTGCAGTGATCTTGCATGTGCACAGAGACTTACTGTCTTGCTGTACTTGAAAAACTTAAATTTCTAGGAAATTGAATAAATAAAATGTGAAACGAAAATGTAATAATAATGCCACGAGAACGTTTGAAACGACAAGTGCAAAGAATTGGTAAATATATGTACTGCCCATTGTTCCAGCTGAACTATCGCAGTGCCATAGTTCCCTCCAGTAATTTTTGTAGAAACTCTGATTGTACTACGCAGGCTTGTGGTCGCAGTTTGTCACAAAGGCTGACTCTCATTTCAGATCACCCACATGTTCCGGTGTGCACGGGTGCAAGGCCTTGACACATGTGAAGGCCTATTGCTGTTTGGGAAAGAGCACTTTTATGTTGTAGATGGTTTCACATTGCTGAAGACCAGGGAAATTCGAGACATTGACTCACTGCCAGCCAAGTAAGGGGTTTTCCAGAACTCATTCTTGCATGAGAATGGGCTCATGCTTCTACCAAGAGACCGATTTCGCGGCGAATTTTACTCTATTGCCGGTGCTGCTAAGCATGTGGGTAGCAGTAGTCTTTAGCAAGCTGAAGGGCAACTGTCATAAGAACCATGTTGTGTATGTACCATGACAAACCCATTTAGCCCTCGAGACCAAAAGGCAGGGACGTGTTTAAGTGTGGAGTTTAATCATGGAGTTCTGCAGTGGGTTATGAAGGATGTCGTAGTGGAGGGCTGCAGATGAATTTTGATGACTTGAGGTTTTTGAACATGCACCCAAAGCACTGTACATAAGCATTTTTGCATTCTGGCCCCATTAGAATGCAGCCACTGTGACTGGGTTTGAGCCCACACCATCGTGCTCAGCAGCACAATGCCATAGACACTAAGCCACCACATCAGGTAATAAATAGATTGTGAAATAGAAATGGGATTTGAGACATGGCCGTTCCCCCTCACCAATTTTCCCTAAATTTGGCTGGAAGATCCACAGTGGCATGCACCTCGGCATAGCCCTCAACAGCCCTGGACCCATGTACAGGCAGAAAATGGCAAGGATTACTGTCATCATAGCACCAGCAGGGCTGCTGTGCATAGGCTCTGAAGGGGGTGAAATCGGTCTATTGAATCTCAAGTAGTGCTCTGCTCCTAGAGCCTTTTTTATATATAAATAAGTCAATAAGTGCTGAATTATTTTATATTCTGAGTTGCTAAATTCAAATCTGTATTTGCTTTTTATATAGTACAAAAGTGGTGTTTAAGATATTAATAATTTCATGTTCTTAGTTTAACTCTTTCCGTACCGTGCCCATTGGGCATCATTAGCCCGCTAACAATGGTTTGAAACGCCAGCTTTGAGAGTTTCCGTGCCAACCGCAGCGACACTGTGCTATTGGATGGGAAGGAGGAGAATTATATTTTTGTTTGCTAAGCAGTTCGCTTTTTTCCCCTCAGGTGGTGATTTTTTAACATGCTCCGAAGTTTTCGCAATCGTCAAAGTAGAAAGCACTAACGGCCACCCGCTATTGATGGTTTGAAATGCCGCTTTCGAGACCTTCCACGCACGCCGCTCATGGACATTCTGCGCCGTAGGGCGTGAAGGAGGAGATCTATATGTTTGTTTCGCAAGCATGTCGCTTTTTCCCAACAAGGCGTTAATTTTTTAACACACTCCGAAGTTTCGCTGATCGTCAAAGTAGAAAGCAAAAAGGACCGCCTCTTGGAGCGGTCTGTGTGCTTCGAAAGATGGAAGATCTTGGGATTCCACTGTGTTTTCGGCTGATTTTGTCAATGGATTGAGCAGTAGCGAGTCTGAGGATGTAGTCTTACCAACGGACTTTGAGAGCGGCGTCGACGCAAGCCATCGCAGAACATCGGCGGCCGCAGCCCGGCACGCCAAGCTGTAGTGCTTGCACTTAAATTTTTGTAATGGAATACCTGTTCAATGAAAAATTTTGTTTTTTTATGATATGGTGCCTATTAGATGGGAAAACATTTTGTGTATCTCGTAATTTTTGTTACGTATTTTTCTTAGTAGATACAAGCATGTCTTTACAAATTTTGTTCAGTTTTATCCCACAATCTCAATTCTAGCAATTTATATCTTTTTTTATGATGTACATCTTGTTAATAAACCTTTTATGTGGGAAAAGTGCATTTATTCTGCTTTTTGCTTATGTATTACTTAAAATATTGATTGCAGTTGTTCCTTAAAAAAAAAAAAGAAATTTGGCGTGACCTACAAAAAACACCTATTTTTTCCATGGTACGGAAAGAGTTAAGCTGACTTAGTTCAGAAAACCTGTAAATACCTTGTATTAAAAAGTAGTGGAATGATTTAGAATTTATAATGCATGCTATAAACAAGAGTGAAAGTTTGTCTACTTTGAACTAAAGCTATAGGACAACAAATTTGTAGATGTAAAATTTTCTTTGACATTTCAAAAATTTGTTTTAAGAACTTTTTGTGATGATAATCACCAATATATTTGTTCTTTTGTACTCCACCAGAGTTCATCTTTCTAACAAAAAAATATTACAAGAAAGAAAGGAACTGCAGGGCTAACAGTAGTAGAACCAGATATAATGCTCCTACAATATTTGGAAGGGATTTCAATTTAGCTGTGAAAAAAAAAAACTAAGCTAAATGAAAAATAAGCTTACATAAAGTAGCACATCAAACAAACAAAGCAACTTTCATCTCAATTTATCTATTCATTAAATAGTGCACAGGGTGCCTGCCTTCTTCTGTTAATGACAAGGCTGTTTGTTTGTTTACTTTTTTTTTCTAGCATTCTTATGTTTTGTAAAACAAATGAAAAAATGTGACCGAGAACACTTGCCACTCTTTTCTCTCTTCTCTCATTTTGCAGCATGCATGATCCAATTATTCCAAACTCTTCCCCAAGGAGCAAGCACCAGAAGAGAATGTACGTAACCAAGTTTTAAAATGGTTGGAAACATGCAAAAACAAATGTAAAGCAAATACAACTTTTTTTCTGGTCCTCACTTTCTCATTTAGGTGCAGCAAATTTTCGTATGATGACATACGTGAAGTGCACAAGCGACGCTACCTTCTGCAGGTAGGTTGTTATGAACTGTTTGTTTACAACATATATACGATGTTTACAATGTTCGAATGTGCACCTTCTTGATTGCAACAGCAGTTATAAGGACATTCGAGGCGCGTTCACGCCATTTTGCTGTCACAGTACTGACAGCGTGTGTGTCATGGATCTCCTCCGGAGAACACTCTGGCCGAAAGAATGGACTAGGCGACAGGTGTACCCACACGGATGCACATTTAATACAACCCACGCGACACAAACACCAGCACACAAACCTAACAAAACTAACACGCAAGATACAAAGACTATCAGTACACACGACCCGGTAACACTGCTACTAGCGTTCTACTGTTAGTGGTTGGCGTTCGTGCTCACGTCTGGTTCGGTGCGGATGTGGAGTGGTATGAGTCCCGTAGCCGGCGTCGGAGTGACGTTCGCTGTTCTAGAGCTGGCGTCGCTGGCGGCGTCGTTGGCTGCGTCATACACGCTCCCGGTCCAAATGCCCGTGGAGGTGTTGCCGATGATGTTGGCGTTGGGGCCCCACCCAGAAGAGTGGCAACAGCGCTGGAGATACCCCTGGCCGTAGCAGGTGGTAGTGTCCTCCATGGACTTTCCAGAACGGGCTCAGGAACGGCAGGAAGTCTGCGGTGCGAAGCCGTAGAATGCGAGCTCACCGGAGCAGTAGCCGGCGACGCTCTCTTCCAACCGAACCATCTCTGACCCACCGAGCCTCTGCTGCTTTGTTCCTCCCGCCCGTGGCTCGCCCTTCCTCGCCCTTTTAAAGCCTTCACGTTAGTCCACGTAATCCTTCTCTTTGTCTTCTTCTCTTTGTCTTCTTCTCTTTGTCTTCTTCTCTTCTCCTCCACTAATCGCTTTCCACCTCACCAGATACTTCTTTTTCTTCTCTTCTCCACCAATCATCTCTTCTCACCTCACTGAGTACTTCTTTATCTTCTTTAGTCTTCGGTTAATCCACATCATCCTTAACGCCATCCTCGTCGTCTTCTTGAAACCTTTCTTTGTTTATAATTTTATTTTGGTCTCCCTCTTATATGTGACAGTGTGTCCAGCCTGCACGTGGAGGTTTAGAAGGTCCCCAGAGACATGCAATGTGTTTGGCTACAAAAATGATGAAGCCAAGTGGATGCATCATCACGCTCTGCTATATCGGATCTGCAGCAGAGCCAGGGCAGCATATTGTCTTGTGCTGCTAGTATGAAAATTGTGTGCACGCACGTTAGCATTCCTGCAGAGCAGGTGTGTGCGTACCATATTGAGATGCATTTATTGATCTGGATGGAACAAACAGTAAATGTCAAGTTAGCATGAACAAACGCCATCGATTGTTTGTTGATGCCCACAAACGCCAACGGTTTTTCATCGGTCTTGTATTGTGCACCATTGAGCTGCAATGCCTTAACACTGCTTACGACGTTCCTCATTGTACCAGCATTGTGAGATGCCCGATATCTGCCAGAGCACTATTTCTTCTGCACAGCAGCAGTTGTCTCACATGCTGCATCGCGTCAACATGTCACCATCATGTATTGTTAGAACATCGTCTGAACTGCTTGAGAGCAATGCTAAACCTTGTTATTGCTTTGAATACTTCAACTTCAGGCAAAACTGTAAACGTTATTTTGAAGAAGCTTACTAAAACTGGCGTGCATGTCAAATTTACTTGATTGGGGATACATTGACTAGATGTCTGTTAGAGCTCCCTGGTCGCTGCCATAATGCCCTCTGGTCTGCGATAAACCCAGATGAACCCCTTCTCAAAAGCACTGCAGAAGTGGCAGCGCGTGCACTTTTTACTCCCATGCAACACTCCAGACAGAAGTTGCCCACTCCTTCCATTCGAAAGGTCTTCACTCCCCACACCTTACATGAGCATGAAGTTTGCTCAGCATTGAGCTCTTCCTGCGTGCATTTCTTTACACAAAAAGACACTTTGCATGCTTACACTACAGTCGAACCCTCCTATAACAATATTCAAGTGCCACAAGAATTCCATTGTTATAACCAATAATTGTTATAACTAGGTTGCATGAAAAAAAAGCAAAATGGAGGATGGCGTAGCTGTTCCGAGCAAACTGTAATTGCAGGGAGACCAGTTCTCCCCACCACCTTTCTTCATCCAGCTTCGGATTATGGTGACTCATTTAGCTGTTTAACTCTGCTTCCTGCGTGCTCCAATCACATGTTGTTAACAAGCCGCGGCTGTCGGCATTCGAGAATGGCACTGCTATAACAACTGCAAAGAGGGGTCACGGGCGGCAAATGACACTCAAGCTCCGCCGAGGCATCGCTTTGGTGGCCGCAAGAGGTGCCTTTTATCTAAAAAAAACGCTGGGATGTGATCACCACAAGCATCTCGCCACAAACTTCCCACTGGCTTGCACAAGAAAACCGCATGTCTGTCAGCCTTGCTTGCTTTATGCTAAGCTTGCCGATATCCTTCTCCAAGGCATCCAAGTGCTCCACGTAGTGAAGCGGAAGGTCCCTCGCGAGAGCAAGCCCATGAGGGACTTAATCATCTGCAGGACCATCTGCAGGGACAATGTTGAGGCAGCCTGCCCTACCGTCTCAGCGCTGCCGTCGTGGTCGTCACTGTCGCTATCTGATGCAAGCACGTTTGCGAAGATCACTTCATTGGTTAAAAGCACTTCATTTCCAAATCTATAGCAGTGCGCTTTCTTTTCACCGGCAACGTCGTGCATTGCCGATGATCAGCAGGCGGATCAGCCATCTTCTGTTTCAGCGGTGAGTTACAACAAACAGAGACAGGCACGAGCGACTTAATCCATTAGCAGAATTGCGCAGAATGAGGGCCATAGAATAAAGAACAAGAGGGCCCAGTGAGCAATCTGGGAGCAGCACCGGCAGTGTTGTCAGTGCAGTTGGTGCGGTCCATTCATGTGTCGGAGGGTGGCACGGCGCAGAGCTATGGGTGCAGCCCATTTGTGTTCGGAGTGGTGGAAGGGCGACGAGAGAGATACTCTAGAGGCTGAAATGCATCTCTCGTGGAGAGAAGCACATGGCGGCACTTGGGGTGGTGGGCAATCATGCAGCAGCTCACATTTTACTTTTTACTTTTTTTTCTTTTCAATGATTTCACGTTCCATTACCTTTCGGCACGGACACTGAACAGCCAGACTTCATCGTTATAACCGATAATGCGGCATGGAGACATTGTAGTAAACGCGTTATTTCTCCATAGACAACATACAAAAGTTGATATTGCAGCAGCTTTTCATTGTTATAACCGACATATTGTTAAAACCGGTATCGTTATAAGTGAGTTCAACTGTACCTCCTCGTTCAACTACCACATCTGTCCAATGCAGGTGCAGCATAGTTCAATGTGAAAAGTTGAGGCATACAGTGTTGATGCAGCTACCAGTGCATGCCTAATCATAATCAGCATGCTGACTAAAAGTACCTCATTGGTGAAAACAATTTGTTTCCGCACTGACACCACAGCTGGTGATTATTTACCACCTGTTGGGGTAACCAGCTTTAGGTGGACCTGCAAGGAATCGGTGGGTTTAAGTGAGAAAAGCCTAAGCTTAGAAGCCACCTGACGGGAGAGTCCTGAACCATACACATAATAGATTCTTCATTTTTTCCTCTCTCAATTTGTGTGTGGCTTTGCTAGAACATGTTGGTGGTGGGACAATGTGGAGGCCTATGTTAACTGGCCAACTGGTGCTGGCATGTGCCATACCTATTCACCATGCTTTTGGACATCACCTGTGCAAGCAGAAAGAACAAATTTTTGCTCACAAGTCCAAGTTTGTACCTTAATCCATTATGGACCAATTTCATGTACTTTTTAAAGTTTTCCCACCCTTGTAAAAAAACTAACAGCAGTCATAGAGGCATTACGTAATCGAGTACAGAATGCTTATGTAAATACCTTGGAAAATATCTACAGGGGTTTTACAGCTACCTTAATTCTACACAAGAAAAGCAGGAAGATACCTATAAAGAAGGGGGTAAGACAGGGAGACACAATCTCTCCAATGCTATTCACTGTGTGCTTGGAAGAAGTATTCAAGCTATTAAACTGGGAAGGCTTAGGAGTAAGGATCAATAACGAATACCTCAGCAACCTTCAGTTTGCCGATGACATTGTTCTATCCAGCAACAATGCAGATGAGTTACACCCAATGATTAAGGACCTTAACAGAGAGAGTATAAGAGTGGAATTGAAGATTAATATGCAGAAGACAGATAATGATGAATAGCCAGGCACAGGAATAAGAGTTCGTGATCGCCAGTCAGCCTCTAGAATCTGTGAAGGAGTATTTTTACCTAGATCAATTAATCACAGGGAACCCCGATCACGAGAAGGAAATTCATAGAAGAATAAAAGGGGGTTGGATCGCATACGGCAGGCATTGTCAGCTCCCGACTCGAAGCTTGTCATTATCATTGAGAAGGAAGATGTACAATCAGTGCATTTTACCCGTGCTGACATATGAGGCAGAGACTTGGAGATTGACAAAGAAGCTCGAAAACAAGTTTGGGACCGCGCAAAGAGCGACGGAACGAAGATTGCTAGGCATAACGTTAAAAGACAGAAAGAGAGCGGTTTGGATCAGAGAGCAAACGGGTATAGACAATATTCTAATTGACATCAAGCGAAAAAAATGGAGCTGGGCAGGTCATGTAATGCGCCGGTTAGATAACTGTTAGACCATTGGGGTTATGGAATGGGTACCGAGAGAAAGGAAACGCAGTCGAGGATGGCAGAAGACTAGGGGGAGCGATGAAATTAGGACATTCGCGGGCACTAGTTGGAGTCGGTTGGCGCAGGACAGGGGTAATTGGAGATCGCAGAAAGAGGCCTTCGTCCTGCAGTGGACATAAAACAGGCTGATGATGATGATGATGATTGTGATAAAAAACCACCACTCAAATATTGACATATCCAGGCATATAGTTTGCATATCGGAAGTGACGATCTTTTATGCCACGGTCACATGTGAAACTTTCGATCACGATCAAGCCTGATCGAGATCACATTTCTTGACCGTGATCGACTTCTGTCCATAGCTTGCGCAGAGGAGCCAATCGCGATTGAGAAATTCAATCCCAATCGAGCTTGATCACGATGTTACTGGGGTATTAATAATAACACCACAAACTCTGCAACTCTGGCACAATTCCTTGACTAACAATAAATTGAAATAAATTAAAATTAATAGTGCAGAAATTTAGACATTTTTCTCTTTTCTGTCCACAAAAATCAGGTGCACATTCGAACGGAGTAGATACGGTACATGTTTTGGGTGTCCATGATGTCGGTATCAATTCAGTGTTCATCACGGCGCATAACTGTGTGACTTCCTCCAGCTCTTCTTTTCAGTTCAGTTTTTCACATGGGTAAAGAGTTGTACATGTGATAGGCTAATCAGACATGCCTTGTATTTTTATAGCCAATAGCCCTGGAAGTTTTCTCAGCCGATGGGCGGAACTACCTGCTGGTGTTTCCACGCAAAGTCCGCAACAAGGTCTACACTCGTTTCTTGTCAGCAGCCACTGCAATAACCGACAGCGCCCAGGAATCCTTGGCAGGGCAGCGCAGAGGTGCCAACGTAGAGTCAGGGTAAGGTGCAATGCACATTTAGGAAGTCTGGTCTCCGTGCCACACTTTCTTATTGAGGATTGTTATCTATATGCAGCCAGCAGCTAAGGTTGACAACATTCAATTTTAATAAGGTTGATATATTTATTGAACTGGATGTCAACATAGCAGTACAGTAAGCTGTCGTTATAATAAAGTGACTGTGATGGCAAAAAAATTAAGTGGTAATTCAATAAAAAAGACTCCTCCATAAAAGCTAAGAAGGCAGAATTCAAATAGCACAACTCTGCTGAAGTCTAATACGGGTGTCACATAGCGCATTTTCAATCGTGAGCCCAATGGGTGCACAGGCACTGTGATGGCGATAGCTGGTGACAGAGGGCTACTCACAAAGTGCTGCCATCAGCGCGTACCCGCTCCTTGCTAGTTGCCGTGGCGCCATGGCTGCAGTGCTCACCGCTCATAGCTGATAACATGAAGGCACAGCATGGAGGAAAAGGGTGCACAGGCAGCAAAATTTCGTAGCTGTCGATGGAGAGGGTCATTTGCTCGCCCAGCATGCTAAGCTTCACTTGGCACAAAAGGCGAGTGTGCACATGCCCTTTGCCAGTTCACTCTGAGTGGAGCGGCATGTCAGTATGCTTCAAGTAATGTAGTTTAAAATGCACATGTTTGGGTCAAGACTGGAAGAAATAGTGAATAAAGCAATAATTTGAGCAAAAAGATTTCATTTTAACGAGAGTCTGCTGTATGTCAACACTACTATAATGTACAGAGAGAGTAACACATTAAAATTCTTTTTGATGGTTCGGTAAGACTGGAGCATAATTTATAGCTAAACAATGTTATTTTTATGCTGGTCTGTAGGTTAGTTAGGCTGCATAGTGAAAAAAGAAAAACAAACACATTAGACACTTTTCATTCATGTGGTTGAGTTGCTCCACATGCTTTGGTTCACGTGGTTGTAACCAACAAAAAATAAAACTCCTCCTTACCCCCTCTGCTTCTCACTCATAATCTGGCAGGTATGGTCCCATAGACAGTTAAGTAGTACAGACAAACCTCGTCATGACAGTCACATTTGAGGCAAAAATGTCAGTATATCCAATATTCATTATAAGCATGTATTCACTACATGTTGATATTGGGGAGACAAACTTTATGTTGTTATATCCGATAATTCGTTATATGTGTATTCTTTAAAGTATAGTCGATTTCCGTTAATTCGACTGTGATGGGATCGACGAAATGGTTCTAATTATCCGGCAGGTTGAATTAAACAAGATGCAGAAAAAATGCCAAAACACCACTAATTCTTTGGAAGCATTTGCCCCAACACTGGAAGCATTTCTAACACGCCCCCAAATCAAACATGCGCCCACTTGCTGTGTGTCCAAAGTAGAAAACTAAAGTAAAAATGACATTAAAGCTTCTAAACAAACTAAACAAAGGCAAGGGTCTTGTGGGGCACAATGGAGGCCTGTTTTCTAAAGTCAGCTTCGCCTCGATGCAAGCGTGTTGTGTGGTAAAGCATACGAACGTCGCGAAGGTGGTTTTGGTTTTGTGTCCGATTGCACCGTGCAGGGCTATTGAAAAAAAAAAAGGGGGGGGGGAGCGTGCATTAAAATCGGGTAAGAGCTGTAAACAGACATTGGCGAGCTACAGTTACTTAGAAATCTTCACCAAGGTAGGCCCAATATAGGCACTCTCGACGGGAGATTTTTTACATGTGTTCAACGAATTCATTGTCCTGTAAGCTTCGTTGAGACGGATGCTGCTGCAAAAGGGGTTGCTATTAGGGTCACCATAGGAGTGAAGCGCATGCTTGACTCCTGTGTTCAAGTTATCCATGCAAAGGCCAAATTTAGGATCAAAATTACCCAAGTTTGGTCCCATGGGCACTGGCTGGGACCTTCAGTCGAGCTTGAATTAACCGGAGTCGAATTAAAGGAAGTCTGCTATATAGGTCTGACTGTCGTTTCTTGTTAGTGTACAACTAAGATGCATAGATTGTTTGTGTGAATTCTGAGCTAGTACTCTACTCAGATCCGAAGGAGTTAAGCAAAGTACTAAGATAATTTTTGTATACTTCAACTTCTTGCTCATATTGTTATGACCAAAAAAATGCAGTGCACCTGTGGTTTGTGTGGTTAGCCATTTGCAAAAACGTCTTCAAGGATGCTGACTAGGGTGAAACGAAGGTATCTTTAAAAAATGCAGCCAATTCAACGAATTGGAATCTATATACAGCAAAGCTTTGTGTGAGTGCATAGTCGAAACATGAGTGCACGTATGCATGCACACACATACACACAAAAGTGCAGGCACACATAAATTATATACCAAGCCTTTTGTTATAAGCAGGATTGCAGATTACTAACGAGTACGACAGAGGCCTTGAATGCATCATGGTTTCAGAGGCAGCATGCGCATATGTACGTAGCGCAATTCAAATCCATTCTATCTGCAAGAAGCATTTACTTCCTCATTATCGTGCAGCCGCCGATGCTTGAAGGCAAGCTTTCTGGTTCTTTTTTTCCTTTCCCCCGCACGGCCGGCGGCACCACTGCCGTGGATATGCGAAGGCGAGCTCCATTTGGTGGTGGTGCGAGGAACCCAGCAGCACACGCGGCATGCATACTTCGCTGTGATTGATTGGCCTATTCGTCATGAGAACAGCCAGGCTGCAGCCATAGTCACGAAACCTGGCGAGGTTCGCAATAAAAAAAAAAAGCTTTGCTTTAAAAAACTTTCACAAGGCTCCCACATGTGGGAGCAAATCATGGTTCTTCATGAATAGGCTCTTTGACAGTGCCAGCTGGGTTTACCCAAAAGTAAAAGGCAAATTAGTGTAATTAAAAATAATTTTAAAAACTTTTTCATGTTCAGTGTAGTCTGAAATTATGCTGACACAAACTGAAGCCATGAAACAAATTTTACAGTTATCCAAATGACATATAATAGTATATATGTCTACAAAATGGCAGCTTACTTCTTGCAAACCACGTGAAGCAGGTGTGGCCTAGGCAGGTAGGTCTTGTTATGGGTGATATTTTGTGTAAACCACTCAGACAACTCAAACTTGGAGTTGAATGATATGGCACCATAGGGCTAACGGGTCTAGAACAAAATATATCTTAGGCCTACAAAAAGATAAGCGTACAGCTCATCCCCACTCTTCAGCGTACAAAAAGTGTATGGCACAGTGGGTTTGGTGACTCTGTTGAAGCTGTTGTGGTGGTTCCAATATGTGGGCATTAACACTCGCACCATCTCTCGTCGCAACTGCACACTAGGACATGAACTGCCAACTTTGCATGTGTGTCACGCAGGGAAGCTGAACAGCAGACGATGCGAGCACCTTGTGGGGAAGACAAACATTAGGGGACTCAAGAGAGTCTAGCATTCTCACATCCTTCCAACCTTAAATCACTCCATACTCTGGTGAAAACATGCACAGGGGCTAATATCTACATGTGATCCATAAACTAGAAGCAGTACATACAGGAAATGTCCGTGAACTCAAATGACTGTTGTGTGCAGCACCAATGCCTCTGGTTTACAGCACTGGCTCTCGTTGCTCACTGAGTGTCGCACAGCCGGACACAGCTGTCCGCTCTGCCAAACAAGCCACAGGCATCTCCATTGCCTGTGGTGACTTAATCCTAGTTCGGCGCAGCGGGCCGCAGTGTAGATGATGTGCAGATTACAGCAAGCCAGGGGTGACACTGCACATGCTACATGCACTCGAATGTTCAACAAAACACTGAAGTAAGAAAGGAAAAGTAACTCTGCATGCACATCATTCATATAGTGCAGTGTTCAATTTGGCTAGCCAATATATCTGGTGGCTACTTAATTGGTAGGTTCACATGAACAAAGCTTGCTTTCTTGAGTCAAACAAGGAATTTCAATTCATGTGAGGCTAGCTAGAATGAGAGGTCAGCGAAGCAGGGCCATCTTAACCCACTGCCCAATGGGTTGTGTCCCTCCACATCTGACAGGCAACTCCAAAAAGCCTGAGGCCAAGTAAATCACTAATTTGGCAACAACCAGTATCCAACAAAACACCGGAAATGGGCAAAAAACAGGCACCTATGAAAAAAAATTCAGCTCTGTGAGGTGTTCCTACTACTAGCCAGACACTGTATGCAACAGTGTCTGGCTGATGGCGCCCGCTATCCTAGATGGTGTTGAAGCACCCAAGTGTCATGCCACAGTACCAGACTGCTCATAATGGCACCCGTGGCCTCTGGTTACCCAGTTCCCCAAGCTGCTACTCCCTGGGTGAAAGAATGGGAAAGAAGTTTTCTACAGAAAAACTTGGACCACCCATGAGTCTTCTGTAGGCTGATTTCAGATAAGATGGCCAACTATGTCCAGTTGACATATTTAAATGATGTGAAAAGAAAATTATATACTGCAGAACCTCGTTCATATGTTTTGGAACAAACACAGTTTTAGGAAAAGATACTAACTGGGAAAAGGTACGATCCGAAGTAACTAAAAAAAATTTGACAGGCTCAACTGTTATTGACATCTACATAATGCGAAGCGTCGCATGGATCGTTTCAGCATGAGATGCCGTTGCGTGTCAAGCTGGTGGTGCTCCAGCGGCCCGAGATGCATTTTGTTGTTTTCCTATTGCATGGTGTTTTAAGATGGCGACTGGAAACCAAAGCAAAATCAAGCTGATGGGCGACGTCAGATGCCACCGAAGCGAAACATAATGCTCACATCGCGCCGCCTGCAGCAGGGAACAGTGACACATTTGGATTATTGCCTACTAAAGGCGTGCAGTACATTACCAATGGCACTGCGCACCACACACTGTAAAACAGATAGATGAAGATGCTGTCGCAATAGGTTTGGCGCGATAGCTGTGAAGAAGGCGTGCGACGACCCGGGCAGAGATTTGCTGGTACCGGTATTAGAAACTGTGCGTGCTGTCGTTTTCATTTGAGACAGGCAGCCATATACTGTTCTCAATCGCGCGCGCCTCGCGCCTTTTATTATGGTAGCATTTATACAAACATTCCAGGCGCATTTCTGCCATTGGCGTGGGCGTGAGGTTCGGTCGGCGTGGGCGTGAGTTGGGCGTGAGGTTCCGTAGGTTCCAAGGGCGATAAAATCGTCGCTGCGTGCCATATGCTGTATGTGCGAGTGAAAGCTTTCGTTAGCCGGGAAGGCGGGCGGGAAGCCAACATCTGTCTAGGATGGATGGATGGGATGGAAGGTAGGAGCGTCCCCTTTGAAACGGTGTGATGGCAGTTGCCACTATGCTCAGCTTTTTATTTTGCCTTTTATTTTTATTTACCTGTGCTGTGTGTTATTAAAATTCTCTATTTTCTTTAAATACGTCTTCCTACCCTTTTAACCTTATGTCACCTCTCTGCTTTTAAGCCACTTTGTATGCCACTAAGCCACTTTGGTGGCCACTTTATACACAAAAGAAAATGACTGGAAGGATGAACTTTGGCATCAATTAAGGCAATAATTTGCTTGAGATGTGCAAAACATTTCAGCCCTCTGGGTTTGTCATTTGAAGAGAAGGTGGAAGTGTGAGCCAAATTGATGTTCATGCTATGTTTGTAATATTTTTTTTTTCTACCTCTGAAGCTCCCAACAAGATTATATTTATTCTAGCCAGGGGAAGTTCTAGTTACTATCATCCGGCAAAAATATTTTGGTTATGGTATGAATGCTATTCCTGTAATAATCTGGGAAAGTGCCAGTAATGCACAGTTCGTGGAGGGTGGCCATTGACATAAGAAATATAGGGATATTTTTCCAGGTAACATAATTGTTTAGTCCAGAAACTAAGCTTGAATTGGCTTTTGCTGCCCCGAAAACCATATTATAAATCTTTCTCACGTAATTTAAGAATGTCGACCGGACATGGTTTGCTGATCTTTAGAGAAACCAGCCGGTATTTATTTACTTCAGGCATGCCGATGCTTCATGGGCTTTATGCCTCACACTCCCAGGATACAGACCGTGTGGCTCTTGTATTGAAAAATGCACTTACAAACGCTTGTGAAAAGGCTTAGCGTGTGGACAGCAGCCATTGCATTGCTGTCAAGAAAGCATTTAGCAATCGAAATTTATGCTAGTCCCACACTCATTTGGTTCAAATAAAGGTTGTCTAGTTTGGAACAGAACTGTCGTTTGATGTTCCAACAGCCTCGCATTGGGCACCAAGATACATAGTACGCCCTGCATGCTGATAGGACTGAATGAAAGCTCCGGTTCTAACCATGCTCAATCGCTCCATAACGCATCCCCAACCCTTCGTGCAGGTAGATCACCACTATGTGTTTGGGCAAATAAGCCAAAACAGCGCTGTATACTCAAACAGTATTTATTGCTGAGAGCAATACAGTAGGCAATAAGCACTTGGAATCAATCGTCACTTACAGTGCATACATAGACGAGGGACAAAAAGGACAACGAAGACAAGCGCTTGTCTTCGTCGTCCTTTTTTTTTCCCCTCTTCTATGTATGCGATGTAAGTGACGATTGATACAATGGAATACCAACTAGCCCGTACCCAAACCTTGCTTCAGCACTTGGAGGAGGTTCATCTTGTTACATCTGGCTGGTCAGGCAAGGAGCTTGCTCACGAGACAGTAATGTAATCCTGGTGGTAATATTTGGCAGCCAGAAAGAGCACATCTCGTTCAAGGGTACTCTTCTATACCTTTTTACTTGTGCGAGAGGGCTGTTCTGATTTCTGAGAAAATTAATGCCTTCTCATTCCCACAGGTTTTTGTGGAAGCACATATCTCAGAGGTGATAGCAAAACAAGAAGGGAGCATTGTGAACCTCCGTTGTGCCCCAGCCAGCTCCCGGTGTAAATCGCAGTCTGCAATCGTGCTCCAGTGCGATATGCTGGAGGAAGTGGGATGTTAAAGAACCCCGGGTGGTCAAAATTAATATGGAGCCCTCTACTTTGGCACCCCTGATAGCCCACTGTGCAGCTTCAAGACCAAGTCCCACAATTAAATGAATGATTATTAACACAAGGCAATTCATACACGCTGTTGGCTCCTTTCTCTGCGGTGGAAACAAAATGACACTTCTCCAGTGATCACTCAAGGCAAGGGACCAAAATCATGCATGAACTGGAAACTTAGAGGACCAACCGGTGGTTGATTAGTGGCAATGGTGTTGGGCTGCTAAGCACAAGGTCGTGGGATCAAATCCCGGCCACAGCGGCTGCATTTCGATGGGGCGAAATGCAAAAACACCTGTGTACTTAGATTTAGGTGGAGGGTAAAAAGACCCTGGTGGTCCAAATTATTCCCAAGTCTCTCATTACAGCATGCCTCACAATCAAATCGTGGTTTGAGCATGCAAAACCACATTTTTTTTTTTGAGACCCAAAGTGTCTTTTAATGGTTTAAAAGAAACACTGATTGTTATGCGTTTTCAGCCTAGCAGTGTTTTTTGTTTTTCCTTTGTTTGTTTGTTTTGTTTTTACGATACGTGCCACAAGAGAACATTCTATGAATGTTGTCACACGTAATTTTACAGTTTTTCTTATATATTGGTGTTCTAAAATTGCTTTGTCCAGGGCATCAGTAACATGTCCATCGCATATTTCTTTAGTTTTCAACAAGTACATCTAGGTACTAAGATAAAAGAAAACTACTTTTTTTTCTTTTGCCCCCTAAGTATCAGAAATAAAGTAGTGCCTCAGTGTTGGTGCTGACACGCAAGAAAATCTCAGTATCTGCCTAATGCCACCTGCACCCACTTGACATGCATCAGCGCCCTCTTCTGATTTTTAATATTGTAGCATGAGACTGCAAAGTTTTATTGCCATCATGTAAACTTAAAAATACAAGCGTTGCTTTGTGGGCATACAATGACCAGAAGGAATTATTGCATGTTCACTTGTATTCACACTTGCATTCAGGTGCTAAATACTAGGGCACTGAGAAACATGAACACTGTACGAGTAGTTTCTGGGTCTCACTTTCTTATTTCTTTTTTACCTTCAAGTGATTAACAGTTTTCTCCTGTATTCTTATGTGGCTTGAAAATGGCCTTATCTTTTAGGGCAAGTTTGCTAAGCAACCTCATAGGAGAGACATCGGTAACACAGCGATGGCTGGTGAGTAAAATCTTGTAAAGAAAGCTATGATGTGTTATGTAGTGCATTTGATAAGTGCCGCAAAAAGAGAGGGCATGGGATAAGTACTACAAATGTAGTTTTTTAGGTCAGGGGACCATCAAAAGCTGTTTGGCACAAAATGAAAGAAGAAATTTTCATATGCTAAAAGTAACTGAGCTCTGTATGGTATACCTGGCTCTTAGGCTAATGTATACCATGTTTTCTTTTATGTAAGCTGTATGAGGTGATTGTGAAATTTCCTTTCGAATTTTTGAAGATATAAAGTATTAAATACGAATACACCTTGACACTGCAAGACAGAATAAGATCACTGGCCTTTGCATTTAATTTTATCTTAGGATCAGTAAAAATGTACAAGGGCTAAACTAGTAAATTAAACTCTCAAAATAATGAAGCTCCATTTAGCTTTCTACATGAGTTACATTGAATTTGCTGTAGCTTGCAGTGAAAGTTAAGGCTAGTGCATATATTTTTAAGTGGATCAATACCATTGTAGCGGGTTATTCAACTGCAGTGCTGTGAAAAGTTGCTGATATTATTTTTCAGAGGGGTGAGATCAGCAATTTCCAGTACCTGATGCATTTGAACACATTGGCAGGCAGGTCATACAATGACCTAATGCAATACCCAGTCTTCCCTTGGGTTCTTGCTGATTATGACTCAGAAGCAAGTAGCTTTTCTCTTGATACTCAATCTGTATTTAGTTCCAGTTCATCTAATGAAACTTTTTCATATGCCTGTGCAGGAACTAGATCTGAATGATTCATCAACTTTCCGCGACTTCAGCAAACCTATGGGTGCTCAGACTTGTGATCGTCTCGAACAGTTCAAAAAGCGTTACCGAGAATGGGATGACCCTCACGGTTGGTTCTTTTCTCACTTTACGTAATTGCTTCTCCTAAAGCCAGCAGAAATCTTTTGCTCCTGAATACACCTGAATTTGTGTACCACATATGCTGATTTTTTTTCTTTTTAGGAGAGACACCTCCCTATCATTATGGTACATTTTATTCATCCGCAATGATTGTGGCCTCCTATCTGGTTCGAATGGAACCTTTCACGCAGCACTTTCTGAGACTACAGGTGACGTTTCCTTTTTTTTATATGTAGTTTTGTTTCATGGATCACTGAAAAAAAAAAAAAACTTGAGTAGTTTGGCACAGTGAATTGGTATGCACTAACATTGCACTGCAATGCAGCTATACACTGCATATGGACACACACATTTGAATTTTATATTGCATTTTTTTTCATCACTACTTTTTGTACCTCAGCACCGATAAGTTTTTTTCATCGTTGGCATTTTCAAGGGCTCTTATAGAGCCAGTCATGGCACTTTTGCCCTGCTCCTTGTAACAGGGAAAAAGTGTCACATTTACTTTCACACGCCATATGCTGTGAGTGCAAGGGGGAAGCGTGCAAGGGTGAGTCAAGAAGGATGTTGGCTTGATGCGCACTGTTCTTCCATGTGCTCAATAAGTGCACACAAGAAAGTAGGGCGTGAGCACACGTCTCCTTCTCTATCCCAGCCATGGCTACGCATCGCTCCCCAGACTACTGAGAGCATAAGCAACCTGCGCGCCCTGCCTAGAAGGCAATCTGCAGAGGGTGCAAAGCTTGGGCGAGCCTATATGACTGATCGCTTCGTGTGCGCTGTTCTGCCACATGCCTTGTGTTGAAGGTTGTGTAGTCTCTCAAGTTTCGGAGACATATTGAAGCGAAAGGCAGAATGAATTAGTGTTTGCTCTCTAATGCCCATGCTCTTCATTGTGCCAGCATTCTGACAGTGAGTGTTCATGCTCATCGAGTGAGATCTTCTTATTTTGCCTATGCATACATGACATCATGCTTATTAATTTAATTAGTAAATGTATGGCTGCTTAACTAAGTAAATGCAATTAATATGGCTGCTTAACTGCAACATTACTTTCTGTAGTTGTCTAATACTTTGCTATCGTTGTTAATGCTTCGGCTTTCAGACAAAATTAACTTTCTTTTTTCTTTATTCAGTATCTCCACTTTGCATGGATGGTGCTATGAGCTGCAGCTCAAAGTGAACACACCTTTATCGTGACACAGATGACTGCATGCACTTTAGCCAGATGTTCAGTCATTTTCATCTTAAAGAGTCCCTGAAAGGTTTGGATACATATTGTAGACATGTAGAGTACAGCTACAGTAAATCATTCATATCACAATTTAAGTGAAGTGTCTCATATTAACCCTTTGAGGGTCGAATTATTTTGAAAAAAACTTTCCCAGGTGGTCAAATTACTTTATTGCGGATTTTGAATGTACAAAATGTATAAAGTCGAGAATAGATAGTAAAAAAAAATTAGGAACAGTATTTTGGTGTCGGCATCACTCAGAACTGCAGTATGTTCAGTAATATTTCAGAGTGTGGTACTCCTTAAAACACGGTTCTACGCACAGCGCCTTGTCGCAGTCTGCACACCTAAAATGCATGTATGTTCTCCTCTTGGAGTGACGAGTTGTGTTGGCGCACACATGACATCTTCTCTGCGTGCGGCTGCCTTGGGCAGAGGCCTGAGGCACCTTCTCGCGTAAGCGCGTTGCCGCAGTGAGCGAGAATACGTCGTGCACGGCGGTGATAAACAAACTAAGAGCAGCGCCAATCATGATAGAAATCAACTTCTCCCGCCTCTGCAAGAGCCTGCCGACAAAGAGAAAAATCACGTTTCGCGCGCCTCCGTTGCGATCAAGCGGCGGAACCGAAACCGCGAAAGCGCGTTGCCGCTGCGAGCGAGAATACCTCGCGAACGGTGGTGATAAGCTAAGAGCAGCGCCAATCAAGATAGAAATCAACTTCCACCGCCCCTGCAAGAGAGTGCCGACAAACAGAAAAATGACGTTTCGCGCGCCTCCGTTGCGATCACGCGGCGAATCCGAAACCGCAAAGGTGGTGTTGCCGCAGTCTGCGCGACGCGCTCAAGCTAGAAATCAGTTCTGTTTATCTTCCCAAGAAGGTAGCGCAAATTTCAAACGCTTCTTGTAAGTCCTGAGAGGTGGCAGCACCTCCCAGTGAGCACGGATCGTCATTATGGCGCGAAATTTCAAACGGAGGTTCGAAACCGTACCTGTACGGCAAAGACCTTGCGGGACAGAAAACCGTCGCCGTACATGTACGGCGAAAACCTTCAAAGGGTTAAGAGAGCTTTAGACGATTACAGGTTGCCCTCCTCCCTAGCCAGTATTTTTCTCCTCAACTCGTTCGCCGAGAAATCGGGGCTAAGCTCCGCCTTCACTGGCTCTGTGTCATGATGTGATGTTGTGACATCTAGTTCCAGTGTCTTGGAGCTAAGTGTTTTTTACCTTTTAACGAGGCCCTTGAACACTTTTCAAGCCACCATCTTCCTGTTGCAGGTTGTGTAGACTGACGGTTGGAGATGCCTTTAGCATAGGTTAATTATCAAAATACAGTAGACTCCCTTTAAGACGAACTCAAAGGGACCATGAAAATTTGTTCGTCTCATCAGAAGTTCATCTTATCAGAGGAATAATTGGCAACATGACCAGGTGCATCCATATATCTTACTTCAAAACAGTAAATCAAGTAGACTTAAAACGGGGGAAAAATGACATAAGAAGCATTTATTTAGCTGAACTTAATAGAAAAGTGTTTTCAAGTGGTACTCTTGCTTGGTTTCATCCAGTCCATAGTGGATGTTTGGCGATTCTGTGCAAATCAGGGAGCAGCCACAAACGATGTCATCTCACCTTAAATATCCTTCTGTGCCTTCGTGCTGCTGGAAAAAGTTCACTAGGGAGTTAAAGCAGGCATCTACCGCCTCACAGGTCATCGGTGCAGGCTCCAAGCTAGCGAAAGTATGAAGTCCACTGAGCGTGCAGTAAAGCAACGCAGCCTAGAGGAAAGTCCCAGTGATTATGAATGAAGCGGGGAAAGAGAAACGAGGTAAAGCGTCATGGAGGAGGAAGGTAGGCAGAGGCGCACTGGGTTGACCTCCTCTGGCAGTTGCTACAGGTTTCGTTTGCGATAGGACATTCTGGTTTCATCTTGTGATAACATTGTCCTCGCATGCCATATGCTGTGTGTGTGTGAGTGAAAGCGTTCAATGGTGAGCCAATGATGTGGCTCAATCTCGCGTGCACAAAGGAGAAAATGGGGGGCGGGGGGAAGTGCACCTTCTTCTGTCACACGCGTAGCACCGGGGAGGGGAGGGAGGGGGGTATTGTAATTTGACCACGCGCAGTCGCATGGGCTTTATCTTGAACACGATCTGCTTTGAAGGTATAGTCTAGGTGGGCCAATGGCTCGTAGCTTTGCGTGCAGTGTTCTCACCGCTCAGTTTGTGTTGAAGTGATAGACAGCATGAAGGTCACTTCACTCGCTGCTACTGCCGTGATTCCCCATGCCAGCGTTTTGACAGCGAGTGTCCGCAGTCATTGAGTGGGATGGGTTCATGTTTGCCTGTGCATGATGACACCATGCTTGTTATTTTAGTTAGTAAGCGTTTGTTTACAAGGGGGCGTTCTACTCCGACGGCTGCTGCATATGGCATGGCCACACGAACCCTGTCTTGAATGCAATTTGTGATGCGGACAGTCTAGGTGCACCGAGGGCCAATAGCTTCGTATGCGCTATAGCACCCGTATGCTTATACATCACCCGCATTCGTGAAGTGAAACGTCACTGTCGCTTTTTGTTTCCTCCTCTGGTTTTGCCTCTTTCCATAGGCGATGTGTGCCACAAGCCTCCAGAAAGGTACCTTGATGCGTGCGCGGCGCATCAAGGCACCCCAGCCTCTAGATCAGTAGTGGTGGCGGCCACTCCGAATGTTCATCTTAACTAAAGAGCACGTTTGAGGCAGTTCATCTTAAGTGGATTTTTTTTTGCATTGAATCTATGGAAAACCAAACAAACGTTCCCATGTTCTTCGTTATATACGAGAATTCGGCTTAACCGAGCTCGTCTTAACGATAGTTCACTGTATTTAATATTATTACGATATTATCACGACATGCTCAAGAAGGACGAAGTGGGTCTGTGCCCTTGGCGCGAGCGAGTGTCAGCCTGGCTCTCCGGCTCCAGTGTAAATAGCCTGTAAATAGCCTCTTCGTCTGTGTCTTTCCACACGTAATATTCTGGTGGAGGTTAGCGATCCCCGCCCTCGCCACAGAACTCCGAAGTGGTCGGTACATCGAGCTTGTCACCATGCCTCCCGGTGACGAGCCCGCCTCTGCAACGGCTTTGGCTTGTCTGACTGCTCCAATCGTCATGGTTGCCCAACATTGCGACCCTGGTGTGCTCTCTGGCCTGGAGGGACAGGATGTTGATGAATGGATCAAGCTCTATGAACATGCCAGCACTAATAACAGATGGGACCGAACCATTACGCTCGCCAATGTCATCTTTTATCTCGGCAGCACCCCACGCGTGTGGCACCAAACGCATGAAGACGAGATAACCAGTTGGGACAGTTTCAAAGAAAAGCTACGAAAACTGTTTGGCGACCCCATTGGGCGCAAAGTTGCCCCGAGAAAGGCTCTTGCGTCTCGTGTTCAGACGGCTACAGAGCCATGCGTTTCATATATACTCCACGTCTTGGCTCTATGCCGCAAAGCTGACAGTGCTATGTCTGAAGCAGATAAAGTGGCGCATCAATTCAATTTGCTTGTTTTCAGCAATGTCTCGACTATCGACGCCATCATAAAAGAATGCCATCGCCTTGAGCAAGCGAAGAGCCGCCGTATCTCATACCACATCACGCGGCTACCCAACACTGCTGCTACGTCGACATGTGAGGGTCGACCGCGTCAGACTACCATCTGTGACAACATAACCCGTATTGTTCGCCGTGAACTCAAGGCCGCCTGTTCGCCATCTTTCTCAGTGACACCTCCCGATCCACCAGCAACCACGATTGCGATGATTCAGGCCATCGTCAGACAGGAATTTGAGAACATGGGTCTGAACTCCGTGTGTTCAACTTCTCAACCCAACTTCCCCAGTTCTCTAGCGGTCCTCCTCGTCCCCGGCAGTCTTTTTATGCCACATCTCGCCTCAACCCGTCCGAATGGCGTACCCCTGATGACAGGCCGATCTGCTTCCATACTGTCGCATCGGCCACGTCACTTGTCACTGCCGCAACCGATGGCCACCACCTCCTTGGACACACGCCGCCGCTTATTCCCGCATCTTTGGAACTTCTGTTCCCTTTTCTACCCGCCATAAACCCAATGCCGCTGATGCTCCTGCTCCAAACATTCGCTACAGCCTCTCGCCTTCACCTCGACGCCATCAGTCTCGTTTGCCCCATCCCCGTCGCTTCTCTTCGCCGCCTATCGCCTCCCGGATCCAGCCGGAAAACTAAGGCACTGCAGCTTCTGGAGGTGAAGCTGCGTTGTCGACCCTGCCCTCAAATCATCTGCTCACGTTACCTACAAACCAAAACCTTCTTGACGTTGATGTTCACGGCTATCCTGTCACGACTACCCTGTCACGGCACTCATCAATACAGGAACACATCTTTGTATTATGAGTGCTGACTTCCGACGACGACTGAGCAAGCTCCTCACCCCAGCGCCGGCACACGTCGTCCGCGTTGCGGATGGCGGTACTGTGCCTATCATTGGAATGTGTATGGCATGTGTCAGCATCGCCGGCCACCACACTCCTGTGCTCTTCACCATGATTGCTCATTGCCCCCACGACCTAATTTTCGGCCTCGATTTTCTGTCCGCGCATTCTGCTCTTATTGACTGCTCTGCCATTACCCTTCGCCTTGAGTTACCGATTCTCAGAGAACCTTCTGTCGCAGAACCTTCTGACGCACCCCAGTGCCGCTTATGCCCCACCGGTTTTCTTCGCCTGCTGCCAAAGTCAATAGCCTATATTGAACTGTTGTCTTCCTCACCAGTTCCTGATGGCGAGTACCTCGTCACTCCTCTGCCTGACATTCCACTACAGTTTGACGTTACCGTGCCTCACAGTATACTCACTATTACTGTGAACCGCACTCGCATGCCTATCTTTAACTTTGGATTGGCAAAGCAAATTCTACTGCAAGGTATTTGCCTTGCCAGCGTTGATTGTCTCGGCGACCATCACATGGCAGTGTTATCGACGGATGGCTCTTGCGAGCTCAGCAGGCCCCCCATGCCAGTCTCGGGCGCCGATCCCAACATAAAGAAAATGGTTGTGACGGACCTGTCCTCTGCGCTGACTAAAGACCTTTGCGCAGTATTATTGTCCTATCGAGATATTTTCGACTTCGACGATCGCCCTTTAGGCCAGACGCTCACAGTCAAGCATCGGATTCTTACTGGCGATGCTACACTGACGACCGTATCGAGTTTCTGCATCGGAACACTGAGTAATTCAAAGTGAAGTGAACAAAATGCTAGATAAAAACATCATTGAGCCTCTTCGAGTTCCTGGGCATCACCTGTGGTGTTGGTTAAGAAAAAGGACAGCACGTGGTGCTTCTGTGTAGACTACCGTCATCTGAACAACATTACTAAGAAAGACGTCTACCCGCTCCCACGTATAGACGACACCCTTGACTGCCTGTACGGTTCCAGCTATTTCTCTTCTATTGATCTTCGTTCTGAATACTGGCAGATTGCTGTTGACAATATGGACAGAGAAAGAACCGTGTTCATCACACCTGATGGCCTATAACAATTTAAAGTAATGCCGTTTGGATTACCACTGCACTGCAGCAAAAACATGATAAATTAAGATTTCATTTTATTTTTGTTTGCTGTATGTTTAATTAACGCAAACAGATACAGTCGTAAAAGAAAAACCACTACAACTACAAAACTTGGTAGAGGCACTGGCTACTCTTTCACCTGTGGCTTTTGATCATTGCTCTATGTTATGGAGAAGTGCGCACACAAGAAGTGTATCTATTTCAAAGCTTCTCTTTTCTTTTGTGTACACTCAGAAGCAGCCTCACAGGCTCATTGCCTCGTTTTGCTTGTACACGTACAATACATTTATGAGTGTTGTTTAGGCGGGGCAAGTTTCTCACATCGGTGCATCATTGTTGCCGTACCTATTTCGTTGCTCACGCTGCTTTGCTGAATTTCGTGTGCAGGCTATGAAAGAACGAAAGAGACATTACGCAGTTCCAGGATGCTCGACTGGGAGTGGCAACTGTGCCTCTCAGTCCATTATCGTCAGGGAAGCTTATTACTTACAGCGGCCTTCCCTTCCACACTGTAAACAAAACAGTATGGTGCGACTCCACGTGGTTTGTTAGCATGTTAACAACTCTATCATCACATCAGAGTCCGTGAACATTGAATGGGCAACTATAGAATGCAAACTTTTGCTACATAGACACTCCAAGCTCTTACCATTGGCAGCAAGGAATTACGTCAGTGGGTGAGAGAAATGGGGACAGGAGACTGCACAAAATTCGAGTTGAAGGTAGTTTTTTGTATTTTGAAATTTATTTGCCGAAGACTTCAGACTGCGTACCCCTGTCGCTGCCATTCTTGTTGCATTTATCTCTCCAGCCATCAGTCTATGCAGACTGCCCTAGAAAGATGGTGACCTGAAAAGTGTTCGAGGGTCGACCCTTTAAGCAGTGTTTTGATACCCTTTCTTTGTTTCATAATATTGATCCATGTTGCTCTGATGCTGCTGAAAGGTTTGTTTTTGTGTAATGAAATGTTCAATCGAACCCACTTATAACGATACCAGTTTTAACAATGTATTGTATATAGCAGTGAACAGCCGATGCACCATCAACTTTTGTATCTGTTGTGTGGTAAAATAATAAACCGCTTACTACAATGCTCCCATGCCGTGTTATCAGTTATAACAAATAAATGTAGTTACTAGATATGTGCACTGAAAAAAATCCTTTTAAAAAAAAGAAACAAAAGAAACACAAGCCCATTTGCCACACCCACCAAGGGAGACGGGTAACGAAGGCATCGTGCCGTGCTGGGTGTGCGGCACAAAGACTGGTGAAATGAAGCGGCTTGCATTTTTTTTTTCTTTTCCTGGATTTCACCTTTCTTTTCTTTTTGGTGCAGACACCCAGTAGCCAGATTGAAAGTGGCCCTGAACCACCCTTCGAGCTTGGTGAAAAAACACGGTTTGCAGATAGCATATGCTGCTGTAAACATATCAGCCAAATTTTGCAGTCGTGCACGGCACGTGGAACTCGCAAGCAGAGTGCCAATTCACCTTTCTCTCATGTGCTCTCTTTTCAGTAGAAGCCTGCTCCTCGCTCTTTTCTGGATGCTTTATTTTGTAATATAGCAGATTCCCATACATGGCTGCTCTTGGCCACTCACTGACATCAATCAAAAAGGGTACTTGGATGAGTGTGCTTCTTCCTACTGTTACTGTGTATATTTATTGATGCAGTTTAATAAACAGGCAGAAGTAAGCGAAAATCTGCTTTCAAATTTCAATAATAATTACATACTTCCGGAAGAAACTGGCTATCAACTGCTCATGCTCAGCCACGGCCACCCACATAGGAATATAACTTTGGCCACCCTGCTTATTGGTATGATAACCATCGGGTCTTGCTAATTTCGACTAGTTTTGAACACGCACGCTTGCCAGCATGCGCTCACTCCTGGCCATTCTGATTAGATTCCTTCGCAGACTTCGCTTCGTATTGAGCTATTGATAGTGCTTCAAAAGGCACAAGTTGGATGTGGCTACTGTCCATCTGTCAGGTTGGGGCAGGACAAAGCTGGTCTGCACCACATAGCACAACCAGACAGAAGCTGCTCCATAGCTTAGGTACTGCAGCCACCGCAGGGTGCCGTGACGAGTCCACTAGCTGAGCGCACTGCGGCTCGCTGAAGACAATCACGTTTGGCGCATTGTAGGCACCAAAATCGGAAATTGTGGCATCTACGTGCTACGTGAACATCCAAAATCAAATTCGAACATCCAAAATCTAATTTGAGCCACGCACCACGGTGGCATTCAGTAGGCGGAATGTTGTGGGCTGTTGCGGCTTGGGTGGCGTTAGGGCACGGAATTAACCAAGCCCATCGCCTACTACGTCAGGTTATAGAAAATGAAGGAAGAAGGGTTTGTTTAGCTTAGTTACATGGCTCCGGTACAGAAGCCCACTCCATGCAGGAGCAAGTTAAACGTCTCAATTCACATCAGGACCCTCTGTTCTTACTCTAAAAAAGTATCCGTTTTTAATACCATCATCTTCCCTAGGCGAGTCGACTAGGGAATCTGAAGACTGTCCAACATCAAATCATAATCATTGACTCCATTGCGATACCACGCCCACGCTGGCAACAACCTGCAGTAACTCTGCCTCCAAAGAGACTGGTTTGGAATCTGTGGCAGAAAAGCAACCAGCGACACCCAGTTCGTTGTTGTTGTCTCCCTTCTTTTCATCCTTTTCTCAGGTTTCCAGGTAATGGTGGGTTGAGCGCCTTTCGTAGGACCCTTCAACACTCGGTGTCCACGCTACGTTGACGTCTGGATAGGAGGCGTGGTGGTTTGACACATGGCAAACGTCCAGTTAACGCCTTTGTGGTGTTGAGACGTAACAGGGCACACCCTGTTCCACCGTAGCCTCGTAGTGCAAGTCTTTGAAGAAGGAGCGGAAGTACCGCAAACAGAGTGTTTGATTGCCAGTAACTCCGCTTCTGCTGAATGCATTGAAGTGCTTTTTGCGACAAAGTATTTCTTAAGTAGTCTATTTTAGCTTCAAATGCATTTCTCAACTTCAGTAGAAGGTGATTCAGGGCCCCTTTAATTGTTATAGCCAATAATGCAGCAGGCAACATTGTAGTAAGCAGTTTATATTACCAAAGAACATAAAGTTCACAGTGCAACAGCAGCTCATTGTTACACCCAAGTATTGTCAAAACTAGTAATGCTATAAGCGGCTTCAACTCTACTTCTTTCTGTATAATTAATGTTTGAATGTATGTCCCTTTTCCTTTATTCGTGCAACCTGGTTATGACAGTTAACGCTTATAACAATTAGATTTTCTCGGCACTTGAATATTATTGTAAAGTAGGTTCACCCGTACTTCATTTACTGATGCTTAAGAACAAAAATCTTTGTTACACTTAATGCATAGTTAGAGCTGTCTTTCTGTATGACATTTTATCGTGTTCACTTAATTGCTGGATCAAATACTTTTGTCTGACCCAAAGATATTTTCAGCTATTTTCACGTCTTCTGCTGTCTTCTTTGTGGAAGTCAAGTTTCTGAGGAAATTGCTTTCTCTTTCCTAGGGGGGCCACTTTGACCTGGCAGACCGCATGTTTCACAGCGTGAAAGATGCCTGGCTTTCTGCCTCAAAGCACAACATGGCTGATGTCAAGGAACTCATTCCCGAGTTCTTCTATTTGCCCGAGTTTCTTTTGAACAGCAATCGGTTTGACCTGGGTACGTTAAAGTCTTTGACTTTCTTGCACAAACAGCATTCTGCGTCATACATCCTTGCACGATTGCCTTATGTGACATTTAGCTTATGCCATGGTTGTTTTGGGTCATTAAATAGGCTGCAAGCAGAACGGCGTTCAACTCGACAACATAGTGCTTCCACCTTGGGCAAAGGGAGACCCTCGGGAATTTATACGAGTACACCGAATGGTATGAACAATGCAGATTTTGAATTCATATTGAATGCACCTGTTCTTGCGGTGAAAACAACTTGTTTAAATGGCCAAAAGTATAAAACAAGAACTATGTGTGTGAAAGTTGAGAAATTATCTTTCTATTTCATTCCAACTCATTCCAAGACATTTACCACTCTAAAAATTTTCTACATGTTTAAGAATTCAACTGTGCACGCATCAGCATATTTAAATTAATTAGACTTTGGCACATCATGGACATGTTATCGTTGATTTTATGTACTTATGTATGTGTATATGTATAGTATTACACTAAATTTCAAGGTGCTCCTGCTTCTGCAAATGCTGGTTTACTTGTATTCCTAATTAGTATACTGGACTTTGAGTTCTGTACAGTGTCACATGCAATAGGGATCTGTACAATGTAGCCATTGTCCAACCTTTGTATTTTGCTATTTTGCAATTTAAGAATTATCCTGTGTTCACTTTCATATTGCCAAGCCAGTTTCTTCTTTTCCTCATATATTCATATTCAGTTTGATCAGACAATTTTGCTATTTTAACAGACTTGCTTTGTTTGTGTGCTTGGTACTATAGGCGACGAGGGCTCGTCGTAAGGTGCCAGCAGTGCCCTGGCAAACAGCACTGCCACTGGCAGCAGTAAAGCAATGGCATGTGTTACAGACGACTGGGCGAAGGCACGAAGCGCACACAAGCTGCTTCCAGTGATCTTGCACTGCGGTTTCCCAGGCCTGACAAACTGGAAAACACATTTTCATGCATCTGCTCTTGGGAAATGTTGCCGCTTGCATGAGACAGGTCACATCCATGACATCATCATAGTATAAAGGAGAAAACTAGTGCAAATTGCACTAAATATGCACCCCACAACGAAAGCTCACCGGGGCAAGCAAAGACATGGAGCTAGACGTAACAGCTTCTCTATTGCTACTCTAGCAGTTTGTTAGTTCGCTGTACACATTAAAATTGTGTGTGTCATTCATGTACTTTGGTGAAGGAGCAGGAAAATCATGGACAAAGGGAGACATGTGTCTTTCATGTTTGTTGCGCTGCTTTGCTGTTCGCGCGTTTGTGTATACATTGCTGTTCTCTGCCCGTTTCCTTTCTCGCCCCCCCTCCCCCCCCCCTCCCCATGCTTAGCCGTTCTTAATTTCTTAGCAAGTAGTCTAATCTCCAGTCTTGGTCTATTTCGCACACCTTGACTCGGCAGCCGGTGCTCATGTAAGGCCAGCGCAAAAGCGACAGTAATTACACCGCTGTGTTGGCGTTCGCTGTCGATGCAGAGCACACAGAGTCATGTACCAGCTGCAGCCACAGGTGGGAAGCACTAGAAATTAATATATACTTTGAAGGAAAAAAGATTGAGCCGCCAATAGAACAGCAAAATAATGTTTACAAATCCATGTGTTGACCTTTGGTGCGCTAGCTCTGGAGCCGTCACACCTGCGTTGGTGAAGATGCACAATTTACTTGGAACACAAAGCTCTTGTGAATGATTAGCTCCTTTATTGAGGTTAGAACAACCATAGACAAAAGCAGAGTAACCTCAGAAATGTACATATAATTGCATGCCGACCCTCACATATCCATTCTTTCCTCCATTTGATCTGGGGAGGTCGCAGTGGAAACCAATGTTACAAAATGCCCTCCCCATCTTTAGCCTCGTTTGAGTAACTGTTTGTGCACCCAAAAACACCACATGTTTGTTTGAACTTGGTTCCTCTAGGCATTTTGGCAACACATAACAAGAAACGAGGGAACATAGTCAACCAATGTAGTTGGCGGCTGCACCCACCCCGGCCGTCACATGCCATTACATTTGCAGCACCATCGCCTGAGGCGCCACTGGCCCAAACTCACCCACGCCCAGTCCTTATACCACAATTCACTATTGCACACAGGCAACACGAAGCATAATTGTACCTGTTTTTGCTGATAACAAAGGAAAATGGGGAGCAAAGCTTTTTGTTTACTAAACATATTGATTTTACTTAAGCATGATCTGAAAATTTCTGTGGTTTTAAATGCACAGGTTCATAGATTTTGCAATTGAATTTACATGCAGTTTTCATTATGTGTTCAGCTATATAGGTTTGGTTAGTAGACTCTTCCGTATCACATAACGTTGGGCTGTTAATAAATTAATCGAATGATTTGCTGCTTGTGCCAGGTGGTGGTGCCACTTTGATGCACCTATGCAATGCTACACAGACGCCTGTACAACCAAGTTGCTATTTTCAGAATTCTCACTGTGTATCAATGTTATCACACTACTGCTTACATACTTACATTTTTGTTGTAGTCATGTGTATGGATGCATTTTTTATGGCTTTCGCAGGCCCTGGAGAGCGATTTTGTGAGTGCCCACTTGCACGAGTGGATTGACCTCATCTTTGGCTACAAGCAGCAGGGCCAGCCAGCCGTGGAGGCTGTCAATGTCTTCCACCACCTGTTCTATGAGGGCAATGTTGACATTTACACCATTGATGACCCACTGAAGAAGAATGCCACCATTGGCTTCATCAACAACTTTGGCCAGATTCCTAAGCAGGTGACAAGATTATTTACTATGTTTCTTAATGTTTTCGGTAACAGGAAATGGGTTTTTGTTTCGTGAAAGGGTGAACATGAACAATGGTTGTTGGTATGTGAACTTACCCCATATCAAATTATGCATATTGATAGTTATTCATCACTAGTGATGAAAAGAGGATACATTATTTAATAAGCTTGAAGTTCTTAACAAAACAAAAGCATTGATTGATGCAGAATGAAATATAAATGGCTTCTGCACATTATATGCAAATTGCCAGTGCACATAAAAGTGTGCACAAAGATTCATGGAAGAGGTAGGCCAATACCTACAGAATGCCACTTTCCTGTGAGTACTGGGAAATACAACTTTGTCTTTTAAGTTATGCAGAAAACGTGTACACACTAACCATTACAAACAATGCTGCAAATTATTTGTGGCTCTCGTTGCAGTATCCTACCAGTTTGCAAGGACATCATTGAATAAATAAAATTTTAAAAGTTTGTTCAGCTGCATAATTTTCAGGACAGGCATGCATATCTGGTTGTTACCATAGTGCATTGTGCTCGATTGCATGTGTAACAGATTTGTCAGAGCTGGTCATGATGATGCTCGTGGCATTCTTCTCATTAATTTGAGCTCATTATGTGCACACAGACACTTGTTTTTGGTGAAGTAATTTTGAGGTGAAAAGCAAGCAGCCTTGTCCAATGCGCAATTACTTTCTTGGTTTAAATTTAGCTACTTCCAAGTATGAATGAGAATCCTGGAAAGTTCGTCTTTGCACCTTTCAGAAAATTGTTCCTGAAGAAATGGGCAACTAACAGAGGAAGATACCATTTTCCCATGTTGCCAGCACAAGTTTTTTCTTTGCCATCCCACCAACTCTGAATGGTCTATGAAGGAAAGCATAGCTCTGTATACAGACATGCTCAGTTAGTTTTCAGTAGGGCAAGTGGACCTCTTAATTGTTATTACAGCTCACCTTTGGTAGAAGCTGTGAGAAATTAGTCTCACAAATTAGTCATCTTGTTTATGGCAAATAAAATGTTTGAACATATCTCTTCTTTTGTTTTTTTGCAAACAGCCCCCCCCCCCCCTTTTTTTTTTCTTTAATGCTTATGTCATTCATCATGAACGCTAGACTGAAGTAGAAATTAAGCAGAAAGTACACAGAAGTTTTACATTAGTGCAAGCTTCTCTTGTGCTTAATTGTTCAAAGATTTATCATTTTTAATGTGTTTGGCATTTTGCTAATGCTCAGTGTTATTTTCTTTTATTCACCATCGTATGCAATAGCTTTTCAAGAAGCCCCATCCATGCAAAAAGCTGACCAACAGAACCAGCGTGGTGGACCCAGGACCCATTATGCCTGGCTTGAGCTACTGCCATGACAAATTGTTTTTCCATAACCTGGACAACCTCAAGCCGTCTCTACATCCACTCAAAGGTCAGCATGCTGTTGCCATGCCACAGTTGATGGGACTGTCTGGTTTTGTAGACTAATAAGTGTGCTGAGCAAGAATAACCGAAGGGCTTTATTTCTCGTTAGACACAACCACTAGAAGCCAACACACAATGGAGGCAAGCAAAAATTGTAGAAAAAATTTACGCTCCTTTGTTTATCTTTATATTCTTTAATAAAATAAAAGAGAAATTAAAGGGAAAGAAAAAAACAACTTGCTCTTGGTGGGAGCCAAATTCGCAGCCTTTGCATGATGCATGCAATTCTCTACCACTCAAGCCAAGGCACTGTCTGTCCCTCCCTCCACTTTCTTGGGTATTTCTGTGCCCCGAATTTTCTTGGCTTAATTGTCTGTTGGCTTCATCTGGTTGCTGATAGTGTGTTATGTGTTGCTTTATGATTGCTTCAGTCTCTATTGTGTAAGGTGTTTTTCTGATTGAATGGGTGAACTCCCTCGCACTGAGGTACAGAATGCTGATAATGAATAACTGCTGGATGAGTGCGTCCTGTGTAGTCATAAAAGTACAGTCATACCTCAGCATAACTAACACAGATACGATTAAGTAAATCTGAAGGTTTTCTTGCCAATATCGGCGTGTAATGAATGTATGCTTATAACTATAGTCGGGTACAACTTTAGAAAAAAGGTGCGTTTACTCCCCCAAGGTAGATGCACATGCGCCTCCACCAATATGCGTGCACTATAGACTGACGTCATGAGCTGGATGGCCGGTGACCCCGCCAATGGAGAAGATGGTCGCCCGCGCTTCGAACTGGGCCGAGTCGCGTCAGTCGTGTGCGTCTGCCCCTCGTCAGAGTGAATTCTGAAACTGTTTGTGGTGGCCTGTCATGCTGAAAATATTTTTTCAGGCCTACAATGCACCATTTGTGCCGCATGCGTTTATTCTGAGTCATGATCCGGCGACGAAAGATTGCAGCGAGCATCGCTGACGCTTTGCTACGTTTTGTCTGAAAACAGGATCCCGCAGCAACACACCGCTACAAACAAACATCCTGCGTGTTGTTCCATGGTGTTTTGTTTTGTTCCAAAGTTATGATGAGGAAAATTTGCCGAAGTCTGGTGCCTAATGTTAATGGCGGGTGTGAACGTGTGCTGCGTCGCTGTACAAAAATAAAAAAGCGTGATAAGGAACGAAAAAAAAGCTATTACATTCTAAAAATAAGTTTGTGAAAACACAAAGCCAAAAAAGACATATTTTATGCTATTTAAAACCAAAAGTATTTATTTAAAACGATGAATGAAGCATTTTTGTACCTTTCCTGCCTCGATCGTCCTCTCGCCTCAAGTTTGGAATGGTTTCGATAAACGCATAGTTTTCTTTAAGTACTTGTTAAATAGCAACTCATGTAAACCAGCGCAAAAGTCATGCAGAGCTGCTCTTTCTACTTTTGCCCCTTGCAATGAAGCTAAACAAACGACGCGCAGCGTTGTAGAAGGCACGGGATTATTTTTCTCTCGCGATCCGGTATGTGCTGTAGCATTCCAATCACGAGAGCTCTACCAAATCAGTAATGAACATACAAAACTATTTATTTATACCGAGAATTACGCGTTTTAGAAGCACGGTCTCTTGAATGGGACTATTTTAGTTGCGGAGGCAATTGGCTGTCACGCTTCGGTCATCTGGGCGAGGCCTCCCCTTTCTTCTAAAGTTGTATCCGACTATAATATTGTATCTAACAAAAGTATTTTCATGTTAGATGAGACTTTGTTATAAAAAGAGGAGGAAGAAGAGGAAATACATTTATTGAGAAAAAAAAGAAAGGACAAGCAGGTGTCTTTCTGCTTGTGTGGGGAGGCACCCTTTTTCCAGGGCTCCTGCGGCTCTTGCTGTCTCCCGGGCCTGCCGCACCAGTTGCTGCTGGTTACGAGGCTCAGCATGGTCTCCCACTACTTGGGTGTGGGGTTGGGTATTTGCAGGGCTGCCTTCACGTTGGGGCACGCCCATGTGGTGTGATATAGGGAGGCGTAGTCGTTACAAAGGGGACATTTATATGAGTATAGTGTGGGGTATATTGCGTGTAGTCTGCTTAAATGGGGGTATGTGTAGGTTTGTAATTGTCGCCATGCTACGGCGTCTTCACATGAGAGGGTCTTGTGTGGAGGTGGGTATTGTCGTCTGCTCAATCCGTGGTGTTGTAGTATGGCATTGTATCGTAAAGGTACGGGCTCCATAGATGCAGCCATATCCCTCTCTTGTGGCGCTCTGGAGGCATGAGCTCAGGCTACAGCGTGCGCACGCTGATTTCCACGGAGGGACTCGTGTCCTGGAGTCCATACTATTTCAACGTCCAGGTATCGGGAGGCTTGTTTGAGGAGTCGGTGGGCGATTGAAGATATTCTGCCTCTCACGTAGCTACGACAAGCTGCCTGGGAGGCAGTAATAATTGTGAGATGCTCGTTGGTCAGACTAAAGGTGACGGCCAAGGCGATGGATGTCTCCTGCACTACAAGGGCGCTGGCAGTGCAGACCGTCATCGAGACCACCTCTTGAAGGTTATGGTCGACAACACTGTCCATCATGGCTACTTTTTGTGGGTACTGCATGGCATCTGTGTATAGTGTGGTAGGCAGACTGCCATATTTTGTCTATAGAGTCCTTGCGCGAGCTTGGCGATGACCGGCATGATGTTCTGGGTGCATGTTTCTGGGGATAAGGGCTACCTTGATGTGCTCCCGGATGTTGGGGGCCAGATAGATTGCTTGTTCGTGGCCTTTGCCGTGTGTGGGGTAGCCTAGGCACGCTAGGACTGTTCTTCCTGTTGATGTGAGGGCTAGGCGCTCTCGTGGGCTTGTTATAACGAGGTTCAACTGTAATGTGTGTAAGGGCAATGTCACACATTCAAGGATATGGTCGTGTGCTCCCACGTCAATGCATTTTAAATTCTTACACGTGGCACGTCTGTTCAAGGCCACCATATGGCAGGGCAAGGTAGGTCACCCTTTGGGTGTAGACATGTTAATTCTTGTTTACTTTTTGATGAGCATGAATAATTAATGCCCTGAATTTTACTTCGTCCATGTGTGACATGAGGCTTGCAATTAAAAACCTCGATGCATCATAGCTTTATTATTATGGCAGTTATCCCTGCACATACTGTGCTTACTGTTTACCCAATTTTAATGTGCACCTAACTTTCACAAGCTTAAAGTAAGAAAATAAAAGTGCAACTGAATGTAACATGCCTTTGATCTATAAAAGAAAAATGCAGCATGCCCCTCACATTTGTGATCAGAAGAAACAAGATGTGCAGAACTTCACAGAAGCGAATTTTGTTTTAATGAGCTTTCATAATGAAAGTGGCATGTTGTTGCCATTCGCGCTTCGTTGGTCATTATACCAAGCACATAGGGGCGGTATTCTCAGGCAATCACATTTAAATATACTACTATCACATACGTAAGGTTTTGTGGACTCTGCATTGGACGTGTTGAAGTATGGGGATTGACAGTGTTCCAGGCCCTGTGTGCAAAAGTGAGCTTGGCACAATGCCAGAAGTGCTGGTGGCCATATATGCCAACATATCTGGTGCCAAGTCACGCAAAATCTCATGAAAGTAATAATATTATATCTATGAAATTGATTGACCAAGAATACTGCTCCAGATCGTAGTTGAGCACAAAATGAACCCACAGCAACCTTCATGAAAACATGCTATGTCGCCATGGCGATGACGGTGCATCTGGCAGCTCTGACGCTAGGCTGTTGGCAATGTTTCAAATGTGATTTGTTTCGTAACCAATTGTAATATGCAGACAATTTTTGGTTCCATAAAGAATATGTGTGTGAGGTCAGGATAAATACGGTAGTTTTCACCTCTCCCTCCCTCTCTGTCTTTGTCATATTTGCAGGATGTTTTACTAATTTTAAGGTTCAAAGGTTGGCAGGTAGGGCTTGACCCTTGCCATTGAAGATCAGTTTGTTTGTTTGGAATGAGTGATTGCAATTCATAATCTATGTAATAGTTCGTTTCACAGACCCTAATGATTAAAACTGCATTCAGCAAGAGATAATGAAGCCTGCACACATAATTGTTTTTCCTTTCTTCTAGAGCTAAAAGGCCCTGTTGGTCAGATAATACAACATGAGAAGACGGTGCTAGCCGTGGAACAGAACAAAGGACTCATTGGGCCCCTCTACAACCGCTACGTTGCCTGGGGATTTGCTGACTACAGCATTCGTATGGGCCCCTATGAAAACGAGCGCTGCAACTTTGTCTGGGAAGACGTGCCATCTGGAGAGATTCTTTGTTGTGCCTGCCCAGACAGTAAGATTATCATCACAGCAGGCACAAGTTCGGTAAGCAGCAGACATTGTCCTGAGCTTGAAGAAAAATGCTTCCAAAAATTCATGTAGCTTGCCTCCTTTCTACTTGCCTCGCTGCCCTTAACTGAATGCTGTCATTATCTTACTCAAATTTGCATTCAAGAGGGGCTGTAGTGCTACATCATCTGTGCCTAACATGAAAGTGTTCCACAAACAGATGAGTTCTGTAGAAATCAGCTATGTGGATAAAGGTTTACATAAAAGAAAGTAGGAACATGCCTCAATGTAGCACGAAGTTAGTGAGGAACCTGTGTAGGTTTCCTTTGGAGCTTAATGGGCTACTTTCAGGTGTGTACCAACTTTCCCTTACATAAAAGTGTTCCATGAGATTTAAATGTTCAGCGGAAAAACTATTTGGCATGTATCCTTTATGTCAGGCCAGAGAGAGAGAGAGTAAAACTTTATTGAGAAAGGGGGGGGGGGAAGAGAAGAAAGATAGAAGATGCGGGTGGAGCCCCTAGTCCAGGACCCCACTGGCTTGAGCGATTCGCTGGGCTTGGTCCAGGAGAGCCAGCTGGTTGTCCTGTTCCTCGTCCACAAGCCATGCCTCCCACTGCCTTAGAAAGTGGTTTTGTGAATTTGTGCTTGTTTGCTTGTAAAGGTTTTCTGGTGCATATGAGTGTAATGTGTGACAATGTAAGCTTTTTGCCATCCCAGGGACATTTGTCTGCATACCCTTCACCATGTACTTGTCTTAGCTTATGTAGATAAGGATAAGTGTTTGTTTGGAGTCAGGATGGATGGATGGATGTTATGAGCATCCCCTTTGTAACGGGGCGGTGTTGCTGCACCACCAAGCTCTTGCTATTATGCTGCCTAATGTCCTACCTAGCTTAAACAATGAAAGAAGAAAAAAAACATTATGAACTACCACGCCCAAATTTTCTGATCCCCTATTGCGAACTGTGCTTTTGTACGTCTCCGTCTTTTGTCGTTTCCCTACTTTTCTTCCACCAATTCTCCAATCGCCTCTTACTAATGTCTATTGCGGACATGTTTGCTTTACCACTGCTCCCGCTGAACCCAAGGGCTTCAAGGAGGCCAGTGGTGCCTAAATCCACCTCTGGGTAGACTTCTTCACATTCTAATAAAACATGTTCCGTCGTTTCCCTAGCTTTACCGCAGCAAGCACATGCTTCTTCTTCCTTTTTATATCTCATTTATAAGTGCGTGTTCTAAGGCATCCCGATCTCGCTTCGAAAAGTAATGAGCTTCCCTTTGAGTTATCATAAATGGTTTCCTTCCTGATTTCATTTTTTCCTCTTAAGTAGTTACTCATGGCAGGTTTCTTTTCCATTGCCGCCACCCATGAGATTATTTCAGCCTCTCTGACTTTCCGCTTAACCTTCTTTGTTGCTGTGTTGCCCACCCTACAGGCCGCATACTTGCTGGTAAGCTTCCTAGTTCTTTTCCTCCACTGTGAATCAATGTTTTTCCTGTACAGATACCTGAACACTCTCCCAGCCCATTTACTTTCTTCCATATTCCTCAGCCGTTCTTCATACTCACTTTTACTGTGAGCTTCCCTCACTTCAAAACTAGTCCAGCCCATATCACCCTGCACAGCTTTATTTGTAATCTTCCCGTGAGCACCCAATGCGAGGCGACCCACTGACCTTTGGTTCCCGTCGAGTCCTGATTGTACCCCTGATTTAAAGCAAACAACCGCATTTCCAAAAGTAAGTCCTGGAACCATTACACCTTTCCACATACCTCGGAGGACCTCGTACCTATTGTATCCCCATAGCGCTCTGTGCTTCATTATGGCTGCATTTCTCTACCCCTTTACTGTTATTGTTTTTTCCTGTGTTTCCATATATCTACTGCCTTCGTTTATCCATATAACAAGGTATGTATATTCTGTTACCCAAGGTATTTCTTGGCCCTGTATCTCCACTGTCTGTTCACTGTTTTCATTGAATACCATAACACCTGATTTTCTAACACTAAATTTCAAACCTAAATTGTTGCCTGCCTGTCCACAGATATTAGCCAAACGTTGCAAATCACTTTGCTTGTTAGCTAGCAACACAATGTCGTCCGCATAAAATAAACCTGGGAGTTGCTGCTCTACTACTGTACCTGCCTGTTTGTATGAGAGATTAAACCCGATATTACTTCCTTCTAGCGCCCTCTCCATCCTCACCATGTACATCATAAACAGCAGCGGGGATAAAGGGCACCCCTGCCTCAGTCTCTTGCTAATATGAACTTTCTCCTCGCTCCTCATCCCTCCCCATTCAATGCAAACGGTATTTTCTAGGTAAATCTCTCTCAAAAGCTGTAGACAATCGTTACCTAAGCTTTCCCCTTCCAGAATATCCCACAAAATCTTGCGGTCTATGTTGTCGTAGGCTCCTGTAATGTCTAAAAAGGCCACATACAGCGGTCTGCTTTCTGCTTTTGATATTTCCATGCACTTAGTAAGAACAAAGAAGTTATCATCGAAACGCCTACCTATTCTGAAGCCATTCTGAAGCTCTCCCAAAATGCCATTATTCTCGGCCCATGCTTGAAGCTTTAATTTGATTGCCTGCATTGCTAGCCTGTATATTACCGATATAATGGTCAACAGTCCATACGAGTGAATTCTGTCTTTTTCCCCTTACCTTCATAAATTAAATTCATTCTACTTTGTTGCCAACTGTCTGGTATTCGTCTATCTTTTAAAGTTTTTTCCACTACTTTCACCGGAGCTTCCTTACTTTTTGGTCCTAGTTCATTTATCAGCCTAACGGGAACCTCGTCTATTCCTGTGGCTGTACGCTTAGGAATTTTCTCTCCCACTTTCTTCCAGTTTAAATTTGTCAGCACCAGCTCCTTTTCCACTTGAGTCTCTTTCATGCTCTTTTTTTCTTCAAATGCAACCTCGTCATGGCCTTGAAAAGATTCTGCTGTTACTTTTCGGATGTAATTTATTGCCGCTTCTCCTTCCAGTCTGTTTTCATCTTCATCTAGGATATGTTGTATTGTTGTTGACTTCCTGCCTAATAATTTTATGTGGTTCCAAAATATTCTAGGTGCGGCCTTCTTTTTCTCACGTATTTCTGACAACTAGCGTTCACAGCACCAGTCCATCTCCTGCCATCTGGTCACTTTTCAATGGGGCCTACCAAACTCCCGTATTTTCTCTCTTTGCTGTTCAATATATCTATTGCAGTTTTTTAAACGTCCCTACAGGGCTAGTTCGACGTTCAGATATTTAGTACTTTAGCTATTCTTTCCACGCTCATATTTCCCTTCACACCTTCGTGTGCCGGGCACCACGTGAAGCTGTGAAAATTAGTGAGCTCATTGCCTATGCTTGTAATCACCGCTCGGTGTACCACCCCCAACAAGAAAAGGCGACACTCCTCCTGTGAGTCATTGAGGACAGCCTCGGAAGTCCCTCTGCTTTTGGCGTCCTTCAAAGCTAAAGCTACCGTGGTCGCCTCAGCCGTTGCCATACATGCAGTTTTCACTGACACCCCTACTACCCGATCCTCACACGTGGTGACTGCAATGTGTATGCCGCATTCAGAATAACTTGCCTCCATGTAATAAATGTCCGGCTTGCCTTCGAAACTCCTTCGCAATGCTCGTCTTTCGTCTTCCCCCGTGGTACCTTGGGTTCATATTCTTTGGGAACGGTGCTGCACGTATATGCGCCTGAATTTCCCTATCTAGAAGTAATGTCTGCACTATAAACCAGACACGGTGCACACCCCAGTTTGTTTAAAACAGTTCTCCCTTGGTTGGTTTTGCCTAACCTTTCTCTGCAAGACACAAAAACGGCCACTGTGTGCTCTTTGAAAGTGCTTTACACCTTTAGCTTCTCCATCCATTTCATGCTGGGGCTTTGAGGGAGCTCAAGTGCAGCCTTATATGCTCGTCCTATTATGACGTCCGACTGTTTAATCTCTTGTGCAGTGGTGTTCAAATACGGGATGCTGTACGTGACTCGAATGACAACAGAAGCATGCACTAGCCTAACTGTCTCATCCTCCGAAACGCCTTCTTGACTTAGCATGACTCTGCAGATCATTTTTGCCACCTCCATCACCGTGCCCTTGAGTAGCTGTATTGCATGCTTCGCGTTGGCTTTCGGTGGAATGCACATCCCCAAAATTTGGGGGGTTTGCACTTCACGGACTTCCTGTCCATTCAAAGTCAAAGGGAGTTATATATTCGGCTGGTTTGCCTGTCTGGCATATCTTGCACGCACTCACACAAACTCCCAACTTTTTGGGGGCGCATGCCATGCCCGCCACCCATGCAAAAAGCTCTGCCTGGTCGATTGCCCATTCCAAAAGGTCCTGCTTTTCACCATGGGATCCTCAAGTCACCCACAGGCTAATATCATCCGCGTATAATGCACTTCCTAATCTCGCTTCCCCTTCCAACTCTGTTGCTAACCTCCTCATGGCCACCTTAAAGAGGAGCAGAGAAAGTATGGAGCTTTGGGGGGCACCCACATTCGGCAGCCTGAAAGGTTCTAACCTAGTGGATCCTATTTTTGTGGTTGCCCTGTGATTACCCAGGAAGCTGTTTGCATATTGACATATTCGCTCCCCACAGCCCATTGACTCTAAGCTATCCGGAATGGCCTCGAGATATCGTATCAAAGGCTTTCTGCAAGTCCAACGCCAGCACCACATGGTCATCTGCCCCATTATGTAGGTGTAGTACCACCTGCTGTAAAGCTAGGAAAACATCCTGCGCAGATATGTTAGAATGGAAACCAAACATGTTCACGGGAAAAAGGTGATTTGTCTCTATGTGGTCCACAAGTTGATTTTATGTTCCACCTTTTCGAAGAGCTTTCCTGCACAGGAGCTCAAGGATATAGGCTTCAGATTTTTTATATCTCGAGGCTTCCCCAGCTTCAGAATCAGTATGATGTGGCTGATTTCCATTCGATGGGAGCTCTCCTTCTATCCATACCTGTGCGTTAAAATATTTGCTGAGCTCCTCCAAACTCTCGTGGCTGAGGTTCTGGTTCATGGCATTTGTGATCTGATCCGGTCCCAGTACCGTGTTCCTTCTAAAGGACTGGGTCTCCGCGTACACCTCAGCGTACACCTCAGCCACATGTATTGGGGCATCCGTATCCGGCTGAGGTGGACCCTCGTACTGCTCCTTGCGTCGTGTTATGTCACCATCAGTCAGTCACACACATAAATGTTTGAGCTTTTTGATCCAGTCCTCCAAGCGCTGCTTGCATACTCATTTTCAATGAGCTTTAGTGTTTTCTGTCCAGCCGTCTTTGTTCTCTCCGGGTCCGTCATGCCGTGTAGGACATACCACATTTTCTTCGTCCCCAGCGTTCCCCTGAGCAAGTCACAAAATTGATGCCAATTCCCCTCGTGCTAGAGTCCATACAATGCATTACAAGTAATTGCTGCTTGAAAACAAATTCAATGTTTCAAATTGCCCAGTAGGTAACTCGGTCTTGTATGTTGTCAGCCTTGTGGTTGGATCATAATTCACAGAGCATTAGGATCTCAAAGCTCTCAGATTCAATCTTCCAGTCTTATTTTCTTATTGTTCTAATTGTCAACAAGAATGACAGTGCTTGTTGTTGCCAATAGTGATGCCGCTTGAAAGTTCTAAAATGTCATGGTAGGGGAAGCAGAGAGCTGGAGCTCCTGTAGTTTTGTTCCTTGTCCCACTAGGTCAGGCATTCTACTTGACTTTCTCAGGTGGTGACTGTGTGGCAGTACGACAAGAAGAAATTGACATTGAAGCAGAACCTTCACGGCCACACAGAGGCAGTCACTTGCCTATCAGCATCACGACCATACAACTTGATTGTCAGTGGCTCTCGGGACTACACATGTATATTGTGGGACCTGAGTCGCCTCGTCTTCGTGCGCCAGCTGCGAGGTCACACAGCTCCAATTGCTGCTGTCGCCATCAATGACCTTACGGTAAGGCATGCAAAGGTTTTAACACAATTAAAGCTGCTTTGTAGTAAATATCAAAAATTACCAGAAAGCGCTTTCTTGTTAATAAATGAAGAATCTATAGATTATTTATTCACCGGGGCACAGGAGCATGTAATATCCGCTAGAGTAACAATAAAAGAATAAAATTTTTACCCTATGATTTTATGCACTGATGGAGTAAGGGAAAAAACCTAAAGCATGTGATTTATGATTTGCTCATCCATCCTATTGAAAGTGAACCACAATACCAGGATTTGGAGGCTTTCATATAAACATTGCGTACACTTCATTTTAGAAAAATTAATTCTAGGGTTCTTACTAGTCTTAGATAATAAATATATTCCTTAGAGTCCAGATTTACCGTCATTTTCTTATGTAAGTGCCGTGTGCGATTGACAGTCACCACAGTGATAGTCTCATTATTACACAGATTGCTGTTATGGGTGACAGGCCAGTCAGGGGGACGCTTTCACTACATAAGAGAAAATACTGTCGAATCTCGTTAATTAGAACACGCTTAATTCGAACTTCCGGTTTATTCGAACTGATGCCGTGGTCTCGTCAAAGTTATGTGTATTCCATTGGGCGAAAACGCGCAGTAATTCAAACGCACAAGCATTTGCGACCTTTAATTCGAACATACCACGCTCTGACAATGCTCTCAGCAGCGCGCCAAATCACGCGGCTGCGCCTCCGACCAGCATTGCTCTGACCCCACCATAGAGGAAAGGCTTAGAAGAAGCCCCTCAAGTGAGCCACGAACGGAGGAGACCAGTTAGAGTGACCCTTACAGTGACGTAGGCGTGGGAAATTGGTATCATGCAGACCCGCCCAGCTGCTTTATTCGTACTCGTGTCTGGTTCAGCCAGATTGCTTGTTTCGCACTATCGTCTGCTCGCATCAGCTCTCGCTTGCGCTTTTTTTTTTTTTTTTTAGTTGGCTTGGTTGGTCTCGTTTGCTTTCTTTTTTTTTTTTTTAACAATGACGCGTCTAAACCGAGATCTGCCGATGGAAAGGTTGTTGGAGACAGTGCGCCATATCCAATTCTGTACGACAAGACAGAGCCTGAATACAAGGACACGACGGCAATACCCAGTACTTCATTCTCCTTGTCTTTTGAACACGGCAACGCCACAACAGAATGGAGCACACCAACGTGATTATGATCAGCTGCAACGACTTCGTCATCTTGATAAGACATGACTCCCACTAAGAACGCAGGACGAAGAAGGTAAACACAGTGCCAATCTGTCAGCACATGAAGGACAAAACATGTGAGGAAGCAGAAGGAAAGAGCAGCGGAGGCCCAGTCCGGCTTCGGCCACACCGTTGCTTTGGTGGCAGTAATTGCCAGAGGTAATTAGCACCATCCAGCAAGCTGGTAGGAAAGCAAATCCACTTCCCTCCCACCTTTCCTTGCAACTACACTCCCCTCACCCTCCCTCTCAACTCCCTCTTCGATGGTCTCCGCGCAAGCACACCTCCGTGCCAGTGTCAGTGCCGCCAGCCCTGCCGGCCCGGCACCAGCTTAGCCGGCTTCTTGAAGTTTCATTTTCTGCCGTTATCAGGGGAAGCAAGCGTTGGCCAGCGTAGGCAGTTTCGTAGTCCTCATTCGCTCTGTGCTCGTGCACCACTATATTTCACGACTTGCACCATTCGTGCATCTTGCTATGGTGCACAAATACCCCAAAAGCAAGCCCTTCTTTTAATTTGAACAAATTTTCGGAACCCTTCAAGTTCGAATTATCGAGATTCGACTGTATATGAATCCGAGTCCTGATCATGATGAAAACTAGCACTGAATTGCATTATGATAGAGTGTGGACTTAAGCGCTGCATATAGTGGCACAATATGTAAGAAATTTATAGGTAGTACTATTTGTTTAGAGAGGGCTGTGTGTTTCAGATGTGTTGCCAGGAAGGTCTTTGTTTAAGTGGAAGTGGCACACCATAGGGCATTGTGTGTTCTACCAGGATTTACTGTGGGCCAGTTCACATGCTGTGATGTTCTTTTTTTTTTTTTTGAAAAGCATGAAATGGTCCTTTGCTTCATTGTGGACATATTCATAATACATCAAAAGCCGTTGTGAATGCAGTGAATTCTTCCACAGGTGATTAGGAAATGGAATAGTTTGCCTATGTGTATAACTAATTGTAACATTTTAGCTGATTTCCTATTATTCGTTGAAAACTACTTGCATGCTTTCCAGAGGGTTAACTATGAGCTGTCTGGTTACATGCACTTTTACATAGCTTGTTCATTAAATCCTGTATTAGTGTTTCATCCATTTTTACTGAGGGGTGTGTAAATATTCAAGATTTCAAATAGGAGCTGAATAGTCCTCGCTATTTGATTTTTGTTCAATTCGAGAATTCATTATTTGAAATTGTCCACATGATGAAATCCTGATAAGCCAAAATCTTTTAGTTTAAATTACCAGGTAATTTGAACTGCTCTGTTAATCCCAGCAAAGACCTATGTATTTGAATAGGGAAAAAGTGCCTGCAAATGCAATGTCCAAAAGTTGCCAAACAGTTAATCCAAACAAAATTTCTCACTCCCATGACAGCCTTTTGGGAATATATGAGCCAAAAGTGAAGGTTCTATGAATTGCTAGTTACCGTAATGTTGTGTGCCATGAAAATGACAAGGAAAGACATGCCGGAAGTCAAGACCGAACCGGAGCAATCAAAGTGGTGCATCTCATCGTATGCTGATAAGACTTCAGGGCTAGCCCAGTATAATCCAGTGCTGAGGTAACTGTGGAGGAAGGAGGGTGCCACTTCCCTAGTTGGTCACAGTTCATGGGGCTTGGTTAGAGTTACGTCAACTGTTTTTCGTAGCACTTCAAGTAAAGGAGTGAGCACAGCAGCAGCAGTTCCCAGTGAAATTTGTCTATGCCCTAGCAACACAAACATAAATACATACAGGGAAGATTATCCTGCCACAGCACTGTGAGTAGTCTGTTCCGACCGGTTCAACATGGCAGTGTGCAGGCCGCTCACTTAGTTCTGAATTTGCATTCCAGCATGACGGCAAGATGTAAATACGTAGTATGATCAGCCTTTGCTTAGTCTCATCTCAAGCACAGGGCAAATTTGAATTAATGAGATACTACTGTATTAATATTTTTCTGTTCAGTTATAAGAGATAATATTTATTAGAGTCTTGTGGGAGAGAGACCGATACAAGTGAGGACTCTTTCAAGTAATTATGCTGCAGGAGAGCCACAGTTGTTGCATTGAGGCACCAGTTCTTGAGCAAACGCACGGGGAAGATAACTTCTGCTCTATAATATGCAGTCATTCAACAAGAATGCCTCACATTTAAGCAGCCTAATATGAATTAATTGTCTTTATTTAATAAACAAAGCAATTTACCATTAATCCAGTGTCATCATATTTACATTCATTTAAACAATGTTGTGTTGCTTTCTTGTTTAATTACTGTCATTGTTATGGTGCACCAGATAACAGAAATCAGTTGTTTCTTGTTTACAAGCTCCTCTGTTGACTGAACATCCAGTTGTGAATGGCATTACATGCACATATCAAGTAGTGTAAATAAGTCTTTTCTTTTTCCAGATTCCCAGTATTATATATATATATATATATATATATATATATATATATATATATATATATATATATATATATATATATATATATATATATATATATATATATATAGACACACACACACACACACAACCAAAGAAAGATGGTAGCTGCAGTAGGATGGTAGCTGTGGTGTACTGCCAAAGATGGTAGCAAAAAAGACTTGAATTGTCATCAGTTCAGGAATGTAAATTAAGTCTCTTTTACCCTCCTTGAATCTTTCCTTCAGTATTCTTAAGATCAATGTTTCCTTATTCAAATAATCCGTTCAAACCATGTATAGAACAATAGGCATTCACTTGAAAAAGAAATCATTCCCATTCCACAGGAAAAGCACAACATCCTCGGTATGCATACTGTGATTCACAGCTTTGGTCCGCAGTCCTAGTAAAGTACTAATTGTTTACCATCTACCGCGGTTAACACTGAACAGAGAAAGAAGTTTGAATTAATTAGTGACTACTTCTCATGGTCAGGTAGTAGGCTTGCACTGCAGCCGCTAACATTTTTATGATTGTAACGTTTGTCTATCTATATGATTTTCAGTTCTTCATTGTCAAGTGCCAGATTTTTGCGAGTATTGTATGAGTACGAGTGAAAATTTTGAAGAGAGCTTTACATCTGCGCTGTGATATCCAAATTTAGTAATTGATGCTTCAATTTATTGTGTTGAAAGATTTTCTGGTTTTACTTTGTTTGCACTGTAGTGAAGTAATGATGCACAGCTGTGGCACTCATTCCTTTATTGTGTGTTTATGCAGATATGTATGCATGCATGCATTTTGAATTGACAAGAAACTGGAAAATTTTCAGGGAGACTTGGCAACATGTGCTGGCACACACATTAGCCTGTGGACCATCAACGGGCAAGAGGTGGCCAGTGTGAACACTGCCACTGGTCGCAGTGACCGCTTGCAGCAGATACTTTGCGTCTGCTTCTCACAGCTAAATGAATGGGACAACCAGAATGTCATCATGACAGGTTCCAGTGATGGTGTTGTCAGGGTATGTCATGATTTAGTAGTATTTCTTAACCTTTTCAAAGTTTTTCATTATTTGCAATGCATTCACAAGTACACTGTGCTTGTAGCCAACTTGATTCATGGCTGTACTCACAGCCAAGGGTCTTCTGCAGCTTTAAAAAAGAAAGGCACAGCGGGCACATATACAGTAAATAGCTTTAGGAGACATGTCGTCGTGAATCTTCCTTTTCCTTTATTTTGCACCCAGACTGTGTTTAAATAGCAGCCTAATAAGGACTATGCTATTTGTTGTGCAACCCTAAAGCATTTCAATGACCTTAGGGTGACTACGGTAGTTGAACAACACTTATTGGTAGCCCATGCATTTAGTGCACACATGCATCATAAAACCTGTGTTGATAAAAAGGGCACATGTAGTGCACATATGTGCAGTGACCATGAGGTAATTTATGCATGATATGTACATAAGCATTATTTGCCAACAGTGAGGGTTCCCTACAAGGCACTACACATACTGGTTACTGGTAAAAGCTATGTTATATTTTGTGGGTCTGGTGTTGTGTATGTATCTGCATTTGTTTCAAAACGCCTGGTAACATCAGATGAAGAACTATTAACTGCAATGAATTTCTTCTGCACAAAAGCACTCTCTTGGCAATGTATGATAGTGTTCATATCAGCAGTGTTGCAAGCGACAGCAAAACCTTGAGAATACTAGACTTTTAAAAAATAAAGGGAACACCCCCTTGAAAGCTAGTTGTAGTGAAACATATGCCTTGAAGGAGATTCATAAGCTAATGTTCCACCCTCTGCATGACTTTAAAGGGACATAGAAGCAATGTCAAATCAAGCTAAATTGATAGATCAGTGCTCTAAAATGTCTCAAGTGTTGCTTTTACTGAAAACAGCACATCTCTGAGGAAGAATATGATGCATGCAAATGTAAGGCAAGGTTTGTGCCACTGCTGTCAAAATACTATGTAACCAACTCCCAATTACATATTATGATTGTATTAAAATTTGTTAAATTTATTTTTAAAATTACATTGCTCACTTGAACATTAAATAAACTTAAATTGGGCCAATTTTAATGAATTTGTCAACAAAACTGTGTGATGCTAACTCACGCTGTGGTGCAGTAGCAAGTTTGTACGAGTGTGGCACCCTCTCTGCGTAGTCCCGTAACCCACAGAGAGCGGCAACGCCTAATAAGGCATGATCTCCAAGACGGGCACAGCACAGGAATCCTGCATTGTGCAGGTAATGTCAGTCATTACCAGTGCAGTGCAGGATTTCTGTGCTGTGCCAGTCTTGGAGATCATGCCCTACAAGGCGCTGCTAATTACCAGCACAGTGCAATGCGGAGAAAATCTACCTCTCTAGAAAACTTTAAGGGACCCTGTAACAGCTTCGTTAAGGCCACCATTTTTTTTATCTAAATGTTTTGTTAGCATGTTAAAGAACTAAGAGCAAGAAGAACTGTGAGAATCAATGCACGCAAACCAAAGTTATCAGTCACAGAAACTTCAACACACAAGCAAAATTAGAATTACTCTCAAATTTTTGCAGTTCTGGAGGCCACGTTTCACCCTCCCATGACATAGAACTGTGGCGCCCCATAGCAGCAGGGCATTGATAATATGAAGTGGGAGTCGGTGCGCCGTGGTTGCCAAGCCTTCTCAGCTTGTTGATGGCATCACCATTGCCTCCTTGATCAGGCAGTGTGCAGTCTCACTTCTATAGTAGTTACAGCAGCTTCAGTGAGGCAGATATTGGCATGCCATGTGCTTGGCAAATTGATGCATCATTGCCATGGGTACAACACCTTCATGTAGCTGTGTGATAATTACACGATAATTAAAACAGCAATAAGATGTAATGAAATAGTTTTTTTTCACTGTATTAGTAATATCATATGTAAGTAAATCACTCATTACATTTTAATTAATGATTATAGTGCCACACATTGACGTCAAGTTCATCACGAAATGCATCAAATAGCCGCATTGTGACGATGCTATCAATCCCTCCCAACAAGTTTTCTTGGGAGCATCAGCAGTTTTGCATGCAATTCTATTCCTCTTTTATGCATTCGGAAGAAATAGAGACAACAGATAGACAGACCTGGCATGTAAAAGTTATGAAAAGGTCTGTTAAGCCAGGCCATGAGGAGTCTTGTCATTCCATCCGCTATTGCTGCTTCTCTCTTCTCCAAACTCGGGGACTTTTGATTTTACAGTGCTGTTACTAACAAGTCTAAATTTACTGATCATATGTCACAATCTGAAAAATGTTGGCAAACGAGCTGGTGTTCGGGTTTTATTTTCCGCTCCGAAACCCAAGCATGTCGGATGTATAAAGAAAGTAGTTTATTCGGTTCCCCTGTGGTGTTGTTCATCATTTGTAGGCCAAACAGGCAGATGTCTGAATGACCAATTGTATGAGCATCGATATAAGATGGAAAACCAGCTCTCCAGTCACATTAGTGCTCATTGTAAGGCTCACAAGTCCATTCCAGATTTTCATAGAACCTGTGTTTTGAACAGAGCTGATGATCAAATGACAAGAGAGATATTGGAAGTGCTTGAGATCAAGAAGCGTGGTGATGCTTGTATCAGTGAACCCTCAGTTTCTCTATCGACAAAGGAACCAGCGTATCTTGAAAGCGGCGCTTAGAAGCTGTTGTGTATCGTGTTTTCGTTATGCGATGCAGATGACAGCAATGTTCTGTCTTTTTTTCTTGTTGTTTTGATTCTTGGCAGCAGCTATTTATTCCTGTGTCAAGAAATAAAACACTCAGTTGTTAGTGCGCCTATGTGGTAGTCCTTTGTTGCCTTCCTTCGTCCATTGTTTTATTCGGCGCCTTCGTTGTTATCAGTTATTTACCTAGCTAAAATTTCACCTGAGTACGCTTCTCTTCTAAACCACTCTGAATCAGGTGAGGTTTGTTCAAGCTATCGGGGGAGTGGGGAGCCAGAACTCAGTACTGCAAAAAAGTACCCAGAAACTCTACTGGAGTTGTCAAAGTGGGCATAAGCCTAACCCCAAATTTTAAGTTGGCCGACCCACAAATTGAAGCTAGCGCACCCCCAAATTTCAACTTGGTTCACTACCAAATTTAAAGGGGTACTGACACAAAATTTTGAAGTCGAGTTAACGTGTGAGATCAATTTATGTGGGCACACACACATCTACAAAATATCAACGGCGAATACAGCTTAGAACATATTTAAAATCAATTTTGGCTGTACTCACAGCCAAGGGTCTTCTGCAGCTTTAAAAAAGAAAGGCACAGTGGGCAAATATACAGTAAATAGCTTTAGGAGACATGTCGTCGTGAATCTTCCTTTTCCTTTATTTTGCACCCAGACTGTAACAGTAACACATCAAGTATGTGCGCGCAGCCAACCGCAAGACGCAGCACCTCGTGACATCGACAACAAGAAAGGAATGTGAACAACCAATAAAACGCTACGTCACGAGTTTACGCTGCCGTCGAGGCGGGCCCTGCGAGCAAGTTTCTCGTTGCGATCGATCGTCTTGGCTTTCTCCCTCTCTCTCTCTCTCTCTCTCTCCCTTGTCGTGATGTTGACCTCACTGCTGACGCGGCACAAAAATCAGCTAAAATTTGTTTCTGACACAAAATAACCCATACAGTGACCTCGAAAGTGTGCATGTTGTAAAATGTCGCGCAATATAGAAAATTGTTGGCGTGATTTTGACTCGCAAGCAGTCAGCGCAGCCACCACTGCAATCATCTCTGCGAAGCGGCTCGCCTGGCTAGCGTGTTTTCTCATCGCTGCCAATGGCGTCGGGAAGACTAATTGTATTGTCACTTATTATCGACATAAATGTGCAGACATTTATTGTTTTGGACAGTATAGATGGTTTATTACCTGCTGCAGACTGGTCGCAAGGGCCGTCGGCTCGGATCCGATGGCTAGCGAGCTAGGCCTATATACCGTTTCCAAGCGATCGCCAGCTCGTTTGGCTTGCTCGTTGGCTATACTGTCAGCATCGATAAGCGGCAGAAGTGGTCCAAGTTCGTGCGCACCACTGGACGCTTAGAATGGACTCCGTCGAAGAGCAGCCAGATTTGCTCGTTTCATTTCGAGCGTGCCTGGTATAAATAAAACAGGCCGAGCTTAAAGCAGTCCAATGATCTTCCACCAAGACTACGTCCCCCAAGCCTGATTCTGTGTCGACTTTTACCTCGCCTTGTGTCCTGCTCTGGAATATACTTCATTCCCAAAGCGTCCTCAACAAATGGCTCGTACTACTTGTACCGGTGCACATGCATATTGGTAGCTGTCGCTAGCCGCACTTTCCGAGTCACTGCTTTGTAGTGAATCCAATCAAATGTGGTTGGCCACGAATGTGTCACCGCTGGACAAGGAAAACAAGGACGACGATGATGGCGAGGACATTGCAAAGAAGGATCTTTAATAAAGTTTGTCCAATACAATCGCAAAGCACGTGCAGACGTAGCAGACAAATTAACAAGATGAGGCTCTTGCGCCGGCAAGCGCGCGGCCGTGCACACGTCACAGTTTTCTGCCATCACGTGTCCAGCTGTGTTTACATTCCTTCTTCGGCCCATCTCGTTGCTCTTCAAACCGAAACTTAGACTGGTTGCTGCAAACAAGACCTCAAATAATTACCTGTTGCGCTCTGAAGCCAATGCTGTTTCGTGCGGTGATTACTCAGTCATTAGCTACTTATTGCAACAGAAAAAACAAAATCGAAAATTTTTGTGTCAGTACTCCTTTAAGTTGGCCCACCCTCAACTTTCAGTTGGCTCACCACCAAATATAAGTTGGCTCACCCCCAAATTTCAAGTTTGGCCCACCCCCAAACTTCGAATTTTCCAACTCCCAAATTTCAAGTTGCCCCCCCCCCTACTACAGTAAACTCTCAGTTGTACGAACGTCGGTTTATCGAATATTTCAGAATAACGAACTTTTTTAAAAATCCCCGGCAGTTTTCCTATAGATTCTATGCAAAAATGTTTCACTTAAACGAATTTCGGAACAGTCAATATTTAAGTTTAACGAACTCGCTCAGAGGACCAAGGCTTATTTTTACGTTAATTTACGATCAGCTATGTAACGTCGCTGGCGCTACAGCGCCCCTGGGGCAAAGCGGCGGCGCGGAAAACAAGCGGCAACGAGGCATGGCCTCCGAGATTGCCCGCACAAAACGAGCAAGCATGTAATCTCGGAGGCCATGAACAAAGTAACATCGCCGAGCCACTTTCGAGCCCTATAACTCTAGCTGAGGTTGTAGGGCACATTGGAAAGTTGTGAGACTTTGTGTCTCAACAGCAAGCTCTGCCAGAAGAAGTGTGTAAAAACATTGACTCTTTGGACAGTTTTGTTACTTCCTGTGCTTTAAAAGTACAAGTGCACAAGAAGATTACACATTCTTTTTCTAATTGAGAAAGGCAGCATTATAACTGTTATGAACCTTGTACTTGTCGATATATACAAATTCCATTTCACACATTTCAAACACTATGGATGCCATGTATTTTGCTCCATGAATTGCACTTCAAACTTTTGAATCTGTATGCCATGTCTTATGTTGGTCTAGCGGATATTCTGTTTAGTGAACTTTCAGTTAAGTGAACTATTTCCTTTGGTCCCTTGAAGTTCACTCAAGTGAGAGTTCACTGTATAGGATTCCCCAAGCATTTTCGTGGACCCTATGTATCGCTATGGTTATTGGCTCAAATCAGTTTTTTTTTTTTTTCAGTTCGTGATTGCTTATAAAGCTACCAGTCATCTACATTTACGCTATTATAATGATTAAATGTCGTAACTTCACACATTACGCTTTTTCGTGCAGATACAAGGCATTACACCTTTCGCGTAGCAGACAGATCTTGCTGTGGTGCGCGCCAAACGCTGACAGTGCCTATTAACCAGCGGGCATATGTCGGTATTTCTACGTTCCCACTGTGCTAGCATACCGAGCGCAGTTTGCAAGCAGGAGACGTTGCGTTGCAAGCCCCCACCTGTTGTGCATCCAGCTGGTGTGGGAGGCAGTCCAGCAGCTGCTAGCCTATCAGCCGTGTCTGGTTATTCTGGCCTGCAATAGATGACACTACATGCGGACATGCTTCCCCTTGCTGCCTGTTGCTGGTGCTCTAAGCAGCCTCCGCAGAGCACAGGCCACATGCTCACGTGTTCCCTTTCATAAAGGACCACCCTGTACTAGTGGATCATCTGAAATTGCTTCAGACGTGCCGGCTTCTGCGTGCCCGGTGATTACTGTCAATTTTGATGAGTGCGACAAAGCTGTTGCCGAAGTTTGGAGCGAGCTGTCAGAATTTCCGGAAGCCATTGACGAGTCAACAGTCGACGAGTTTGAGAGTGCAGATGATGGTGCCGCGACCATGGGAGAGCCTGAAAATGAAGGCTACATTGCCGACATTGTACCGAGCACAAGTGAAAATGGCCACAATGAGGAAAGCAACAATGGCCCTTTGCCTACATCCCCCGAGGTGTTTGTTGCACTCGCGCTAGTCCGGTGCTTCTGCACGAATGTGAATGGTTGTGGCCTCAACTGCTTTGACTCTTTAGACAATGTGGAGAAGTATGTGCATCACAGGCAGCGAAATTGCCCAAGCAGAAGAAAATACGGGACTGTTTCATGTTAAACTAAACTAGTTTCATCAATAAAGTGACTTTATAAATATGTGCTTTTATGACATCCAGTTCTTTAGCAGGCTTATATCGAATTATGCCGTATATCAAACTCATAGGCATTTTTTTGCAAGTTCGATATAGCCGGGTTCAACTGTAGAAGGATATCAGGTCTCCTTTAAGGCCTCTTAGATTTGTATCTTTAGTGTTCTACTAGCTATGATTTTTCATGTAGAACTTAGGCCTGGTTTTGAAAATGGGCTTTGCTTACAACATGGCTGTGATATTTCAGTCACAGAAGATATGGATGCTGGTTCATCATATTTAAATAATGCTCTGAGTTCTGATGGCTTAAGGCGTTCTAGTGCAAAACAGTTTAACTCCGCTGCATAGACCATAAATATGATATTTATGTTCTACTCGGCAGTATGAACCGACTAGCCCAGCAACATGTACTTCTGGATTACAGTTTAACCCCCATAGACATGGCAGCTTTTCAAGAACAGCCAAACATTATTGGCTGTTCTTGAATGTCATAACACAACAACCACATTAACTGAACTCACTTGTAGTTCAAACCACAAATAGTGTTTAGGTGTGTATCTGTTTCCTCTGTTCTTGTTGTTTATATTTTTGCCTTTGCTTCTCTGCTTTGGCTGTAATTCTGTTAAATATTATACACTATATCTCAAATGGATATCCTGGTGCTTGTCAAAACCAGCTCTAAAGAAGAAGCAGCCGTGACACCCTGTTTTGGAGATCTAATAGTAACACTCTGCTGGACAACTTACAGATGTGGTCTGCTGACTACGTGCAAATCCCCATAGAGGGCAAAAAGCAAGCCCAAAGCAGCACAACTGTAACACCAGCTGTTGTTGAAGAGCCCAGTGTAGCCACAACACCCGAGAAGTCTTCCTCCCCTCCACCAACACAGCCAGCCCCACAGCAGGAAACAATGGCCGAGAGGATAGTTCGCAAGCTCAGTGCAGTTGACACAGATGATGTGGACAGCTTTCGAACTCAGCACACTTCTGCTGCTGTGCTCATCAAGTGTGGCTCAGACAGCTCACTCTCAGAGGATGATGGTGAGTGTTGCAATGCACTGTTCTCTTTTCTTTTCTTTCTTTAAAGGGTAAAAAATTGTGTTTGATTTAATGGTCAGCATCATTCAACAGTTAAGAACGTCAGTTTAACCACTTTCAGAAAATGAAATGCCACGTCCTGAAACCAGTTATATACAAAAGTGGCTCCTGAAATGATGCTTGTCTGTTTCTATGGAAACTGCAATGGAACCTGCAGATCAACTCTTCTTAATAAAGCAGGTCATGAGATTCTTCATCGCGTGCACCACTGGCTGTACATTTGCATTATTGTGTGCACAGTTCTAGTCACAGAGTAGTAGTATTTCATAGCTGTTATGAGAGCATTAATGCCTGAAAAATCTATCGGAATGAACTATAGTGAGTCATAGGTTACTGTATCTTGGCTGGGCAAAGAGGCTGTACGGTCGAACTAAACTTGGTGATTTGTCGAGGTGGTCTTCAGGTAGTACTAAGCTTGGCATTGTGCTGCAATAATACATTTTTTTGCTGTGTCCTGACTGGAAATTTGAGCTTGAGTTCTGACAGCATGTCCTGTATACCAACTGGAGATGATGGTGTGTTTGGTACCTGTATCACGGCCGCTGGATAAAAAAGAAAGGTGCGGCCTGCCGCGTGCACTGAAAACGCTGTCATCTGCCGCCACGCTACCAGTCGGAGTCTCTTGTCTGGGATCGGCATAGAAAATGCACAAGGAACGCGCTTCGAACGCCGTCGCCCGTGGAAACCGATGTGTCGCGTCCCCAAGAGCTAGTGCCGTCCGGCCCATCCAAACGGCCGAGAATGCAACTACGGCTGAGACATTCGCTCCCATTGCAACCCACCTGATGTGGCAGGCCGCACCTTTTTTTTTTTTTTTTTATCCAGCGGCCATGCCTGTATAAATTATCCAGTATAGGTACTCATACAGTTTTGGTCTGATGATAAGTGGACGGGAGTTTAGAATATGGGTTTTCAGTTAGTTTGCTGTTGCTGTTGCTCAAATGCTCCGTCTGCTCCATAACTGTGCTAGCCTGCAATTATTGGTTTTCTTAATTGTCGAGCAGATCTCATATGCCAGTGTGCCTCCCCCCACCGCACCCTTTATTATGATCTTTCTTTTTCCAAGTAGACTTATTTTTTGTGTAGCTGCTATGTTTAAATACCTGTGTTTTATATACACACCATGTTGGATGCCCTCTGCTGCCGTCTGCAGCAACTGAATTTAGCATGTCAACTGGAAGGTATTCCAACTTTTCAATTACTATGAGGGCAGCTTTCCCTCACCACGTGTACATTAAACTAAACAGTAGAATTGGCTGTGCCGGTTCTGTAACTATGAAATGTGTTATTGATTTTTGAGCATGATCCACGAGGGTGATGCCGCAAACATGGCAGCCATGAACAATGTTGACACTGTGTCAGCTGGCACAAAAGTGCAACTTGGGTTGCCAACTCTCAACTAAACGGCCTTAGAGGGAGCCTCACCACTAGTATGTTCACACTCATAAGCCTTATTGACGATCAAGCGTGAGATCAGATGCATGGGCTAGACTGACAGCAGTAGTAGCTGAGTGCATATCCACGTGGAGTCCCCTCCATGCCCAAAAAGTGTTGGCAGCGTGCTTGTTTTGAAGACGAGGTCTTCTTTGCTGACTTCACTCAGGTTTTGTGTATCTGGGATCTGGGTAGGTATCTTGTAATCACTTCCAGAAAAAAACAGCCCTTTCGCGTCTCCAGAGCATCATAGCGAGTTGCAAAAGGCATCAAAATGTAGGTCTAAGCGAGAATTAGTAGAAAAGTAGGTAAAATTAATTATGTGGATGTAATTAGTGGCAGAATAGTCTAAAATTAACCCCATTGCACTATAGTCTGCACAATGTCCAGGATTGGCCCACCTGGCCTCTTGGTCAAAAGATGTGTCAACCAAGTGTCGATGGTCAAAAAAGACCAGTTCGACATAATTGCATGCGAATGTGATACAAATACCATATTTGCAGGATTCTAACGCACTCTTTCTTTTTTTTAATGAAAGGTGCTTCCAATTTGCATGCGCAATACAATTGTAAATAATTCTACTCAAAATAAAAAATGAAACCGATTCTTAAAAAAAAGCTCAATGTAAGGTAGCTAGCCACACTGCCATCGAATGGGTCGTTTGTTGAAAGTGACGGTCAGAGACCTTGCAAGCTGGGTCCATGGTGCGTGGAATGCCCTTCCGCAGATGATGGTTGTGTAAGCCTCCAGAAGTATGGCATTTTTAATGCATTAAATGGAACTGAAGATCACTTTCTGTGGTCGGTAGACAGCGAAAAGGCGGGGTCAGCAGACTCTGAGCCACTAGCCTCTAAAGTTCACTTGTGTGCATGTCTGCGTGCCTTTGTATTGTTTCGTAATATTGTTTCAACACGGTACACGTCGACTCAGGTTTCGTTACTTGATGTACGCGGTGGAATCGGCACTAAGTTATTTTTTTTTTTAATATTTGGGCGGTAATATAACTGCACATTATAATCGGCAGCGCGGTAGAATTGTGCAAATATGGTAACATAGGAAATGAGCAGATAATGAAATGAAAAAGACTGAAAGAGGCAAAATGTAGAGATAATCAACATTTAGTCATCAAATCGTTTAAACCACGTACCATGTACATCGACCTTCATTAGCGTTGGTTGACTCTTGGTTGACTGTTTCTTTTTTATGTCTGCACTTGTAGACCTTATCGGCGATCGAGCGCAAGCTCAGGTGCACAGGCTAGAGTGACAGCTGTAGTAGTGGAGTAGGCATCCACGTGCAGTCCTCTCTATGTCCAAAAAGTCTGTCTGCAGCGGCTTGGCTTGGTTGCACCGCAGTCAGCAAGCCAGCATACCAATCCCGCATGGTAACACTGATTGCACAGTTGCATCTTCATGGTGGTGCAGTGTGCATGTATGTAATTATTAATCCCATGCATCATATTGGCATGGCATAATGCCAACAGGCCACCAAAATCTGCAGCAGACCCTTTGCTCGGTCGTTGGAGGCACCCCATTTGCATTCCTTAGGCATAGGCCTGATCACGTTTTTAAAAAAAATTATGATATTTGTGTGTATGCTTATAAGAAAAGTGTTATTGTGGCCAATGTAACTTAATTATAACATGGTTTGATTGTATATAGAGGGTGTTCCAGCTAACTTTAACCAGAGTTTAAAATATTTGAATGCCACATAGCTAGTCAGAACCAAGGTAATGTTGTTTGCTGTCACTTGGAGATACTCAAATTATTTTTTTCATTCTGCCTAATGTGATAATTAGCCTTAATTAATTAATCAACTTCTCAAATATAATTATATGAAATGTGTCAAGGAGAAAATTGTAGAGCAACATGAAAAACTCCCATACAGCTTTCTGTTGCTCATTCTACATAAAAGTGTTTTTCCTAGCGTGAAAGAAGCCCACAAATGCATGCAAAATTACCGCATGACTGGCTGCTCGAGGCACTCAAGGCTGCCTCCGCCATCTTGCACACCGCATCGGTGGTTGGTTCAGAGCATGTACGAGGGTCGTTCATGTCAATCCGGGACTTTTTGTAAAATCAAGTGAAAGAACAAATGTCAAAGTGTGGAAAGTGGATTTATTTTTCCACATAACCTCCAGCTACAGTTATACACTTATCCCAGCGTTTAACGCCTGGAATGGTTCGGCATAGAAAGATTTATTATTACGACAGAACCATTGTAGGACATGATTCTTCACTTCATCATCAGTGTTGAAATGTTTTCCTCCAATTCCTTCAGGGGCCCAAACAGGTGGAAATCACTTGGTGCTAAGTCAGGACTCTAGTGGGGGTGTGGTAATATCCCCAGCCAAGTTCCTGGATTGTTTGGAATGTGCGTTGAGCGGTATGCAGTCGTGCATTGTCTTGCAAAAAGACCACGCCCTTTGTGATCAAACCCGGACGTTTCTTCCGCAAACTCTTGCACACATCACACAGAACACGGCAGTAATACTCACTATTGATAGTGACACCATGGGGTAAAAAAATCAATGCGAATAATTCCCTGTTTATCCCAGAATACACTTGCCATCACTTTACCAGCAGATGGAACTGTTCAAAATTTCTTGGGAAGTGGTGATTCCATATGCTTCCATTGCATCGATACTCTTTTATATTCTAGGGTGAAATGGTGAACCTATGTTTCGTCACATGTCATGATGCAATTCAGGAAATCCTGGCCTTCCCTTTCATAGCGTTCCTTCAGTTCTCTACAGACTTCAACTCTTCTGTGTCTGTCAAAAGCAGACAGCTGCTTTGGGACCCAGCGTGCACTCGCTTTTCGGAACTACAAATGATCATGAATTATTCTGTTCACTGTTCCTAACGACAGATTACTCACCTTTGCAATTTCATGACAGGTTATGCGACGATTGTCCACGATAAGCTGCTCTAGGCACTGAATGTTTCACAGGAATGACTACCATGGGTTGTGATCCACCACGACCGGGATCATCAGTAATAGAGATACGGCCATCTTTGAAGCGCTTGCACCATTCAAATGTCTTACTGCGACTGAGTGTCCCATCACCTTACTGAACCTGAAGTCTTCTGTGAATTTCAGCAGGTTTCATGCCCTCCTTCACTAAAAACGTCATCACAACACGCTGTTCCACGTTGACGTTCACACTGTTGTCCGCCATCTTGAATAACAGTCTATTCAGAGAGAGAGAGAGAGTAAACGTTTATTGTAACAGAGACTGTTTGGTTATGGTGGGTGGAGCCCCTCCTCCAGGGCCCCACTGGTTACTGCGGCTCGCCGGGCCTGGTCAAGGGTCGCCAGTTGGCTTCCCAATTCCACTTCCGCGAGTCGCGCCTCCCACGACCAGTTATGTAGAGTGTTGTCTAGCAGCGGCGAGGTGGCAGCCGCCGGACGTGACGCGCACTGGAATGTTATGTGTTCCAATGTCGGTGTTCCTTCGCACCACGGGCAAGTGTTGCTATATTTGTCTGGGTACATTTTGTGTAGCCTGTATAAATGTGGGAAAGTGTTTGTTTGCAGGCGGCGCCAGTCCCGTGCTTGCCTCCTGTCTAGGCCTGGGTGAGGAAGGGCTTTGGTTCGCCTACTTAGCCGTTGTAACTCGAGGATTTCTCTTGGCGCACCGGGTGTCGAGGTGTTCTCCCGGGCGGTGTGGCCCGCGGCTCGGCCTGTCATGCCTCGAGCCAAGCGGTCCGCCCGTTCGTTCCCCGCTATCCCTGTGTGTGCCGGGCACCAGGTCACGCAATGATCCATGGAGAGGTTCGTTCCTAGGATGCGGAAGACGCAGCCCGGTAAAGCCCCCCCAAGGAAGAGGCGGCAGGCGTCCTGCGAGTCTGTCAGCACGTAGGCCGATTGGCCCTTAGCTTCCGCGGCGCATATAGCAAGGGCTATGGCCACAGCTTCGGCCGTTGCAACCGATTTCGTGTGTATAGATGCTGCTACGGTTGTTCGTCCTTGGCTAGTCACGACTGCTGCAAATGTATTGAGGGCTCCTGTATTCTTGTGATACGAACTCGCGTCTGTAAAGTAAGTATCCGGGTCGCTTCGCCGCCTTAGTAAGGTGGCTGCCCGCGCGCGTCTCCGTGCCGCATGATGGACTGGGTGCATGTGACGGGGGATCGGCGCCACGTGGATCCGCTCTCGAATTTCAGATGGCAGTAGGATTGTTTCATCGCCACAATATTGTGGTGTCAGTGGATAGTTAAGTCGTTGTAAAACCGAGCGCCCCTGAGGTGTCTTGTTTAGCCGGTCACGCTGCGCCATTAGAGTGGCCGCTGCATATTCCTCGAAAGTGTTCATCATTCCTAATTCGTTCAGTCGGATCGTGCTTGTGCTTTCAGGCAGGCCGAGTGCTGCTTTACAGGCAATTCTTATGAGCTTATCCGCATGTTCGATGTCGTGACGCCGCGTGGTTTGGAATGGCAGGGCGTACGTTAGACGACTAATGACGAAGGCGTTTACTAGTTGCATGGTGTCTGCTTCGGTCATGCCTTCGCGGCTGCGTGCAACTCTGCTAATAAGCCCAGTTACGCTCCGAACAGTGCGTCTGAGATTGGAGAGCGCTATGCTAACGCTGCCCGTTTCTTGAATGCACATTCCCAGTACGCGCAGGTGGGATGCCCTCTTGATGGGCTCTCCCTCTAAGGTGAGCTGCAGATCCGGAGCCCTGGTCGCTTGGGTATGTCTAGGTCTAATATGAATATACTCCGATTTCGCTGGAGCACGCCTCATGCCTGCTCGCCTCATATAGCTTTCAATGGTGTTGATGGCCTGTTGAAGCGTGTCTTGTCGGTTTCCGTAGGACCCTTTGCAGGCCCAGAGTGTAATGTCGTCTGCATATATGGCGCAGCCAAGGTCCCGGTTCTTCTGTAAGTCCAGGGCCATTCTACGTAAGCCGACGTTAAAAAGAAGTGGTGACAATATGGATCCTTGAGGAGTGCCCTTATCTGGTAGGCGATACAGAGCAGAACGTGCTGAACCCAGTCCTATTTTCGCGGAGCGGCTGCTCAGGAAGTCTTGAACGTAATGAAATACCCTTTCTCCACACCCGACATCTCGCAGTCCGTCTAGTATTGTAGTGTGTGAGATGTTATCAAATGCCTTATGGACGTCGAGTGCTAGCAGGATTCTGTCCATGCTGCCCGGAGGAGGATCGAGCACCTCATCTCTTAATAGAAGAAAGACGTCCTGTGCACAGATTCGCCTGCGGAAACCGAACATGGATTCAGGGAAGAGTGAGTTTCGTTCGATGTGGGCTTCGAGTCGGGTTAGAATTACTCGTTCAAAGAGCTTGCCCATGCAAGACGTGAGCGATATGGGCCTGAGATGGTTGAGCTCGCGCGGCTTGCCCGGTTTTGGTATAAGCACGATGTCTGCCTGCTTCCATTCTCGCGGTAGTCTCCCATCCGGTCGCCAGACCTGTTCATTGAAGAAGTCGACTAAGTGCTGTAGGGCTACGTCACTAAGGTTGCGCAGCATTGCGTTAGTGATTTGGTCGGGTCCAGGAGCCGTGTTCTTCTTGAAGGTTTGTGCTGCTGCGTAGAGCTCCGAGAAGGTGATGGGGGCGTCCAAGCTCGAGTTATCCTGTCCTTGGTATTCTCTCATAACGCTTGAAGATGTCTGGGCAGCGCCGGTGTAGGTGCGTTTTAGGTGCTCGAGTAGTTCTTGTTCTGAGCCCTTGTATTCTCCTAACAGCCGCCGCATGACGTTAGACGTCTCGGTGCGCGTGCTAGTTGGGTCTAACATGCACCGAAGAATGGCCCAGGTCTTCTTGGTGCTGAGGGTGCCTCTGAGAGAGTCGCAGAAGCTGCGCCAATTTTGATTATTCAGCTCCTGCGCATAGGTGTTAGCTTCGTTTGCCAGCAGGGCTATTCGGCGCCTAAGTTTGCGATTACGCCGCTGCCGCTTCCAGCGTTTGGTGAGGCTTCTGTGGGCCTCCCAGAGGTGGGCGAGGTGGCTGTCTACTGCTGGTGCTTCCGTTGTGGTCTTGATCTCTCTCGTGGTGGCAGCATGGGCCTCCTTGAGGAAAGCTGTCCAACCTGCGGCCGTGGCTGGAAATGAGGATGCAGCCTGGTGTCGTTCTCTGTACCTTTTCCAATCAGGGAGCCTGGCGACCCCTAGAGGCTGTCGAACTTTAGCTGTGTTAACAGTGACACACAATAGATAGTGATCACTACCTAGCGTTTCGTCCAGGTTACACCAGGTGACCCCCGTCTCGTTGTTGACAAACGTGAGGTCTGGCGTGGTGTCCCGGGCAACGCTGTTTCCCATCCTTGTAGGAGTGCCTGGCTGCGTAATCAGTACAAGTTCGTGGGACTGAGTTTCTCGGAGTAGATTGAAGCCCTTGGCGGTGTCGCGTTGATAACCCCATGCGGAGTGCCAAGCGTTAAAGTCTCCGAGAAAGATTAGTCGGTCTTTCGTTGAGAGCAAGGTAGATACGTGACTTAAAATTAATGAAAAATCGGCCCTCTTATCCCTAGGTGGGCTATATACGTTGGTTATCAGGCACTTTGGACGACCCTTCTTAACTGGCCAAATGGTGAGTATTTAGTGGTGGATTTCTACGCCAGGTGCTATGGCGACAGTGATTGTGAGGTCCTTGCGGGCCAATGCTGCCACTTCAGGGTAGTTCGAATCGCTGTAAAAACGGTAGCCCCCAATAGGTATCCGCATTTTCCCCACTTCCTGAAGACAAATAATGTCAGGTGGGACGAGCGCCGCCTTGATATATTGTGTAAGTGCAGCATGTTTGTTATGTAGTGATCGGCAGTTCCACTGCCAAATTACGAGATTCTCTTGGCGTGTAGGTGTGGAGTTAGCCAGAGTATGGGCTCTCGAAATGTTCTGTGTCTGTGGTTACGGTGACCTTTGGATCTCGGTTCTCCGGGCTTAGGCTGCTACGACGTTTTCGCGTTTTTTTGGCTCCTTTGAGCGAGTTGTCGACATACCGTTTAAGATTGTGAAGCTCTGCAAAAAATAATTGCATTTGTGCGCACATATTGTCTAGTTTCCCTTCCAGATGAGTGATGGGTGTAGGCATCTGTGATATAGGCTGCGTTTGTGATAGTGGTTTGGTCTGTGTTGGGTTCGTCTGTGTGTTGGACAGTTGTGCGGGTGCGTTTGTCTTATGGGTTCCTCCGCGCGTCATCATGCTTGCCATTTGTCGTTTAAGTGTTTCAAGTTCAGTTTTCATGCTATCCAAGCTTGCCTTAAGTTGTCTGTTTTCGGCAACTATTTTCTTGTATTCCTCGTTTTGTGTGATAGGTTTGGTTGTGGAGGACGCGACCGCTGCCCAGCTTACCTGTGGATTTGACAGAACGCCGGCCGCCTTCGGTGCTTCTCTGGATGATCGTCGCGTCTGTCTTGCTTCTCCTCCCTGGACGCGCTCTCGTGCTCGAGAGCGGGATCTGCTCCGGTGAGGTGACGCTGATCTGGACCGAGCGTTCAGTCGGTGTGGAGATGGCGATCTCGTCCTTCCCTGTCGGTCGCGTTGGTCGCTCCTATGGCCGTTTGTGTAGTCCGATTCCTCATCCTCTGAGGCGAACCAGCGAGGTGTTTTCTGCCCTTCATTGCACTTGTCAGTGCTCTTTCTGACTTGAGGTTTTTTCGGTTGCTTGAGGCGTCGTTGGCAGCTGCGGTCCCCGGTGACGTGGGCACCCTCACACGAGGCACACGTTGGCTCACACGGGTGTCCGTCCACTGGGTTTCTGAGTCCACAAATTCGGCACACTCGCAGGTCCGGCTGTGGACAGACGTCTGTCCGATGCCCTTTTCCATGGCATGTTTTGCACACCTGAACAGTAGCACGGTAAGGATGACACAGGAGTTCGCCTCCATTGTAGTACACCACCCGAGGTAGTGACGGGCCACAGAAAGTAAGGGCGGCACTCTTTGTTTCTCCGATCATTCTTGCTTGGATAAGTTCGACGCCTTGAGTCCGTATACGTATGTTTGCTATGATGGTCTCCGGTGGCGTTCGGGGTGGAAGTCCGTGTATAACTCCTCGGATAGCTTCCTCTCCGGTGGCAGCGTATACGTTAACGTCATGCGAACGTCCGTTGATAGTGAGGGAGTGGACTCGGCGTGCCTGCTCCGCGACCTCCTGACTCGATGTCGAAAGTATGGCGATATTGGAGCCGGGCTTTATACGGAGCAAAAATTGCTCACCTCGTATTTGGTAGTCGCAGGCCATGACGATCGCTTCGGCGAGGGCCGGCGTGCTGATAGTCTTCAAAGGCAGTCCCTGGTGTGGTCGGATAACTATCTTGAAGTCATCCTTAGGAAGAGGAGGAAGTTTGGGTATGCCTCTTCGTCGTTTCCTTAGTTTCGCCGGGTTAGTGCTGCCCGTTGAGTCCGTTTGTCGCTTGCGCTCTCGAGCCTGCTGCTTCTTTTGCCGTAGTGTCAGGACTGTCTGCCAGTCGTCGTCCGTCCGCTGGCGTTCCCCGGCGTTGTGGCGAGCGGAGCCTGTTATGCCGTCTTCTGTTCTGTCTACATTTGTTGCATCCATGTTTTCTGCTGGTGTTGTCTCACCTTGCATTCTCGTCGTCGTCTGAAGTTCGCTAAGCGTTCCCGTAGCCATGCCCAGGCAGAACGGTTGCTGCCGTTCGCGTTCCTCACGCGTCGGAGCAGCACCGGCTGCTGCGCTGAGCTGGCGTCGGGTTACCAACGCTGCCCCGTAGTCCGGCTTTGTAGGATCGCTGGACTTCACGAGCGTCACCGAGGGCCAAGTGGGTAGCACACCCGTGTTCCTTGTATCCTCACGAGTCGACTGGTATCTTGGTACCGTGGGTGGATGCACTAGTCTACCAAAAAACACATCGAAACGCAGAGCGCGATGCAAGCAGTACTGCGCTGCTCGGCGCCCCCTTGCGGCCGTCTATTCAGAAGCACAGGAAATGAGCGCCGTCTACCGGTAACAGAACACAGGTGCCAGTTTCTACTGGATACAAAACCTCCATCCTAGGCGACCATTTAAACTTGAAAAAAAAAAGAAAGTCTCGGATTGAGTTAGACGACCCTCGTATACACATGACAGGAGCGTGGCCAATAGGAAAGTCAACGCAAGAAACTCGTTTGGACCTTTCCACCGCATCACATTTGCACAATACCCTCTGGAGCTCCCTGGGTGTCACCACATTAGCCTCTTTACAGCTGCAATTATCTGTGACCCTCCTCAAAAGCATTCCAGCAACTGCAGCACTTACCTTTCTACTAACGTGCAAGTCCAGATGGGACATAGATATAACTGCAGAGAGGAGGGGGAAAGTAGGCAGAGAATGGGTAGAACTGACACAGTTGTGAAATGAGGGAATAGCAGCCTGGTCCCTCTCGCAGTTCCCATACAGAGGGAGAGGGGGAAAGGGGCAAAAGATGAATTGAGAAGGCAAGGAAACAGTGGTTGCAAGCAAACTGAAGGTACGGTATGGTATGCTTCTGCTATTTCTGAAAAATAAACACCATGCAAATTTGTCAAGCGGACAACTGATGCAGGGTGTGCAGCCACAAAGTCACATTAAAACACCATAGGGGTTGAGGCGACACTACAGAAGCAGTCGCACGTCATTACAACACTTCTATGCTCGCCGTAGCAGCTTGACAGCTATGGCATTGCTCGAGGTTGCGGGTTTGATCCTGACCATGGCAGCCGTATTTCGACGGGAGCAATATACAAAAATGCTAGTGCACATATATTTAGATGCACATTAAAGAACACCGGGGTGTCAAAATTAATCCGGAATCTGCCACTATGGCATGTCTCATTATCCAATTGTGGTTTTGGCACGTACAGCCACATAATTCAATCAAAGCTTAATGTTTCTGCCACGATGTGATGTGCCATGTGAGGCAATGATAATGCTTAACCCTCTCAGAGATTATGAACAATGTTGCACAACAACGCGTCAACCAAGCGCGTCTCCCTGTGTGTTCTGTGTTACTATGCAGACAAACAGCAGTGCTGCATGCAAGGTAATGTTTAATATCAACTCACCACTCTCGTATTGGACTAAACACTGAAGAAATTATACATTTGCCGTCCACATCACTGCTAACTATCTCGTATCGGACTAAACACTGAAGAAATTATACATTTGCCGTCCACATCACTGCTAACTATGGTCAATCAAAGCAAACAGCATAGAAAGTTTCGCTTACATCGATTCCCACAGTGTGTGGGATCCACATATTATTTTTTGCTGACATCTTTTTTGTTGTAAGAAGGACGGGGGATCGCCGTACTGGTTAGCAACAAGCTGACCCACATCACTCACGACCTTAAGATGACTGCAACTAAAGTTGAATACATGATGATAGAGATCATCCCTAGCCCAACGAACCGCCAAAGTATATTCATCCTGAATGTCTACAGTAGTCCCAAAGCTCAACGACAGCGCTTCAAAGCCCTAATCACCAAGGCCACGCAACTAGCGCGCGACTCCCCTTTGATCATAGCTGGTGACTTCAACGCGCCGTACCACACCTGGGGCTACCCATATAACACTAAAAAGGGGGAGGACCTCTGGCGTGAGGCTCTAAACCTAAACTTGATGCTAGTCACGGACCCAGCGTTCCCCACCAGATGCGGAACATCGTCGAGCCGTGACACGACACCGGATCTCACCTTTGTCAGGAGCATTGCAGCGGTCAAGTGGACAAACCTCGGGGTAGACTTTGGTAGCGACCATTATATCTTGGCCACGCACCTCCAAGTCGACCAGAAGAGACAGCGCATGTTCCAGTACACAGACTGGGACAAATTTCGCAAAATAAGGGAAGAGCGAATGGAGAGTGAGGACAAGCCTAGCCTCGAACAATGGGTTGCACAGGTTAGACACGACATCAAAGCTACCACCAAAGAGGTTTGTACCGACCTCCCGGTGGAAAAGATGGACAGCCGTCTCGCTCACCTATTGGAGGCCAAGCAATCCCTCCTCGCCAGGTGGAAAGGACAACGGCTCAACCGCAGGCTCAGAAAAAGGATATCGGAAATCAACAGAACTATAGAGGAACACTGCAGGGCGCTCTGTAAACAGCAATGGGATGAGGTGTGCAACTCGATCGACGGGCAGATGCGCAACGGTGGCACCTGGAACCTCCTAAAGCATCTCCTCGACGAGACGAACACTAGAACCAACCAACGCAACACACTGGCGCGCACCCTACACACAGCCAAGCGAGAATATTCGAGCAAGGAAATTTTATCGAAACTCGTACAGAAGTACCTATCAGTCGCATCGTGCCCTACACCACCTTCCCCTGACTACGGAGGCTCCGAGAACCCTGAGCTCGACGCAGAATTCGGGATTGAGGAGATCAGGCAGGCGCTCCACGCCCTCAACGGCAGATCGGCTCCGGGTCCGGACAAGATCACAAACAAAGCTCTACGGAATCTGGACGAGAAGTCCATCGAATACCTAACGGACATCATTAACCAAGCGTGGAGCAGTGGTAAAGTCCCGGAAATGTGGAAATCTGCCAACACCATTCTCATCCCCAAGCCAGGCAAGCCGCCTAGCCTCGATAACCTCCGCCCAATTTCGCTCACATCGTGCGTGGGGAAAGTTGCTGAGCACGCAATCCTAAACAGGCTTTCACGCTACCTGGAGGACCACGACATTTATCCACACAACATGATCGGCTTCAGGGTCGGACTTTCGACGCAGGACGCGATGAAGCTCATCAAGCATCACATTATTGACTGTAATACGCGGGACACGAGAGCCATACTAGGTCTAGATCTGGAAAAGGCATTTGATAACATTCTTCACTCGTGCGTTTTAAACACAATCTCGAGCCTAAACCTGGGGAAGCACTTCCATTCCTACACGAGATCTTTCCTGTCAGACAGAGAAGCCACCCTTAAGATCGGGGACCTGACTTCAGACATGATTAAGCTGGGGTCTAAAGGGACACCACAAGGGTCAGTCATATCCCCAACCCTCTTTAACCTAGTCATGATCGGTCTATCCCGGACACTCTCTGCTATTGACGGTATCAGTCATACCATATACGCAGACGACGTTACCATCTGGTGTACGGGAGGTAGTGACGGACAGGTAGAGACGGCCCTGCAAGAGGCGGTTGATGCTACCGAGAGATACCTTGAGTCCACGGGCCTTCGGTGCTCACCGCACAAGTCGGAACTGCTACTTTATCGACCCAAGCGCAGAGGCCCGAAACCAAAGGGATGGAAGCCACTCGCCGAATGCGACATAAAACTGCGCACAAAAGACGGAGGCTATATTCCGAGGGTGGATGCTATCCGGATTCTCGGCATGATGGTAGAGTCGAGTGGTTCAAACAACCAGACAGTGCTGCGGCTCACTAAGAAGACGGACAATGCCATCAGACTAATCAGAAGAGTGGCTAATCGGCAGCAAGGCCTCGGAGAAGATAACCTCGTGAGATTGGTACATGCGTTCGTAATGTGTCATTTCACTTACGTCGCGGCCATGCACAACTGGCAAAGATCGGAAAGGGATAAGCTCAATGCATTAATCAGGAAGGCAATCAAGAGAGCTCTCGGCCTCCCCATATACACTCCCACGGAACGCTTACTTCAACTTGGCATGCATAACACGCTAGAGGAAATAGCGGAAGCACAGGAGAGGGCCCAGTTCATCAGGCTATCTACCACACAAGCTGGAAGGCACATCTTACAGGAGCTGGGCGTTCCTTCCAGAGTAATCAAAACAAAGTTCTGCAGCATCCCTCGAGAGCAGCGGGACCGCATCACTGTCGCGCCTATCCCACGAAACGTCCATCCAGAACACAACGTGGGAAGACGTCGGGCGCGCGCGAAGGCTCTCCTGGAAAAGGCTCGTGAACGGGCTTCGCAGAACAGTTTCGTAGACGCAGCGCGCTACGCCGACGGACAGGCCTTCGCTGTAGTTAGCGTAAATCATGAAAGCCAAATAACGAACGCAATCTCGATTCGGACGACGTCCTCTGAAATCGCAGAGCAGGCTGCAATAGCGATGGCCTTATTGGACAACAAGAGGACATCAATCTACAGTGACTCCATATCAGCTGTTAGGGCATTTGCCAAAGGAACCATCTCCGAGCTGGCCTTAGGGATATTACGAAGCAAAGAAATCAAGCCACACACACTGATCTGGTTTCCAGCTCACATGGGACAGATCGAGGGTGCCCCGCCCAACCTCAACGAGTCGGCACACGGAGCTGCGCGAGGGATCATCAACCGCATAGCTACCGGGCAGCGTGACGCCGGGGGTACTGACAATCGGGACTCTCCTTCCTCGTACACCGAAATTATCAAGCACTTTTACTTGGCTCGGAGGATCTACCCCCTCCCACATTGCAAACTCAATAGACCTCAGGCTTTGACACTAAGGCTTCTACAGACGGGGGCATACCCAAACCCCCTACTACTTCACAAGATGTACCCCGAAATTCAGACGACAAATGCATGCGCACTATGCAATGACTTGGCGAACTTACCTCACATGCTCTGGCGATGCCCCGCGTTACGCAGTGATGAAAGTAACACTTCTTCACGCTGGGATGCTGTCCTACACAGCCCCAACCTCGAAGAACAGTTATGGGCTGTCCAACGGGCCCGCGACGCAGCGGAGAGGCTCGGCCTCTCTGTCCCGACGTGGGAGCGGCCCGCTGCGCGCTAGGGCGCGCCCTAAAGGACCATAATAAAGTTTTTCATCCATCCATCCATCCATCTTTTTGTTGTGATTTATAAAACCTCATATAGTCAAGAAACACTTTTCTTTGACTGCAACCGAGAGTTAGTAGGATGTGTAACAGCACTTGATTAGTAACATGTTTGTTGGTCATTGCTTAAATAAGCATTGAAAAGGTGTTTATGCTGGTTGTTTTTCTTCTGTCTCATTGATGTGTGAAAAGAAGCTTGTGCTTCACTTTTCCAGACTCTGTCAAGAGCTATGGCCGAGGGGCTACCTCCCCACTCTCTGGTAGCAGTGGTGAGAGTGGCTGGAGGCGCTCCTCCCAGGACCGCCGGCCTTCCTTACTGCAGCATTCCAAGACTGTGGTGGGCCTTATCAGCACCCAGCAGCAGTCTAAGGCAGCTGCTGAAGCTGAGACTCAGGTGATGCCATTGCACTTGTTGGATCAGCAACCTGTCGAAGGGAAGAAGCATTTTCACAGCAGCACTGTAGAAGCAGTATTCGGTCTCGTCTTTTTTTTTTTTTTAGACACCATTATCAGCATGGTACGAATATGTAGCCAGTGTTTAATTTTTGGCTGTTGATATTAATGGTAGAAGTTGACAACCCATAACTAGGGTGCACTTATTGTGTTTGCATGGGATGCTCTTTTATTTATGTTTTTTTTATGATTTAAACAAAGGTAGTGATACTTTGGAAGAGTAGGGGGGGGGGGGGAGTCAAAGGCAGTTATGGGTAATACCTGATATTGTTCTGCTTTAGTTATGCATACAGTGTCTGGCATTGGAGGTTTGCTGGGCTGGATTTTTTTATTATTTCAGTCTGTGCTCCTAAGTTGCTTGGGAAGCAGTGAAAGTAACATGACTGGTTAATGAAGCTGTTCACATCTTAACAATGCATACCTTGACATCGAGTCTCCCATTATGAATTCTATAGGTAACCAAGTCAACTTTGACCATTCCTGAGGATACAAGGAGCACCGGTGGATGCACAGCTGAAGATTCCAAAGGGGCTGCACTTCGCATCAGCAAGTCGGAGAACTCACTGACTGATACCTTTGTGATGATTAATGAGACGGATACACTTGATGCAAACAAGAGCATTGACGTCCGCAAGCTTAGGCGGAGAAGGAACATACTGAGAGAAGGTGAGTAGCATCAGGCTGGTTAAGGTAGTTAGTGATACAGTTTGACAAAGAAAAAAAAGAAAAAAAACATTTAAGAGGTAGTGCTTCTTGCATTCTGCTAGCTTGCAGCGAAGGTGTGACTGTATGCCAAACACAGTTGACTGGACCAAGCCACTTGGAAGGATGCAGTCCCTTTTTCTTTTTTCTTTTTTTTTTGCATTACAGTTATAGGGTTGCTAATCTGCTTGCAGATAAGTTATAAAAATTTTGGCATATATTGTTTCATGGTGGTGTTATGTAGAAATGTCTTGCTATATTTTGGAACTCGCTAGTATAACAATATTAATTTGCATTGTCCTCCTTGCTGCAGATGTGCTTGGAATGACTGTGACCTGTTCGTGAAAAGTATTCTTTCAACATGTCCCATATTTGACTCTGGTTTTCTTCTTCTTTTTTTTTTAGGTTTCAAGTGGTCATGCCAACTTGTGTTTCGAAGTAAACTGACCATGCACACTGCATTTGACAGAAAGGACAACAATGAGCCCGCAGCCGTCACTGCTTTGGCTGTGTCTAAGTAAGTCACTGTGGCGCTAAATTATTATGCCAGAATTGATTCACCTTGTGAAAAAATTCAGCTTTGGAGTTAGGGTTTGGTATCGCCATTACTGCATTCCATTGGAACAAGCTCTTGGCACTCTTGCATATTAGCAGTGGTCCACTGGTTCCATGGGTTGAATGAAGCCACCAGAAGTATCAGCAGTCTTGCTCCTTTTTGTGTTTCATAAAATGAGGATGGCATTACACTTTCTCATGGAAAGTAGGCTAGTGACTGTGTATATAAGTGGCAGTGAGTGAGAGGGTTTGAGAGGTTAATCACGTGCGAGACGCTCCTCTCCAGCCTTGCTCAAACTTGCATGGGAGAGGGTCACCACCTTTCTTGCAGCCATGACAGCTCACATATTGAGCCAGGTGCAATAATGCCTACAGGTCTGATGACAAAAATAAAGTTCTCATTCATCAGTCTTCTTTAGGACTGACATATTGAGAACAAGCAAAAACCTGCTTGCCATATGTCCCTTTGCACACTTATGCACAAGTGTACACTCTCTGTGCGAAAGTATTCACCCAGTGTCAGTACACTACTTCACTGAGCTACTAGTGAGGTAGCTTGCATGTTCTGTAAGTTGCAGAGCCTGCCTTTCTGTAGTATGGAAGTGCAAGGCACTTATAGAAAAGAACCAGATTAATTTAGACTGCTTCTCTGGCCAGCAATCATTTGGAGGCAGGCTGAATGGCCATGAAAGTGTTTGCCAAGAAAGTTCACTGACATTCCCTTTGTCTGTCTCTCTCCCTCCTTTCTTCTTTTTCTCAGCAAATTTATATCCTGTTTTCTTGCTTGATGGAGGACTGCTATCACACTCAAGTGTCAATGTTTCCTGCACTGGACTATATAGTGAGGAGGAAGCTTGCAAATCGAAAAATTTCCTTTCAAATTTCTTTACTGCATCTTGAGTAAAGATGAGAGTCATCTTTTAAATAAGCTTGTAATTGCAAAAAAAAAAGAACTGAATTTTAGTTTTCAGTTGCTTTACTCTTTCCCTTACCATAGGAAATGTGCAAATTTACAGTGGTCCCGTACCCTGTTCACTTCAAGGTACATTAGTTGCAACACATTGGGTGTTTCACATAACTTGAACCAAGCTTTAAATAAAAAAAAAAAGCTGATACATCTTAGGCAAATGAGACCAACGGCATATGTTTCGTAATCAACTCGAGTTAGAGTATATTTAAGTGTGGTTAGTTGCCTAATTAGCTAAGTTCAATTATGCAAATTTATATATAGTCGTTTTAGGGCATAACTTTGTTTTAAAAAGTTGCAGAGTATCCCCAGTAAAGTTGTTTCCATGACATATACCTTTTACGTGAGTCTTTTTTTCTACGCTTTCAAGAAAGCCCGTGAAATATGAAAAATATGGCATCATTGTATGCTTGCACATCTGATTTGCAATGCTCCCATGAGTTTTTCTTTCAAGGAACAATTGCTGCATGTCCATAGTAAAAGTAAACGATTGACCCTGGCATCCAGGCAGCTGCATCAGCACCATATTTTATGAAGATGAACATTTGCTGCAGTACAAAGTGGTAAGTGTTAGGCAGACACTGAAAGCCAACCAAAACACATCCGTAGACTTGTTTTACAATGGACGTGCAGGCTTCGTTCTTTGGAATCGCGGTTGCAAGCACTGCAAATCAGACATACAAGCACACAGTGACATCATATCTTTCATATTTTGCAGGCTTTTTTGAGAGCCCAGGAAAAAGAACCATATAAGATATAATATTTTACATGGAAGGGGCAGGTGAGCACGTTGTAATGTGATCAAACACGCGCTGAGTGCTCCTTCCTGCTCCTGTTAAGCTGGATGGGAAAGGAGGGTGCACACCGCTCTATTTGCTCCAGTTCGGTCTCTGCTTTTCTCGTCATTTTTACGGCGCACGACATTACAGTAGCTAGCAGCATCAAATCTTCGCCTTCAGCCCGGGTTTGTCTGAAAAATGGTCCATGGAAAAGAGAAATTTTGTTCTAAATAACCATTGCACGGTTTTTTGGAGATAGAATTCACAGGAATGTCTATCTAGTCGAATACGTAGGACTTTGCCGGGACCTACAGAGCAGTTCAAATTATCTGGTAATTCAAATTAAGATATTTCAAATTATTGGCATTTCACTGTAAAATTATTGGCTTGTGATGCTTATGTAGGACACTATTGATATGCAGTATCTGATTGAGCACCATACTTTCTTTAGCATTCTGGTCAACCCTTTCCATGCCGCAGGAAATCACAAAAGGTGTACGAAATTTCCCAGAGATTTCCCAAAACATGGCCTGATGACTACACTCGTCATCGGCTATTTTGGTGCAAGTTCCTGTGATGCTCATTAGTGGTAGAAAAAGGGTTAGAACCCACGGCATTTGTTGGAGCCATTGAGCAACTATTTCACATTCCTATTTTCTGGAAGTAGCAAGCACATTCGCCGTGGCCTCAGCCTAGCATGTTTGTATTCAGGGATCACAAGACGGTGTACGTGGGTGATGCAAGGGGGCGAGTGTTCACCTGGAGCGTGACTGAGCATCCCGGCCGAGCCATGGCTGATCACTGGGTGCGAGACGAAGGTGGGGACAGCTGCCTGTCGTGCGGGGTGCGGTTCTCCTTTGCCGAGAGGCGCCACCACTGCCGCAACTGTGGCCAGCTCTTTTGCTCCAGGTCAGCCAGCCAACAGCACAGCATGTCTCATTCTGAACTTGTGCACCTAGTTGCTAAACTAAGCCACCCTAGCCCTGTCTGCTTTCTGGAACTGAGTTTGTGTACAACCTGACAATGCTGTTTGTTGTTTTTGATTACTAATTCAGTCAAAGCTTCGTATCGGCTTCTTCCGGAAGTACATAATTATTATTGAAATTCAAAAGCATATTTTCGCTTACTGCAGCCTGTTTATTAAACTGCGTCAATAAATATTCACACTAACAGTAGAAGAAGCACACTGATCCAACTACCCTTCTTGATTGATGTCAATTATTGGAAAATAGCAGCCACCTATAGGAATCTGCAATATTATGAATTAAAGCATCCAGAAAAGAGTGAGGCGCAGACTTCTGTTGAAAAGAGAACGTTGGAGAGAAAGGTGACTTCGCGCTCCACTTGCAAGATCCACATGCCGCACACGACTGCAAAATTTGGCTGTGATGTTCACAGCAGCGTATGCTATGCACGCACTGTGTTTTTTCACCAAGCCCGAAGGGTGGTTCAGGGTCCCTTTAAGCCACAATTGCCTAAATGTCTCAATTAGTGATGCTCTGGCTTTCTTTCCTCATGTGCTTTTATCTTCACCGTTTGCATTGGTCTACTTCTGTTAAATGCAGGTGCAGTCGCTTTGAATCGGAGATCAGCCGCCTGAGGATACTCAAGCCAGTGCGCGTCTGCCAAACCTGCTTCAACTCATTGAAGCCCCCTGGGGAAACCTAGGGGCAGGACGCAGCCTTTTCTAGTCAGACATATCCCTGGACATTCCATAGCTGCTGTAAAGACTCTGTGGGCTCCTGTTCCCCCCCCTCCCCCGATGGTGTGCTGTATATAGCGTGCATGTAAATATTGTCCTGTGCCGAGTGGTTTTTAAGTGCGTACATTAGTGGCGGGTCCATCCCACTGTGCCGCCATGTAGCCACGCTTCACAGGTGTCTAAATGAAGAAAAAGAAAAAAATAGCACCAGTCAGATGACCATAGTTGCTAGGCTTCTTGTCACTACCATGTGTTATAGCAGGTTGTGTACCACCAAAGTATATATTATATATAAATATATATAAAATCCCAGAGTACTCTATGAGCTGAGCAATACATTTAACTGCTATTTCTTGACCTTTAGATGCCCAGGTTGTATTTTATTAGTTGGCAGGCTGATGTGCATGGCTGTCCTTGTGCTGTGTTCTGAAATAGTGCCTACTCTCTCTGCTAGTGCTTCTTGAGTGTTGTCTGCAATGTTTTCACTGCTAAGCATTGCAATGGAATGCACTCTGAAGCATTGAAGTAAAGAAGCAGTTACGAAATGTTGCAGGGTCACAACTGTGTTTGTTAAAAGATTGTTGGTGGGCAATTAATCCCACATCATCAAGGATGCAGCTTGTGCAAACTGTGAAATTGAGGGCAAGCACTGTTTCAGTATATGCCGTGGTCCTGCACACATGCCATTCATATGTCGCTTGGCAACCAGTGCACGGAATGGGTGTCAATTACCAGCATGTCGGCCTCTGAGACGCTTTTTTTTAACTGACTGTCGTCAACTGTTAGTCATGATACAACCCATAGCACACAAGAGTTGTTTTTATTAATCTTGTTCTTTAATTGAAAGGAAGGAGTGCATGGCATGACAGGTCAACCCTGTGATTCAGTTCTTACGTATGTGCCTGTAGGCTGTGGATGGGCAAGTTGATTGTTATTAAAGTGCAGCTATGTTTTAAGACACTGGTGATCATGTCTTATTCAAAACTTGATATTGACTGACTTCGTCACTGCTAGATAAACAATGGTGCAGAAATGAAAGGGAACCTGCAACACCTATTGAGCTTGGTAAGTGGAATAAATCTACCCAGCTATAGACAGTGCCATCATGAACACAAGCCAAAAGTTATTCATGTACTATACTTGTGAAATGGAATGTGTCAATTTAGGACTAACTAATGTGTATACTTTCGTTTCCGCCATCTCCAGTTCGTGTGACATAATTTTGCGTAATTTTGGCTCATGCGCTTAGAGTCTGCATCACCTTTAGTGACAGGATTCATAGTGACATGACATGGCATTCTCAATTGCACACGTGGTGTACCCTACATTAAAGTTGCATTTAATCGGATAAGTATAGTACACCGTTGCAGTCCTGGTGGCGGGGAGATCGTATCATGTCGCTATCGCTATACCAACAAAGGGTCACAAGGAGCACATCACTTTTGGAGAAATGGAGGCATGCAAGTGAATCTGGTCAAGCGAGAAGAGTAGAGAAAGGTCTGCAGAGTGGGGTGACCGGCTTGGAGGTTTGTGCCTATCTAAAGCTCCTATCGCCCCTGCCAGTTCTGAGTCTGTTTGTTGGTGTGAATAGTCTCCTATTTAGCAGCTATGCTAGTAATGCTATGCTAAGTGCTTCCATTGCCCAGGTGTTACAAGAAAGCAAGGAGCCCAGCCTGTGGTAGCAGAACTTTTCAGTCTGACGTGCCCTAGGTGCACCTCTCCCGCATTCCAGATTATGTTTAACCAGCTTCACCGCGTCAATCACGAAATTACGTGTTGATGTGACACGGTGAATTTTTAGGACCATCATCCACCCCACTAAGCTGTTGTCACTACCTGAGGCACCAGGAACTTAGCATTTCTGGTACTTGACAGGATCGCTGATCACGCAACCACGATTCATTGACACTTGTCACTCAGCGGTTGAAAGTATTGTTTTTTTTATCGTTTTCTCGTGTATGCACAACATACTTTAAAATAGTCCATTGATTTGCGTGAAGACTGGGAAGGTAAAAATGAAACCAACTCTCACTGCTGGAGAGCCCACCTTTAGGACAGGGCTACACTAGAGGAAAAATGTGCGGTGTGCTGCAGGCAATAAAACTCGGGTGTGGCTAGGGTGCTTCGATGCATGCGCTCATCACAAGTGTATGCCTTGCACCACAGCACCGGCCATTCTTTGTGGACCTTCACATAACGAAATCATCGGTTGCCAAAACTAACAGCGCACACATCAAGGCACCCTAGGTGCGAGAGCGCAACCGCACTGGCAGTTATTCAGCTGGCCGCTGCAGCATTTACCTGATAGTGTGAAGGCATCCTTCAATAGAGTCGACTACGCTCAAAACCCAATGAATGCAAGTGCAAAACAGCCGTCTGGGGGGTCTAAGTGACACCGGCTGCCTCATGCACATCATGTGAATGAAGCACGCGGCACCTTCCACGGCATATCTTGCTCAAGTGTGACCGTACCTTTAAAAAACATCGTGGCTTTTTTCTGAGCTGCAAAAATGCAGGCCAGACACAGTTATCAGGAGATGGTAAGCTTCCATATCTCTCAGAGCTGCTAGTCTTCCTTTCATTACAAACTACAGAGGCAAGCACGATGACGGCATCTGATGCCGCAATTAAAAAAAAAAAAGTGTCTTCTAACACAGAAAGTAGCCGTGCTTGGGTTTGCCGGCATCATTGATTCTTGAGTGCGGTCAATTATTGATAAATCATAGGTGTCGCATGATACTGACTAGAGTACTGACCGACTACTAAGCCATGATTTCGAGTTCCATTCAAACATCTCTTGAGCGAAGAAGGATGCGAAGTCGATCAGCGGTTTACCGAAAGAGTGAAATTTGCATAGTATTATACTAACGAAGTTCTGGCACAAAGCCTTGTCACAGTATATTAAATTCAGAAGCAACATAACATGTCCACAACGCAGGAAGCACGATTTAGTAATTAAAGGAATATGAACCATTGGAGCCCCAATGGTTTAAGTTGTTCACTGTGGGTTCGTGAAAACTGCTGCTTAGTTGAATGCGGCAAGTTATAAACAAAGTACTGTCGTCTTTCTTTTATTGCTGAAAAAAGAATTTTTGCTCCTTTGCCCCACACTCACCACTCCCCCTCAGAAAAAAAATAATAATAATAATAAATAAACAAATAAAAAAAGCTGTCTTGGGCCGTGGGTCTCTCTTGCCAAAGGATGTTTCCTTCTCCTGCCTTCCCAAAAACTGTATGTCTGGAATTACCACTGTGTATTTCTTTTCTTTTTTTCCAACGAAACATTTTTTTCCTCCCCCTCCCAAAAAAAAAGCAGTAAGCTATCTCTGAGACCACCACCGGTAGTACATGCAGCAGGAAAGTTAGAAATTTAGCTCAAAAATACCTCCTGCTCTTTCCTGAAATATGCTGATATTCACACCACCCTTTGTGAATGGTATGATGATACAGAAAAATTGACAGTCACTTAAGTATCCTTACGTGATTTGAATGCCAAAGCATTATGACTTGTCTAAATTATCACTTTAAATTAAATCTCCTCCTTAATTCACCTTTCTACAATTTGTATCAACCTCAATCCACATTGCTCTAACTTTTACCAACCTTAATCCACTATAATCCACCTTAATCCAATTTTGAGAGGGCCACGGTGTCAGTTCAATGCTGTGGCTTTTCACCACGGGATTTCGCCGTGCGAGCCACAGCATGTCCAGCACCGGGAATGTGATGTCACCACTTGGTCATGTGGGTATTCTTGCCACCTGATGTTAATGCCGGATGCTTGCTGGATTTCACACTTCATGGGGCATATAAGGTTTTCGCCTTAGAACATTGTGGAAATTGGCTGATTGTTTATAGGTCACAACTAGTCAGTGCCTCTGATGAGAGCAAAGATAGCCTCAGCAGAGCGCTATCATTCCTCAATCTAAACTTTACTTAATGAAAGTTATAAATGGCCATTGGCTTAAGTTGGACTACCTCCTCGACTTTGGACATTTGTATCATCACAGTAGTTCTTTCACCTATCCTCTCATGTTTGCAAGCTCCTGTGGATTCTGTGCAAACACTGCAGAATCATCTCCACATAAACCCAGATGTAGTTCTTTATTTTCTAGTTCTACATGTGCTTCACTAGTGGTTGAGTGAAATGCACAGAAATTTGTAAAGAGATGTGTCAGCTACCATGTTAAGCAACGGCAATCTTGTGCTTTATTCAAGATCGCCCAAAACGTGCAGACATGTGTGTCAAGGCCTAACGGAACACAACATAAAAATCACGCCAATGATGTAGTGGCACCATCTATCGACAGCGAACAGTACTGTACCAATCTTGAAGGTTTGTGCAATGATATGCAGGCGAGTGAATAATTGCAGGCATCTCTCGATGCTGCCACTACGTCCAGCACACTACAAACCATAGAACGAAGGGGAGAGCCACGAAGGCACGTCAAGGGCCAGCGTTTGATCACCCGCACCTCTATGTATCAGTCATTAAACATTTTTAGCTGACTTCAGACAGATTTGGCATATCGGAGTATCTTGTAACCACTTCTAGATAAAAACAGTCGGCTAGGTGACTTGTAGATGTCATATGAACATGTCGGCAAATAGTCTGCAACTAAGGATATAATCGAAAACGAGTGTAATTAACTGTAAACGGGGAAGGATGCTAATCTCTATGTGTTTGTTGCCCTTTGCCATGCCGCCACCTTTGCCAAGTGCCATCTAACTTGGCTGCCACGCCCTCTGCCAGATGGCATGGAGTGCCCGAGTTCAGCAAGGTGCCTCAACGCACGTGCGCACCACTGCACACAGCAAGAGGAAGGGTGTACACATCAAGGCACCCTAGAGTTCAGGACGGAGAGCTAGGTCGGAGAAGCACATCTGAGCGCACTGTCGTCCTTGAGCGCGTGCAGGCTCTTGAGCGTATGAGGGGTTCGTAACGACAACATGCTGCCGCATCGGAAGATAGCTGTCAGTGCTGAATAGAGGAAATGCACACATGCTCAACAAGCCTACAAATGTACCAATGTGCGCAAAGCTCTTCTCACCAAAGTACGCACCAGCCACTCCAAAAGGACAGCCGAAGCTCGCAGGGACCATCTCACCCAATGTGTAATTCATATCGTGCTCACCAGGAATGGCAGGATGTCAAGCAGCATTTGAAGGCCCTGGAATGGAACAGAGTCTCCCAACACAGACATGTGGCTGCTGTGACTTGTGAAAAATACAATGAACGTCTCCTGGCGTTGCAGAGCTGCCAAGAAGACCTTGTGGGGGTCAATGTAATTGTGTGTAAAATACAATACAATTAAGATACAGAATAAATGAATAATGAACATGAAAAAGAGACAGACTAGAGAGCTATAATCAACATTTAATCATAGAATCATTTGAACAGCCATGTACATCGACGTTGTCTTCTTTAGTGTTAACACTTGGTTCACCCTTTCTTTTATTCTGTGAAAAGTTTTGTGAGATAATTGCCTTTAATACGAGACGTTCTGCACTTGATGCATAAATGATGTATTTAGTCCATCAGTTCACTCTCTCAGTATTATTTGCTACAGTAGTAAATTCTCTCATTCTTCTATAAACGGGTAATGCTAGCTGTAGTGGTGTACAGTGGATTGCATATTAACAGATTTGCATTGACAAAGTAGAAAAGAAAATACTCTTCATAATGTCCCTGGGCATGCTAAATGTCGGTAAGCTCCTCATTGTGACAGCTCACTCAGTCAGCTCTTGAGATTTTCAATCCCAGTAAGCAACATGCACAGAGGTCCATTACTGAAGGAAATGCACTATTTGTACTCTAGCAGCCAAATGCAAAAGTAAAAGATCAAGAACTGTTTGCACTCGAATAAGGGCTGTGCTCCTGTAAGGGCCACTGTGAGGGAGTCAACTCAAAACTGCAGGGTGGATGGTTTGGCTGTTAAAATCCATATTCTCAGATGGCAGCCTGAGATTGAAGACCCCGATGAGACACAGAAACTGTCATGTTGTCGTGGAGCAACCCACATACTGTCAGTCAGATTTCCTTGTCTTTGCTTTTGATTGCCTTCTGCTGTGCAGTCAATGTGTTTGTGTAACTTCCCTCAGTTAAGGTTGTCTTGTGTAGTGTAAAGTCCAAGAGTAAAAAGACTTTCAGCATTCTAGAAGACAATTGTTGGAATTTCCCCTACATTCTTTTCTGTTTTGAATTTCATGGGTGGTGTGATTGATGACATCAGCTTCTACTTCATCCACTCAATCTCTGACTCTGCACCTCTTTGCTTCACTCAAGTCAAAATATAGAAAAACTTACTTCCAGCTGTCAGGTTCGCTAATAAAAAAATTTGTTAAAGCAAGGTTTCAGCCTTTCAGCAGCACAAAAAACTTCACAGGCCTTTTTAACACTTCCAGCAGCTAAAACAACTTTTTGCCCTTTTCTGTGCTAGATCAGCCTGACATGCCTAACATCTAATTTGCTGTTCATCACATAGTAAAAATAATTGTTTAGCAAAATATGTGTTCTTCGAAACTTAGTTTGTCATTGAGTATTGGTGGAATCAATTTGTAAGTCTAAGTTAGTTCTGTTTATTTTGCTGACCTATGTGTCTTGGTGTGCTGCATCAAAATAACTACATATGCTTAAATATTACTGCGTATACTCGTGTAAGGGCCACACCACCACTTTAAAGGGTAAAATTTTCGAAAAAAATTCAAAACATCTCATCAAAAAGCAAAGTTAGTTCTGTTGCCACTAGACCTTTCACCTAGCAGCTTTCCTGTCAACGTCGCTCAGGCTTATTTCTTATTTATTTGTGTGGCGCGTCTCACCTGTGTTTAAAAAAATTTTTAAATGTGGTTTTACGTGCCAAAACCACTTTCTGATTATGAGGCATGCCGTAGTGGAGGACTCCGGAAATTTCGACCACCTGAGGTTCTTTAACGTGCACCTAAATCTAAGTGCACGGGTGTTTTCTCATGTCGCCCCCATCGAAATGCAGCCGCCTTGGCCGAGATTCGATCCCGCAACCTCGTGCTCGGCAGCCCAACACCATAGCCACTGAGCAACCACAGCGGGTTCAGCTGTGTTGGCAGTGTTTCCAGTCAAATAGGTGGCATTTCGCCTCTAGAGAAGGGACCCCTGTTTGGGTCAGCATTGGTCAGGTACGATAGGCCGGTATCTGACGTCATTTACTGCAGCGTTATGTCATTTGCACCTCTCTTAGACTCTGCTATAGTTGCGGAAACAGTATGAACCTTTAGAGGGCCGTCATTGGCCTGATTCATGTAAGGGCTGCACCCAGCCAAGATTCTAGAAAAAAAAGTGCGGCCCTTGCACGAGTATATACAATGCATTCCTCTCAAGCCAGGGCTGGGAAGTATAAGAAATACATGTAATCTTGGATACCATCTCAAGATACTCTTTGGGTATCTTGTATCTGTATCATGATATACACTGGGCAAGACGAGTTACTATATCTGCATTTCCAATACCTCAAATAAAGTATTGTATGTCTTTATATACAAGATACACCTATTGCAGAACCCATGAAAATGGTCAGAGTCAATGAAGGCTAGCAAATAACAAAGCTTGGACTAAGAAATGACAGTTTTATGTTAACCTTTGTTTCTAGTAACCGAACACTACCAGGAATATGAACAGTGCACAACACAGTTCCACCTATTGAGACTCCACACTTTTCAACTTTAACTAATGGCAAGCATCAGCTCCCATCGATTTTCTTGAGAAAATAGAATGCTGCGAAGTTCTGGTATATCAAAAACAAGAAGCAGGGCAAACCAAAACTAAAGACAGTCGTCATTATTCATTACAGGAGTATACAATCGGTCAGCTTAAGTTTGAGAACGTAAGGCACTATGATTACTTACGACCAATTTTCAATAATCAACAAGTCCAATAGGACTTCTTGGGCAAGTTGGTAGGATGAAATTTGCTTTAAGGTGGATGTTCTAACTACAGAATTGAAGCCAGGCAGTACTCAAATAAAGCACTTCCTTTTCCTAAAAACTTTGTGCGTAGAACCAGTTTAAAGAAACATGCACTGAATATGTGTCGTGAAGTGCATTGCTGTTCCACAGTCTTATACGCTGCACTTTCCACAGTGTGGAGACTTAATATCTGGAACAGCAATATATTTCTCTGCAAATTTTGAGTATTTTAAGTACACTTTACGAGTGCAGACGCAGTCACTGCTAAATGCCAGCACAGCTAGACACGCTGCAACCAAATTCGAAGCTGCAAAGATGAGCATTAACATGAGAACAGTGCTTTATTGCACTTATTCTGCTCACCACAGTCATCCAGTTTCCACTGTGGCACATCTCCCTGTGTGCCCCTTGCTGTTTAAAGTTATGCAATCTAAAAACATTTGTTGCCAGATTATTCTGTGAGAGCTGCACCGAATTTGCTCTACAGTTTGCCATCATGAAATGATCTGGATACTGCACATCAGAACAATTTGGCTGCTGTCATGGTTAGCTGGCAGTGTGAAGGTGTGTATGAGAAAACATGGAGCCCACTATCACTTTAAGGTCTTCCACAGAGCCAATTTTTTTTTTTATTAAATGCTTCACATTTTCTTTCCTCACTCTCTCCCATACACATGTGCAAATTTGCATGCACAAGCACAGTATGTACATGTAAGATGGTCTCCATTCTCTGCTAGAAGCATGCTATGGCTTTGACAAACTGTCTGTATATTAATCATGACCATATAAAGACAACAGGCAAGAGAGACAGAAGGATGCATAGAAGGGTAGGGAGGTTAACCAGAGGTAGTTCCAGTTGGCTGCCCTGCACAGGGTGAAGAGTTAAGGGTGATAAAAAGAGAAAGAGACTAGAAGGGGGGAGAAAGAGAGACAAGCACAAACAAATCGCGTACACTACAGAGTGGTAGGGGGCAGCATTCTTAAAGTCTATTGTGAAATCAAGCCAAGGAAAACATAGGGGTAATTAACTGTGGTTGAAACTGAAATGTAGAAAATAATGAAGAAAAGTAAATGAAAGTGGACAAAAAGATGACATGTAGAAAATAATGAAGAAAAGGTGAATAAAAGTGGACGAAAAGATAACTTGTCGCCAGTGGGGACTGAACCCAGAACCTTTGCATTATGCATGCAATGCACTACCAGTTGTGCTACAGCGACGGCCACCAATCCATCCACTGACTTGGGTATTTATGTGTACTAGGTCTAGCCCTGGAAGTGTTAGCCAGTGCCTCAGGGCCATGGAGGGCAGATGTGGCACACTATTTTTTGCCTGAACACCCTTTTAATGCATTAGCATTCTTAGGATACTTCACGCACTTTCTGGGGCCTATGTATGTATGTATCTGTCTATACATGTTTGTATGTAACCATTTCCTTGCCAACCTGGGTCATTGTGTAGTCCATGGTCAATTGGTTAGAGCATCATGCTTCTGTGCTGAGGGAACAGGGTTCGAAAAACTATCGGACCAACTTGAGTCACTGAGTATGTAGCAATGTGTACATATGTGCCGCTCTTCGACGAACGTCTTTCCCGCCGACATGGGTCACTGTAGATGCGTGATTGCATATGTACCACTCTTCAATGAAACTCTCCGATAGCCTACTTGGAGCACTGGGTATGTGCCAATCAGTCTGTGCTGTTCTTCAATGAACCTCTTTGATGCCAACTTGGGTTCACTGGGTATGTGCCACTAGGTGAGTGCCGCTCTTCAGTTAATGTTTTGACACCAGCTTATGGAACTAGAGATGGTGCCACTGGGAATGTGCTGCTCTACAAAGATGAAAAAGATCCTTTAAGTTTCTCCAATGGTGTGCAAAATCGAACCCACATCACAAGTGTTCTTCAAAGACAGCAGCCCAATGCTTTAGCAGGTTGTGCGACAGATGCACTGAGCATGTGCCACTTTTCAATGAACGCCTTTCACGCCAACGCTTTATCGAGCTGCGCCATGAATGCACTGGGTACGTGCCACTCTTCAGTGAACCTCTCGCCAACTTGGGTCCACTCAGTATGTGCCACTGGGTGTGTGGTAGTGGTGGTGGTGATAAACTTTATTGAAAGGGGGAAGGGTAAAGAGGGACGTGGCTGAGCGTTAGGGCTCAAGTAAGGCCCTGGGCCTGCTTGGCCTTTTCCGCCCAGTCCACCAGTTCCACTTGTCGGTCGACATCCCCGGAACTGAGCCAGGCTGTCCAGTCAGTCTCGCTGCTGACGGGGGGATGAGAGAACGGGAGCGAGGAACGTACTCTGTGTGAAGAAGAAGACGCGCCTCGCGGCACAGCCGCATCGCCAACGCGCGGCTCGTCTCGCCTCGCGCTGTTGATTGCTGGCGTCCGTTTGGACAGTGCTTCGGGCTGCTTCGCCGTTCCCGGTTGCTGTGCCGTTACATTAGGAGCCGCCAATAAACCTTTTCTCAATTGGTGGAGGTGCTGGGACTCAAACCCCGTCGCTTGACACCCTGGAGCTGAGATCACGAACGCTACCACCCGCCATGACCGACAGCTCCTCCCAAACGGCACCGACGCCTCAGTCCGTCACCTGCACCGGCGTTCCACGACAACGGGACCCCAAGGTCTTCAGCGGTGCAGACGACGAAGACGTCGAAGACTGGTTTGCGTCGTATGAACGGGTGAGCGCACACAACAAGTGGGATGATCCCGCAAAGTTAACTCACGTCATCTTTTATCTGGCTGGTGTTGCCCAACTGTGGTTTCACAACCACGAAAGTGACGTGCCCACATGGTCAGTCTTCAAGACAACCTTTACGGAAGTGTTCGGCCGACCTGCTGTTCGCAAGCTCCGTGCCGAACAGCGCTTGCGCGCCCGAGCACAGCAGACGGCGGAAACGTTCACAAGCTACATAGAAGACGTCGTGGACCTTTGTAAACGAGTCAACGCCGCAATGCCCGAAGCTGAGCGAATTCGCCATATACTGAAAGGCATCGATGACGGCGCATTCCAGATGCTCCTAGCCAGGAATCCGCGCACTGTGTCTGAAGTTGTCAGCCTGTGCCAAAGTTACGATGAGTTAAGGAAGCAACGCGCTTCGACTCGGCGTCCTTTGGGAAGCGACGACTTGTTGGCGAGCCTTGACAACATGTACGACCCATCCTCATTCTTTCAGCGGGTCAAGGACTTTGTGCGTGAGGAAGTTGCCCGCCAACTTTCTTTAGTCCCCTTCGCTCAGGAGCCCACGTCCCGTCTTCCAAACACGCTCCGCACCCTCATTTCCGAAGAGGTCGCCCAAGTTGTCCCTTCCGCACCACATCAGCCGCCTGCAGCCGTGAATCTCAACTCTACGCGGGCAATGCAGCCTGTCGCCACGCCTCTCACCTATGCGCAGCCAGTCCTGCCTGTGGCCGCGCCTCTTACGTACGCCCAGGCAGTACGCAGGCCTCCACCGGCGTCTTTCACGACCCAGTCCCAACCGCTGCCACCGCAAGCCCATGCTACATCTTGGACCGCGCCGCGAGCTAATCCTTGGCGGACACCTGACAATCGACCCATCTGTTATTCTTGCTGCACTCCCGGACACGTCGCCCGATATTGCCGCCGTCGTCCTCAAGCGTTCGGCGACGCCTCGCGGCCCTTCCAGTGCGGCAGCCAGCCATTTCGCCAATACGCCGCTCCTTCCCCCCAACCGTATGCTCGTGCTGACATCCCAGAATTTCCTTCGCGTCGCTCGCCATCCCCTCGCCGACGCTCGCTCTCCCCAATGCGTCGGCGACCCGCACCACCTGACCAGGAAAACTGAACGTCGCAGTTCAAGAGGCAAGAACTGCGCCCCATTCGAACTGTCAAAGTCCTCGCGCCTCTCCTGCTAACGTGGTCGAAATTTGTGTAGAAGGTGTTCCTGCATTCGCTCTTGTGGATACCGGCGCAGCCGTTTCTGTGATAGCCGCCAAACTGTGCCGTTCGCTGCGCAAGGTGACCACGCCGCTTTCTGGACTGTCGCTTCGTACGGCAAGCGCGCAGCCCATCACTCCGCACGCAGCCTGTACTGTACGTGTGCTTATTCACGGCATTGTTTACATCGTCGAGTGTATTGTTCTTCCCACCTGCTCGCATGACGTCATCCTCGGATGGGACTTCTTATCTCGTCATAAAGCCGTGATCGACTGCGCACGCGCCGAAGTTGAATTTTCCCCTTGTGACGCACCCTTGGACGAAGATTGCGACCGCCCTTCTAAACTTACCGTGCGCGAGGACACAGATATTCCACCTGGCTCCTTCGCCCTCGTCCCCGTCTTTTGCGATGCCATCGCTGATGCAACGGTCCTCTTCACGCCGTCCGACGTCTTCATGAGCCGTAAATCTCTCCCACTACCCTTCGCGACGCTTGACATGGCTGGCGGCTGCAGCAATATCTACTTCTACAATCCCCTCTGCGCGCCTATTACGTTGCTCGTTGGTGAATGCCTTGGCTTCGTGGAACTCCTCGACTCTTCGTCTTTGGTTGACGTCCCTGGAGACTCTTTTGACGTCGACCCCGGCCAAGCATCTTCGATGTCCGCGCTTGAGGAAACGTCCAGGGTTGCGTTCTCGCATGCCATCGCCGATACCCTCACACCTGCCGAACGCGCCGACCTTCTTGATCTCCTGCACAAATTTAGAAGTTCATTCGACGTTTCACAACCTCACCTGGGCCGCACGTCGGAAGTGCAGCACTACATTGACACCGGTTCACATCAGCCGTTACGTCAACGACCATATCGCGTCTCTGCCGAAGAGCGTCGTGTCATTACCACCCAAGTCGAAGATATGCTGCGCCGTGATGTTATTCAACCTTCGCACAGTCCCTGGGCATCTCCTGTCGTTCTCGTTCGCAAGAAGGACGGGTCTATTCGCTTTTGCGTCGACTACCGTCGGTTAAATAAGGTAACGCGCAAAGACGTCTATCCTTTGCCGCGCATCGATGACGCCCTCGACAGTCTTCAGGGAGCAGAATTTTTCTCGTCCCTTGACTTGCGTTCAGGGTACTGGCAGGTCCCCATGGCTGCGGCCGATCGCCAGAAAACCGCGTTCATTACGCCTGACGGTTTATATGAATTTAAGGTGATGCCTTTCGGGCTTTGTAACGCCCCTGCCACCTTTGAACGACTCATGGACAACACGCTGCGTGGCCTCAAGTGGTCTATATGTCTGTGTTACCTCGATGATGTCGTGGTTTTCTCGCCTGATTTTCCTACTCACCTGCTCCGCCTTAGACAAGTTTTGACCTGTCTAACGAACGCTGGCCTTCAACTCAACCTCAAGAAGTGCCGCTTCGCCGCGCGAGAGCTCACCATTTTAGGCCACGTTGTGTCCAAGCACGGCGTTCTACCCGATCCTGCAAAACTTCGAGCAGTCGCTGAGTTTCCGAAGCCTCAGACCATCAAAGAACTTCGAAGCTTCGTGGGCCTATGCTCATATTTCCGGCGCTTTGTTCGAAATTTCGCATCGATCATGGCGCCATTGACTCAGCTTCTACGCGGTGACGCCGCCCTCTTCTGCTGGTCCCCTGCCTGTGACTCCGCCTTTGCTACGCTGCGTCATCTTCTCATCTCCCCACCTATTCTTCGCCATTTCGACCCGTCAGCTGCAACTGAAGTACATACAGATGCCAGCGGGGTCGGTCTCGGCGCCGTACTCGCCCAACGAAAGGCGGGCTACCCCGAATATGTAGTCGCCTATGCGAGTCGCACACTGACGAAGCCTGAGGCCAATTACAGCGTGACCGAAAAAGAGTGCTTGGCTTTAGTATGGGCACTTGGCAAGTTCCGACCATATCTGTACGGGCGCCCATTCGACTTGGTCACAGATCACCATGCGCTTTGTTGGCTCGCCAACTTGAAAGATCCCACTGGCCGCCTAGCCCGTTGGGCACTACGCATCCAGGAGTACGATATTCGCGTCGTCTACCGCAGTGGACGCACACACTCCGACGCAGATGCCTTGTCTCGTTCACCTTTACCTCCAGACTCGGCCTGCGCAACAACTTCCGCACATTCCGTGTCATCTCTCGACATGGACTCCTTTGCAACCGCACAACGTCGTGACCCGTGGGTCGCTTCTCTTTTCGACTATCTTTCTGGATCGTCGACCATCCCTGTATCCCGAACCCTCCGACGCCAAGCAGTTCATTTTGCCATTCGTGACCAGCTGCTGCACCGACGCAATTACACTCCTGAAGGTCGTCGGTGGCTTCTGGTGGTTCCCCGCAGCTTAAGGTCTCAAATATGTGCCGCTTTCCACAACGATCCGCAGTGTGGCCATGCCGGAGTCTTCAAGACGTACGAACGAATTCGCCACCGCTACTACTGGCGCGGCATGTACAATTTTGTACACAAGTTTGTTCGGTGCTGTCTTGACTGTCAACGCCGCAAATCGCCGCCTTTACGCCCATCTGGTGCCTTGCAGCCGCTCCCGTGCCCTGCCACACCCTTCGATCGCGTCGGCATCGACCTATACGGCCCGCTTCCTATGACACCAGACGGCAATCGGTGGATCGTCGTTGCTATTGATCATTTGACACGCTACGCCGAAACTGCTGCTTTACCAAGTGCTACAGCGCGGGATGTAGCCTCTTTTGTCCTACATCGCTTCGTGCTTCGACACGGCGCACCTCGGGAACTCCTCAGCGATCGAGGTCGCGCCTTCCTCTCCGAAGTCGTCGAAAGTTTGCTTTCGGAATGCCATATTATTCATCGGACAAGCACGGCATACCATCCACAGACTAACGGGCTCACAGAGCGATTTAACCGCACACTTGGTGATATGCTCTCTATGTACGTGGCATCTGATCATGGTAACTGGGACCGCATCCTTCCATTCATCACGTTCGCGTACAACACCGCGATCCAAGCCACTACGGGATTTTCACCTTTCTTCCTCCTGTATGGCCGCGAGCCTACGCATACCATTGACACGCTCCTTCCATACCGCCCTGACGCCTCCGAGTGTCTACCTGTTTCCGACGTCGCCCGACAAGCCGAAGAATGCCGCCAGCTAGCGCGCTCCTTTACGGCAGAGCAACAGCAGCGCCAGAAAGAAAACCGCCTCGACACGCATCCAAGCACGACCTACGCTCCAGGCGTTCTTGTGTGGTTGTCGGTCCCTTTCCAAACGCCGGGGCTTTCCTCGAAACTCGTCCCAAAATTCGAAGGGCCTTACCGAGTCTTGAAGCAAACATCCCCGGTGAATTTTCTCATTGAGCCCCTGTCACCACCTGAAGACTTGCGCCGGCGTGGACGTGACATTGTCCACGTTTCGCGTCTCAAGCCCTACCACGACCCTCTGCCTCCCGATTCTTAAGGCGCCAGGATGGCTCTTTTTGTCCGGGGGGAGATTGTGAAGAAGAAGACGCGCCTCGCGGCACAGCCGCATCGCCAACGCGCGGCTCGTCTCGCCTCGCGCTGTTGATTGCTGGCGTCCGTTTGGACAGTGCTTCGGGCTGCTTCGCCGTTCCCGGTTGCTGTGCCGTTACATTAGGAGCCGCCAATAAACCTTTTCTCATCTGTAATTTCGGGGATAGCCTCGAGACTGAGCTTCCGGAGGACTGTGCGGCCAGCCGGGGTTAGCGAGAGACGACGGACTTGGGCTGTGTGGTGAGCGTCCAAGAGCTCCTCGATCGTGTTATGCATGCCTAGGGCCTCTAGCCTTGCGGTGGCCGCGTGGTCCGGAAGGCCCAAGGCTGCCTTTGTGCTTCGTCGGATCATGGTGTTTAATTTGGCTAAATCTGTGACTGTGAGTTTGACATATGGTGTGTGGTTCTGAAAGGTGTGTGGTAAGTGAGGGAACAATTGTCACAGTTCACAGGCACCGGCACGCTTCTCATCTCAGAGACCGTGCACTAACTTATTGGCAGTGCCACTAGATGGCACAGCATGCCCAGAGAGAGGCGTAAGAGAGGAGCCCACTTGGCCGCATTATGCGTTTCTCAGTGTTCGCATGCACTGGCATGCCATGCATTTCGGAGGCTACGCATAGGCTTCGCAGTGGCGCCGCTAGATGTCACCAAGTGTTCTTAGGATAGCACAAAAAAGGAGTCCCGCTGCAGTACACTCCTCATATGTAACTTGCTTCGACGATGGCAATATGTTGTGTTGCTATATTGATTCAATGCTAAATGCATTACCGTCGACAGTCATCATGGGATAGGTTCAGCCAATTTTATTGGTCTACATTAGTGGAATTAATGTTTTTCTTTCACAAGCAAACAAATTAAATTCATTATAAATGTGCTAAAAACATTTGTGCACTGCTGTGTAGAAAGTGTTACACATGGCATATCATGTGGGAAGCCAATAAGATCACTCACCAAAGTTGCAGTGCATGCCCATTCTACTACAGACAGGCAGAGGTAAGAGAAAACACTCAGAGGGGCATCGTTATAATAAAAAAAACATGCAAAATCTTCAAAATTCACTAATAATTAACAATGCTTATGAAGAACGAAGACCTACCCTATCAAATAGGATGAAGTTGTGCACAGTCATAGAATTTCTTTCAGTGTTCTTTTAAGTGCATTTCTACTGGAGTTGGACTATTTCAACGACCAAGTTCCCCCATGTCATTTTCATAAATAATCAACTACAAAGCTTTGATCAGAGGAACTGCAACTAACTATGTGACCTGCCTTTAATGGATGCATTTTTGAGATACAAAGTTGCCTGTGATACAATGTAAAGGTTTTTGTATTTTTGGGTTCTCCTTTTGTTAATCAGCTCTATAAAAGGGAGGGAGCTAGACTTGAACAGGAAACTGAAGAGGTCAACTCTAGCAACTGTAGGACTTGCTGCATCAGGTGGGGGTGACTGACAATGAACAAGGGAGTCAGAGTGCCCAACAGCCCAGTTCCCCACAAGAAAAAATAATTAGCCATACATTGATTTTGTTTACCCTCAGGTCTTAAAGGAAGCATTATTGAGAGGAGGGGCTAACATATCAGCATCAAGAATAATGTACATGGTAAGAAGACACAATAGAAAAAACAACAACAAAGGTATCAGTATCAAGGAAATCACACTTTGATACAGCAAAATGCAGCAGCAATTGGAGTAATGGGTAACTTATAACATGTGAAACAGACAACAAAATAAGTGTGTTTAAGGATTTGGTGCGAAATATGTGGTAGATACCATTAGGTAGTATGATGCGATAACGAGGATCCGTGATGATGACCAGTGCTGCAGGCAGGCATTTCCAATCGCAGCATGTCTTTGGAAGGAATGAATTAGGATATATTATCGTTTTATTTTGGGGAGCACCTACTTTATAATGGTGATCAATCCTAGAAGGAACATGCGAAGCACAAGAGACATTGTAATCTGAAGACACTGTTGTGCTGGTAAGTTTTATGGCATAGGAAAAGACGAGAGAATTTCATACAGGTGGCGAGAAGAGAGAGTTTAAGTTTCATGCCAGTTACATTGGCTGTGCACTTGTACTTTGATAGGATAAAATGGGCTGAACAGTTCTGGACCCTTTCTAATAAGTTTATTAATGTAACACGGCCAGGATCCCAGATCGAAGAGGCATATTTCAGGTTGTCTCATACATAATTAAGGTACAACTGCTTCTTAACAGAATACAAAAATTTCGTTTTAGGTAACAAGCATGCAATTAACTTTAGATGTTACGTATTGAATGTGCTTATTCCGTGTCACATTACTTGTAATTTGTACACCGAGGCAGTTATGAGTGCTTACTGTCTCAAGAAAGATGTTAAAGGAGTAGTCAGGGCAAGGTGAGTTAATGCAGGAGAATCGCATAGATTTACATTTAGAAATGTTAAGTTTAATGAACCATTGCACATGGTGCATGAAGTGGCATCAGCTGTTGTGCTCCACACTTAATGGAAATGACTCAGCTGAAGGCGAGCCATGCCACCAGGCATGGCAAGCATTAAGTGAAGAGATGTCCCAAATTAGTTGGGGAGCATGTCCTGCTCAAGAGAGCATGGTCTTGCTTTCCTTGAACACTGTATTTTGTTCTACTTCTGCAGGGCCCCCCCAAACACCAAACTAGAGTACAGCTTGGTGCTAGGAAGATGGGCCTGCAAGTGCAGTTCACTCAAATGTAGTTGTGCAGGATATTAGTGCCAACTGCTCTAAAGAAACAAGTAATGTTGTCCTGCTAATTAGCTACAGGACACCCATGCTGCAAATGTAAAGAAAGCACAGCTACCTGTCTTTTTACACCTAAGAACATATACTAATTGCTTACAATGGCAGCTGACCACGCAATCAGAGTCTGAAGGTGGAGCAGAAGCAGATTATACCTACTCTCATGCACACTACACTGGATATAAGTATGACACTTGCACATATGCCCAACAACACAGCCCATTTATTATCCTCCTCGAGCCACAGGTTTGATACATTAAAGCCCTGAATCACCTAAACCTAATTAGCCAACATTCCGCATAAAGAAAAAAATGAAGCCATGCACTAAACTAAAGCCACAAAACAATTAACTTACAGCAATGTGTAAGTGCAAGTTACTTGTACTCGTCCTCCTACAGAGCACGACCTCCCTTCCTCTAATCTGTAACGCACACTGTGATCTGAAAAATCTTGTCACTTCATTTATTTATTTATTTATTTAATTATTTATTTATTTATTTATTTATTTGAGATACTTTCAGGGCCCGAAGCCATTACAGAAAGGAGTGGGTGACATTACAAAACATTTGTGCAATATACAAAGACAGATTCAACGTGGCGTTTCATGAATGCTGGTTTTGAAGGTGTCGGTATCCAGGATGGCTGCAACGGTGGCGGGAAGGTGGTTCCAATCTTTGCTTGTGCTAGGGATGAATGCATTACTACAAAGTTTAGTACGTGAAGACGGCACACCAACTTTGAAACTATGGTCAGAGCGAGATGATATGTATGACAGTTCGGTGATAAGCTGTTCTTTCAACAAAGGGTTGTGGTGGTAGATTTTATGGAATAGCGAAAGGCGGAAGCATCTACGATGGAAAGAAAGTTCTGGCAAGTTAAGTGTTGTCTTCATTGAGGTAACGCTAGCATGTCGGGAGTAGTTTGATAAGATGAAACGCGCTGCACGATTTTGAATGGCTTCTATGCTGTTTATGAGTGTAATGTTAGCCGGGTCCCAAATGGCGCATGCGTATTCTAGTTTGGAGCGAACTAATGTTTTTTAGAGAGTTAGTTTCAGTGACGATGGTGCGGATGAGAAGTTTCGGCGCAAATAGCCCAAGATGCGATTGGCATTGCTACATATAATGTCGACATGCATGTGCCAGGAAAGGTTGCTGGTAATGTTTAGTCCAAGGTATTTGCACGACGAGACAACTGAGAGAGGGCTATTATTCAGGAAATATGTATGCAGATTAGTAGTATTAGTGCGCTGTGATACCCGCATGCATTTACATTTGCTTAAGTTAAGCTTCATAGACCACTTGTTACACCATAACAGAGCGTTATTAATGTCGTCTTGGAGTTTACGAGAATCATTGAGGTCAGTAATTTTATTATATATAACGCAGTCATCAGCAAAAAGTCTAATAGTTGAAAATTTCACACAGGAAGCAAGATCATTAATATAGATTAGAAAAAGTAGAGGACCGAGAACCGACCCTTGCGGCACGCCTGACGTTACCGGCGAGGGGCGCAGACGACAAATTGTTAGCGATTACGTAGTGTGTTCTATCAGCAAGAAAGTTTTTAATCCAGTCCAGTACTAGCGGGTCAATGTTAAGAAGACTAAGTTTATAGATTAGTAGGTTATCGGATACAGTATCGAAGGCTTTAGCAAAATCGATAAAGATGCAATCGGTGTCAAATCCTAAGTCGATGTTAGAAAAGAGGTCGTTAGTAAAGCAAGCTAGTTGCGTTTCGCAGGAGAAGGATTTCCTAAAGCCATGCCGACTGTTGGTAAAAAAAGAGTTCGTCTCAATAAAATCCACTATGTGGGAATATATTATGTGCTCCAGAATCTTACAGGGAATGCTGGTTAGTGATATGGGACGGTAGTTTTCGGGACAATGTGTGTTACCTGATTTGTGAACAGGAACCACCTTCCCCACCTTCCAGTCGCTTGGTAGTGATAAGCAGTGTAATGATTGTTGGAATATCCTAGAAAGAATAATTGATGAATACAGTTCAGTACACTTTAGTATTTTTGAATTAATTTCATCTGAACCCACTGACGAAGATATTTTCAAATTACCAATTAGTTTTCTAATGCCCACCCAGTCTATAAGAATTGAATCCATTGGGGTATCATAAACTGTCGTTGAAGGTGGCAAAAGCATCGGTGCAGCGTCATGGAAAAAGGAAGCAAAGACATTAAAAATTGTGCAACACTGAACACTTTGAACAGGGGTGTTAGACTGGGACAATTGTATTGCGGCTGGTGTATTACCACGAACAACATTCCAGAATTTACGTGGGTTGACACGTAAGTATGATGGTAATGTAATGTTAAAAAAGGTTTGCTTAGCTTGGGAAATGGCGCTACAATATTCATCGTTGATGCGGTGATATTCGGACCAACGAATCGGGTTGTTAGAGTTTTTTGCGGAACGAAATAACCGTTTTTTCTTGTTCCGAAGACGGCGCAAGGCGGCCGTAAACCAAGGCGACTGCGGATTACAGTGTACTTTTCGTTGCGGTACATGTTTTTGAATTAGGAATAACAGTTTGCATTTATAAAGGGACCAGTTTTCTTCAAGTGTTCGTTGGTCGAAATCGGGCATCACTGCATCCATAAAATGCTCCATTTCTTGCATAATTGCGGGAATATCAGCTTTGGAATAATCGCGAATTGTCTTAACTTTCTTTGTGTAAGAAAAGCGTGTTTTTAAATCAAACTGCAGCAATGAATGATCACTTATCCCAGGAAGATAAGTTAAGGAGGAAACTAGGTCGGGGGTAGTAGACAGCACTAGGTCAAGTGTGTTAGAAGATGTTGGAGTGACTCGGGTTGGTTTGTGGACCAGCTGTGTTAAGTTGAAGTCAAAGCACAAATTTAAGAATTCAATGGACTCGGCTGAAGTACGTTTAAAATTAACACAGTCAGTCTCCCATATTATATCTGGAAATTTAAAGTCCCCTAAAATAAATAATGGAGGGTTGGGAAACCTAACAATCAATTTGTTAAGGACGTCATGGAAATCTGCAGAAAATGTAGAGGACGAATTTGGTGGTCTATAGCATGCACAGAATATAAAGGGACGGTCTGAAATGCTCACGCACACACAGACTAATTTTAGGGGTGATGTAATGTCAATAACAGATGAATTTAGGTTATCTTTGATGGCAATCAAAACGCCGCCTCCTGACTGGATATCGCGGTCACACCTGTAGATGTCATAAGCACCTTCGCAGTCGAATATTTCACTGTTCTTTATTTTCGCGGAAAGCCAAGTTTCAGTAAGGACAATGACGTCAGCGGAGCAAGAATCGATAGTTGAAGATAAAGCTGTTCGCTTGTTGGAAACGCTACGCACATTAGTGAAAAGAACAGACACGCTATTTTGACAAGGTCGACTCGAAGATAGCTATGCAGAATGAGGGGAAGGATTTATAGGACCTGTGGCATCGTTATTTACTTCAGCAGCGAAATCGGAAGAATGAAATTCGCAGATAGTATCGGTGACAGAAGAATACACATAGGTTTTCTTGTTCATGACTAATTTATTTGTCCGCAAAGAAAATGATTGCCCGCTAGCTTTTCTGAATTCAATTAGTTTCTTTCAAGATCGGCGTCTGCAGAAATCTTCTCCCACCGATACTTTTGTGGCCTTTAATAGGCCTTTCAGTGACAGGATCTTTTCTCTTGTTTTGAATGATGAAAACTTGATAATAATGGGGCGAGTCTTGCCGACCACAAAAGAGCCAAGACGATGTGCCCTAGCAATCGCTTGCACATTAGTACAGCTATGAGTACAGTGCATGAGTACAGCAATGCAATTAATGAGTGCATAGCTTGCAAGTAGATATATCCTGATCAGATAACCAGTATAACACACACTATCCTACAGAGCGAGAGACTCAAACACGCACACTTGCCGAGCTCTCACGTGCTGTCTTCTTCAAAAAAGCACTTTTTTTTTATGAGAAGTTCATTTTTACGCTCCTTGAGAGCCGCTTGTTGCCACTAAGTCCGTCCAAAAATGGCAGTACACAGGGACAAACACGGACAAACAAGCAATGTTCCCTAAAGTGATAATTTAACATCTTGCATAAAATCTTATTGGATATTGAAAATATTTTTTTGGAAGTGGTGTGATGCTGATACGCAAAAATGGGCAGTATAGTAAGTGCACCAGGCCTCAGAGTTGCATATCTGAAACACAACAATGCAGTAGCTTTTATGCGCTTCTTAATACAGTTATATAGATATAACTGTTCTTATAACTTCTTTCAATCCTTTAATACTATTCTTTATGCATTTTGCTAAGGTGCCACCCATCATTAAATCTTCAAAGCTTGATGTGGTTCCTCAGACTTAATAGAAGCACTTTCTTGAGAACAACCTATTGGACCTTATAGGCTCCAATTAAATCAACTTCTGCTGTGACGACAATAATGACAATGTGACATATGCCTATCATCAAAACAATGTCCAATTCTGTGAAAAAGAAGGCATACTTGCGAATACTTGCGATTTTAGGGTGATATGTCTTGGGAGCCAAAACTCCAGCGAAATGGTAGGACAACAGAACTGTCAGTTTTGTCTAACAGTACTGGTGTGCACTTAGTCAAGCGATAGGACAGAGATGCGAAGAATCACATTCTTGCCAAGCGTCCAGCAATCAAACTGAAATATAACCTCTCTGTAGGTGAGCTTGATTTGTTAGGCAAGATGTGTTTCAGCTTTCATTCTGGCATTTGAGCAGAACGGTACTTATTGTACTTGTACATATTTTGGCATACTCTAAAGATAGAAGCTATTAGTGCATGCTTACTGCACAGAAGAAACATTCAGCAGTGAGGACGGCCTTCTGTGCAATTCAGGAGTTTCTGAATGCACTAGCCACCAGCTTCACCCTGTTCCAAAAGTGCCTCTCTTGGGAGATCCTCCTCAGAGAATTCATTGCCCGTTATAAGAAAAAATATTTCTGGGGTTCTATGTGCCAAAACTACGATCTGATTATGAGGCACAATGTAGTGGGGGACTGCAGGTCATGAGAAAAGCAAAGATCTCAATTCACTTGGACGTGAGATTGGATATGGCACTGAAAATTGGCGAATGTGGTATATATGCTCAACGTGGCCACTGGTGGTTACACTTTCTTCTGTTCAAAGTGACCCTTTACATCAAGAAAGACTGCAACTGCTTCTTTGGCATTCTATCAGAAACGAGGTAGCACTTAAGTGCAGTATCACAGAGCAGCCTGCAAATAAATGTCTGTGTTTGCCTAGCCTGACTGTTTATCTTCATATATTTAGTGCTCACTGTTGCATATATGCAACACTGTGCATCACTCGCACCAAATATAATTCTAATGCAATCATTAAACTCTGCCAACAAAAGTATACTCTATGGTGTACTTTGCACGGCTCCGGGTGCGGTATCTTGAAAGGACTCTGCAGACGGCTCATACCTTTGTGTGCGCTGTGTTCTTGCCACTCTTGCGTTGAAGCGATAGACTGCACGAAGGTCACTTTGCTCACTGCTGCTGCCGCGCTTGCAGCGCCTTGCAGCAAGTGTCTGCACTAATCAAGTGTGTTGTGTTCATGTTTGCTTGTGCGCGCCGACACCATGCTTGTTAATGCAGTTAGTAAGTGAATGTTTCCAAGTTTATACGTCCGATAAAACTACTATCCTTACTTCATATAGCTGTGTACTAATTTGCTATCACAATCGATGCTTCGCCTTTCGGGCAAACCTGTGACTTTTTTAGTAATCATCATTATTTCTTTTGGTTTTATTGAAGGCGCACACGTTAGTGGGGTGATAATGCAAGGCTCCTTACAGGCAGCACCGCACAGCTGCTAGGGTTAAGGTACACCAGGCACATACAGCTGGTCAATGCAGCTCAACTCTCAGAAGCCAGATCAGTATGCAAGAGAAAAGGAAACAGATTGAATTGTGCCCAGTCTTACTTTCCTCAGAATAAACTACTTGGAGAAAAACCAGTTTGAATAGTTTGCCATATACATTGCCAACTACTTTTAAGTGGTGCTGCATTCCTTCTGCATCACATTTAGACATCCTGCACCTTCGACTCCGCACTATTGTTGCAGACTAGCACTGGCCATGCTACGCACAGCAACAAACATTGCATGCATATGTGCAGCATCCTGGCTGCCAAGGGCCCATGCCACATTTGACATAAAACTTTCTGCAGTGCTTATTTGCTAGCATGCAGTGTTTGACAGCTGTGCTTTCTCTACTGAAACAATTTCCTCCCTATGTGGCAGATGGGAGTCGGGTGGTGCCACCAACTGCGATTATCCCTACTCCCTAATATCTCACCACAAATTCTCCTCTCTCTACACTGTAGTCAGTGGGATTTTCCATTTCATGACACATATGGTACACACTTGTGTACACCTACCCTCTCCCTTCGGCATTCCTTTTTGCACCTTGATACATGAAAAACTGATACACACGAAAACACCACTATCCACTCCAGCTCAGCATATTATATATTGTCGCCCGTGAAATGTCCAGACCACTATCAACCAAAATTACTCCAGAATGCACTACTTTAGTATGTTATTTTTGGCTACCATCCAAAATTTAGTACACAGGCATTTACACATTATAGATTGATTCCCTTTATTGAAACAGATGCCACTATGACCTCAGTGTGGGAGGAGGTAAAGGAAGAGAAAGAAAAAAGACAGCATGTACTGTCTCCAGACTATGAGCTACACTATGCACTTGAATATATATAGCATATACTATGCAATTATTCTCAAAACATGCAAGCTTAACAGATGGTAACATGATCTTGGACTGTAGCGCAAAGTGACACGGACAGAGACTAGAAGCAGATGGGATGAGCGCTTGAGCGGTTTCACGCTTGTGCTTATCCAGAACAACAAATTACAGTTTTTAGATCTGTGCTTAACATTCCAAGAGGAGCCCGTCTGTTGGCACTATTCACCTAAGCCAAAGAAACCACTGCTTGAATTTTCTTCTTGTCATTCCAAACTTGTTAAACAGGGGATAGCATACTCAGCTCTTAGGTCTGCCATTGCTATGTCATCTCCACACAATATGCAACAGAGTTTTTCACAACAGATAGATAGGGTCGAGAAGGCTGGTTATCCTGTTCATTTATCACTAATCTGCGGAAAGCTTGCGAAATGGGTACAAAGCCCCGCTAAGAAACAAGAAAAACAGAAGAAGGAAAAAAGGTTTGCTGTGGTGCCCTATGTACATAAGTTATCCCATGGTTTACGGAACGTGGCCAATAGATATGACGTCAATACAGTTTTCTCGGCCCGCCGCAAATTGTCTATTATGTGCCCTATGATAAATAGGAAGAACAAAGTGGCAATAAAAGAAAAAATGATTGCGGCATTAGACATGTGTCCCTTTTTGTGCCTTGTAACACTGGTATAGTTTATCAGATTCCACTTAAGTGCAGGAAAACTTACATAGGACAGAGCGGCAGGTGCATTAATATTAGACTAAAAGAACACAAATAATCACTTAACCCTAATGCTTCACATCTAGTGTCACACTGTTTCAATCACAATTGTAAACCTTTGTTTGAAGACACAAATGCCAAACCACACGGGAAATAATCAAAGGCATTTCACATCAAAAGATTAGGAGAGACTTGCATTAGCCATGCATCTTTGTCTCTATTAGAATGCGAATTTCAGTATCTTCACAGCACCTGTGTTAATCTCAAATAGTGTCTTTTTGTTGTTTTCTTTTTTGGCTTTCCTACCTATTGATATGTTTAACCGATGTCTTTAGACCTTGTCATGTTCATATGCCGCGGTACTTGCAATCACCTATATATGTGTTGTCAGTTTTAATAAAAATTTAGTTGAGAGTTAGCGCTTGTCCCGTCTGCTTCTAGTCTCTGTCCGTGTCACTTCACACTACAATCCAAGATCATGTTACCGTACCAACTCACCCAACTTTCTGTCCTTTTGCTTAACAAATGGTGCCTGCTGCTTTTTCCCATGCCTCAACAGCCAAGTATTTTCAGAAATGTTATAGTATTAGGTTCTCGCTAGGACTAGTAAATCGAATTCTCAGACTATTCAAGCATTTTTTTTCCCCTTAAATTTGTAGATCTGTTGACATCTACTTTGCTTCTTGTCACCCATTTTTCTCCTCGTTCCTTCTGGAATCTTCCCACTGAACTGAGTGACTGACCAGAGGAGTGTACAGTGGGGCCCACTGTTAAACGGAACACAAGTGTAGAGCATGTGCGAATTTTCCCCTCTGGCAGCTTTGGAACAGAAGACTTTGGATTGGTAGCCCTGGCGTGCATCTTTTTGCACACCTCTACAGTGCATTGATATAGCTGCAGCTAGAGCGCCAGCCATGTGAAAGCTGCACACTGTGCTTCTTATTATTCACTTTTCTTAAATAAAAAAAAAAGACAAGGTGTTCCAACATTTAGCTGTTCTTTACAGGACCGATAGAGTGAAGGGTATAGTCGCAATCAAATTTATTTCAGACTAATAGCTCGCAGGCTAGCAAGAAAACATGCTACTGGATTCTTCACATCAGCCTGTTAGTCCTTCAGGCATCCTTTCGTTTGACAATTAAAGGGCCAACGTTGTCACCACATTCTTCATTGTGTTTGTTGTGTGATCCATCACAATAAGGAAACTGAAAAGAAAAATAGAAAATCTTTTTCATGATATCAAAAATAAATTGACCTGACTAAACATGTAGACAGCCTGACCTGATCTTCACAAATACACGACAGTGACAATTTTCTTACCAGCTACACAAGTTGTGCTCCAGTAAAAAAAAATAAATTTGATGCACAACGCACTATGACCACATGGTTTTAGTTATGCAATTGCTTATAAAGACATATTCTTTAAAATGTTGAGTGTGCAGCAAAAACAATACAAACAAAAACAAAGCACAGGAGGGGAAGAGGAACAAAAATCTATCTTTTATGACTAGTTACTAACAAACGAACAGCTACTTCAGGCAAATGCACAGAACATCTGTGCGTTATGGTCTGTGCAAATGAAAATAAGCTCTGAACTTGGGAAATGAGAAGTCAAACTTAACAATTTGGGATATTTTGCAAGAGGCACTAAAGAATGAATGCCACGCAGATAACAAGCCTAGTCATAGCCTCATCCCCATTAGAGTACCTGTTACCAAATACAGAAATGCTAGTTCTGTATGAAGATGCTGAAATAAAAGCACATGCTTCATACCTAATCCCAAAACCAAAGCACCCAAGAACATAATGATACCATGGGCACATAACACAAAGCATAAGCAGGAAGTGGGGCTGCTACTAGATAAAAAAAATTTAGCTAGACCAGTCTTGGACTTGTTACAACACAAGGTATGATATACATTGTAAAAGCAAGTAATTCCTTTGTAGCTTTGTGCTGCTTTCTAATTAGTGACAATTTTTTCTTTCATGGAACTTCATCCACATTACGATTTAAAGAGAACTAATTTATTCCTTCATATTCACTTTCTTTTACAAAAGGGCTCGGCAGTTATGGAATCAACCAGCTTGGTTTTGAACGGATTCATTACGCAATGTACCATCAGCACAAACTGAAATACAAGCTAAAGTGTAAACTAAAATATCTCTTTAATGCAATTTAAAGAATGCAACAACATGAACATGAATAAATGGACATCCAGGAAAATGTAAACTAGAACACATCGTACATGCAATTTACTTGAATTTTCAATGCACAATTAATGTAAAGCTGGTCGCATGCCACAGCCCGAATACTTTGCATTTCCATATGGATCATATCAATACTGCAGGCACTGGCAACTGAAAATGTTAAGGTGCATTCTAGTTTGTTTAATATTGTTTGCAAATCTATTTACCCAAAAGTACATGCAATAAAAAAAAAAGCCACTGCGGCATTTGGTAATGTCATGAGCACTTGGCATGCCAGATAAAACCACAGCTGCCTTGGCAAATTTACGCTATGTAGTAAGCTACCATTTCAATTGTGAGGTGCTGCCAAACTCATTATGAAGCACATGGTTTTACTGTCACTAAACAGTACGCATTAGTTGGCGCAAGTGCATTGCGTCACCTACATACCTTCTTGGACTTCCAGCAACGACAGAAGACAGCTTTGTTTCCAATGTCCTCGATGTCAACGGAATTAACAATTTTGGGGTTAGTCATGTCGATTTGCAAGTTAACACGTCCCTTTGCCTTGCCGTACGACCTATAGGCAAGGAAGGCAATGCCTAATGCAGCTGCCGTGCCAAGCCATGGCAAGTAGGGCAGGACAGACTCCTTAGTGCCTGTGAAAGTAAGAAAATGGATAACTAGAATTAAAAGGGCACACCACAGAGAAAACAAGCTGAGCTGTACTAGCAAATCCCGCTTCTACAATACCAAAAAGTCACTTTGACAGGAGGCTCGATAAGACAGAAAAGATGCACAAACCACCAAAGACTGTTTGCGACACCACCTAGAAGTTGATACACCAGCTCGGCGTACTCACCCACTCAAGTCTAGCCCATATTTTTTTTTTAATCGATGAAGGGGCCAAGGACTGAACTTAGCAAGTTTCAAGAATTTTACTACATCACAATGGCTTACATACAAAAATATAATTTAAAACTGCATGGCATCACACGCTGGTATTGGTGCTGAGGTTTCAGCGCAAAACTTGGAAAAAGAAAAGCAATGAGTTCCACCTTTTTTTTCTCTCTCTTTTAACAATCAACCTCGTGCTGCAAAATTAGCAATAAAGTTTTGAAAGAATACTTTAGTCTAAACTGATAGTGTTTTTCTTTAGTGTCCCTCTAAAGCCTCACTTTGCTGCACTGCCAGAATGAAGTGGCCATGAAAAATCAAGCTTTCGCATTTAAACAGCCGACTACAGAGAGGAGCAAGCAAAATGCATGTGCAGTCTTTTTCGCATACAAGCATGTGAAACAAAGTAACTGTAGATAACTAGGTCATACTCAAATTTCTGCTTGAATAATACCATTAAATTCTAAAAAATTCAAGTCATACTGCTAAATTTTTAAGTGACAACTCGATTTTGAGCAGAAAAATTTTATTCGAATTTGCCCATGGAAGACAGGAAAAAAAAAAATGCGGGAGAAAAGCAGGGAGGTTGGCTTAAGGTAAAACTCCTCTCGCCTATTTCCAGAGCCAATTCTTGTGTTGTATTTCTTATTTACTAAAGTTTATTGTAGAAAAATGAATCATTACAAAACGTACAAAATTCCCAAGCTTGCCTAATGGCGAAAATACGGTTGTAATATTGAACAGTTTTTCATTAATCAGGCCACCGTCAGCAATGTATGGCAAGTGGCAAAATTTACGAATAGAACTCAAAAACAAGGGTATGACCAAATCGGAATTTACATGGCGAACACGAGAGGAAATACGATGCGATTCCCTACAGCAGTGCAGTGATAAGACACGCCGTGCAGCCGCAGGCAAGGAATTAAGCAACAAAATGAGCACGCAGGCACAGGTGCTATTAGCTTAGGGCTCCGGCACAGCGTTGGAGGTCACGCAGGTGCTAATTTCCAGTTTCAGTTTGACGTTAAGTCCTGTGCATGAGCAGCCCCTCAATTCTGATCAATCTGCATGCATGTAACCAAGCCCCGGTCGCTACTTTCCATACGATCCTACAGCGATATACGAGAACTTGGCACGGCCTAGTTACTAGCTAGCTCGCAAGTTAAATCAGGCTACAGTTTATTTGTGCCCGTGTGCTGACATGTGTGATCATAAAATGTGCGCGCACAGCTAAACTTTTGCATAATCATCAGCGGTCAGGGTGGCACCTAAATACCAATAATAACTTGTCTTGTTTTTCCGTGCCTAGGGGCTAATTACGAACTTTAGTAAAGGTGCTTTAAGCTCATAGTTTGGTCACATACGAAAGCGAGACAGTCTCACCAGTCTTCTAGTAATCTCGGCGCGACATATAACTGCGTTAAAAAAAAACAACGAAAAACTATCGTGCACAACCTACTTTTTTCACCTTGCCCACATAGCTCAATTCACGTAATGATCAAACCACGTTCACTCAAGGGAATACGCTAAGGCATGCGCAACGAGATGAACGATGAGTGTATGTCTTTACAACGCAACAAGTTAACTAGTTAATACGTAGGTGCAGCCTTGAGCGAAATGCACCGAGTTAGTAGAGTGAAAAGGAACTTACTCATTTCACTTCAAGGAGTGTTAACTTCAAGATCAAGTGGAATGATAGGTGATATCAACGACGGTCACACTACAGCATGCTTTTCCAGGCAAAGTACGAGCCTAACGCTGAGGAACGGGCTCTGTTCGGTATTGGGCCACAACCTAAACCTCGTAACTCGTGCTAGTTGCTCGTGCAAGAAGAGGAGAGGTGAACGATAACGAAACATTAAATACTTTGTTTTAATCCAAGAGATATTCGAGTTGCATTTCGAAAAAATTATAGAATTATTAGTAATTTTTTCATGCACTGAAGATAATTTTTGGGGCTCAGTGATAAAAAGATCATTTGAAACAGTTAGCACGCGCAAGTCCGCCGCTGCGCAGGGCGACGATTGTTTAGCCGTGGAATTCAGGGGGTAGGCTTACTTGTCATGGCTTTGAAGAGGATCAACAAGGTAATATTACGATTTTCTCAGTTTTTTGAAAACCTAGTTCTTTGCTGGATGTCTGAACGACTCAATATGGAGCAAGTGTCTCTTATGTGTTGGAAAGATCATGTTACGGAACACTGCCGTGTCAAGGTGGTTATAGGCCTACCACCGCACCGGCGCGAGTGAATGAAAGCCTATCTTTTGCCGCCTTTGAGCCGTAGCTATTGCGCTTATATGTGCACGACCGATATATGTTTCCGCGTCATAATTTATTAATTCTGTGCGTTGTGATAAGATGTGTCGATGATGCATTGCTTGTGTTACGGTGTTCCAGGCACCGCACCGCTTGTGGTGTGCCGACAGCCTATGTTCCTCACCGGGTCATTCTAAAAACGAACATTCGCCGTGATACGGCGTCGAAACTGTCGTTTTGCGGGGAATTGGGCGCTGCAACTCATTTAGGGCAATCTGGCAGGTGTTGCCCACGTATTACGGCGAACGAATGAGCGAATGTGACGCCGTAAATCTGGAATGTTCCTTGTGCCACTCGATAACATGCAAAGAACAATTTTTGATGGTTGCAGTGAAGTTTTTGTTACACCAGTCCCTTTTCTTCTAAAAATGCAGCTCTTAGACCCTACGAATGTTCAGTGATGTAAGCTACATGGCTTTCACAGTAGGTCTCGTGCAGTGATATTAAACCGCCTCCACAAAATAGTAGTAAAGCGGAATAATAATGATAACGCATCTTTTTGCACAATAATCATGTAATGCTACGTATACGTGCTTGTGCGCATCACAGCCTTTGAAGATGTGAGTCACTCCTCGCAATGGAAATGACGACAGCGGACGTCACATCGGACGCGTTCTGGCGTTCGAATCTTGGCGCGGATGTTCCTTGCTAGTTTCCGGCTGCAAATAAATTTCCTTTCATTGAGCAATGTTGTCTGTATTGTGTGGGGTAAAGCATTATCAGCTGACGAGCTTATTTAATTCACGCCTGGGTTGCTCGTATAGTGGCACTGACCTTCAAGAATGCGCGACGGGCGTTTGTTCAAACCTGTTAGACACCGGCAAAGAAGCCCCCCTCCCGTCCGTCTTCATTATTTTTTTTACCGAACGTCGCGGTCGATGCCAGCTATTTCGTAGCTTGATTGAATTCTCGTCGCTGTCACGTGATAGACCGTCCGCATGCTGAAACTGAAACCATTGAGCATTCCCTGTAGTCGGGTTTGTTCAGAAAGGTTAAATGCTTTTGAACATATTGCTGTTTAACTTGACGAAGCACCATATTGTCTCATGCCTTGAATCTTATTCGCATTTTTTTTTTCTTCAGGAGTTGCAGGACTTGGGAAGAGATCCTCCTGCCCAATGTTCAGCGGGCCCAGTAGGAGATGATTGTGAGGCTTTTTTAGGCTTTTGAATTTACGTTGTTTGCGTCCACGCAAAATACTTGTGCAGTGTTCAGTTCCGACACATCGAATTTGCACTTGCACTGTGCAGAAAGTCACTACACTGTCACTTTCTGCACATGCCACTTGAATGACATTTTCAGCGTTTCATCAAATATATTTTGTGTGTGTGTGTGTGTGTGTGTAACCTCAGGTTAATTTGTCAGTGTCCTCAAACATGAAGCAAAGTGCTAGCTTATTAAAAAGTCTGGAACAGTTAACTGGTGGTACTTGTAAATGCAGTGTTTTAGTAACTAAGTACTCGTAGCAGTCTATGTGAAAGTGTGATGGTGCAAATGTAATGACACATGGCCTTTTTTCTTAAGGTATCTCGTCATGTGCTTCATAGCACAAAGCAGCATTTTTTCTCGTTGGTTTCATAAACCTTACTCAAGACTTTATGGATAATAGGCTTAATTAAGAAGTATGCCATGTGTATCTCTGCAGGAAGCACAGCACAATATGATAGTTTCAACTGAGTAGTCTGCAAAGCATGTTTTCCTTTCATCAGCAGAACAATTGTCTGTTGAATCATTAAAAGGTGCACTACTTCGTATTTTGATTTTACTACTACTTCAACACTGCAAAATACTGAATTCCTCCCCTCCATGTTGTGCTTGTCACAATGTGTATGTGCTACCTGCCATGTTTGCTTAGTGGCTATGGTGTTGGGTTGCCAAGCACAATGTTGCGGGATCGAATCCTGGCCACGGTGGCCGCGTTTCTATGGGGGAGAAATGTGAAAACAGTCGAAGTACTAGGTTTAAGGTGCGCTTTAAAAAACCCCAGGCAGTCCAAATTTCCGGATTCCCTCACTACAGCATGCCTCATAATCAGATTGTAGTTTTGGCGCGTAGAACCCCACAATTTAATTTTTAATTTAATGTGGGTCTGCTGTGGTTATGTGTATATTAATCATAAACTTATTTCAACCAACTATTGTTAAGCTGTCATTTTCTTAAGTTTCAAGTTACAAGTGCGGAAGGGTAATCACCAAGTAACTAGCACTTTCAGTAGTGGCTCACTGGCTGCTGAATAGCCATGTGCAAGTATGTGGGTTCAGGTAGCCTTAGCAGCTGCATGTTGGAGATGAAATGCATCAGCCTTTTAGCAACCATAGCTATATATATATATATATGTATATATATGTAATGTTGGCACTTGACCAACATTACTTATGTTGCCAACATTCTCATCTTGGCCATGCAAAACCCACATTTTGGGCTGTGCTGGGGAGGGTGCTTCTGCGGACATAGAAATAGGTCTAAATATAACATTAAGCTTTTGTAGCACTCATCTACAGGAGGGACCCAGAACATCAAGGCTGTGCAGAAATGAAGTGCAATTATGTTATACCTTTCATTTGTTGATGACCATGGACATCATTTCGTGAACTAGTTTTAAGACTAATTAAGCTTTCTCGCATGCATTAGGAGCCTGAGCCTCCATATGTATTTTCTGATTTGCTTTGCATTTCTTTTGACTTGCAGTATTCCACTGGCAGGCTACAATTATGGGACCCGTAAGTATTTTTTCACTTATTCTCACCGTAGCAGTATTAATAAAAACGGTAATATGCCTACTTGAGTGTGGTGCTGCTAGTGATAGGTCAGCTTTTATTGCCACATAATGTTGTGCAGGTGGTTGGAAGTGGCTACTGGCAGTGGACTGATATGCATTCTTGTTCATTCCTTTTTCATAGCCTGACAGCCCCTACCAAGGTGGAGTGTTCTTCCTCACCATCCATTTCCCAACAGACTATCCGTTCAAACCACCCAAGGTAAGTAGTCTTGTTTGTAGCCATATTCTGGGTGCTTCTGTAATAGAAGCATAAGTGTAAAGTTTAACTGCATTTCTGTGTGTAATCAAAAACTAATGCAAACCGTAAGGCATCTACACACAGGGTATGGGTTTCCTTTGTAGCTTCGTGCCACGTTCAAGTGTACAATTTTCCCTTTCACGGTTGCTTATTTACTAAAACATCATGTTGAGCCAGCAGAAATGGTGTACATGATTCATATTAAAGCTCTTTAGGGAAATCTGGCTTGTATTACACACAGGATTTTACGGTCGGCAAAAAGGGGTCAAATCCAAAAGCGGACCAAAGAGAGTGGTATGTCAGTAGTAGAACACACACACTGGGATCACAGGGACTGTTAGATTTGCAACCCCCTCCCCCGCCCCCGCCAACCTCCCTTTTAGGAGGACATTACAAATAAAGATTGTAGCTGTATTAGTGAATTACTGTTCTACAATATTGGACACAAACGGGTGACTTGGGGTGACACCACCTTGAACGACACCAACTTGCAGTGATGTCATGGATTTTGAAAGCATCTACTGGGGCCTAGTTAATTTTTATCAGTAAATATAGACTGCACTGCATTCAAAAGTAGCCAAAGGCTCTACTTAGCAAGTTGAGCCACAACAGCACAAGTACGAAAAAAGATAAATCATCTTTCTGTGATGTCGGGAATTTCGAGAAATAGAACTTTGGCCTTTGTTTGTTTTCTGATCAAGATATTACTGCAAAATAGACATTTCTTTTTCTCTTTAGTGTTCCTTGAAGACTAAAAAGTGAGAAAGACATCACCTAACCCTACATAAAGTCCTTTTGGATTGTTTTGAGTTGTGCAAGGTGGGGAACAGTAAATAAGGCTCATAGACCTTGAAAACTTGCATTTAAATTAAGATTCAAGGGCCTTTAATGCTCCTTGAAAATGTTATCCTCAAATTTCTTGATAACTGGGGTTGGGGCAACATTTGAATATTTAGAGTAACGAACTCTGCATAGTGGCTATGCCATAGCCGCTGTCTATCGGAAAAACATTCTAGATATGTATTCTGAGTCTCTAGACCATTGCAATGTGGCAAATTTATAGCCACCAACGACAGGCTTGTTTAGATTGCAAGTGCCATCGTGGAGCTAGACAAAGCCAGATCAAGCGGTGCATTGAGGGCACGTCAAAGATCCCCTGGTGGTCAGAATTCAACTGGCGTCCCCCACTACGGTAGTCCTCCTCATAATCAAATTCTGGTTTTGGCACGTAAAACTCCTGAATTCCAGACCAAGCGACCAATCTGTACCACTATTTTGTTTTGCTAGTTGATTCACGCCAGAACCATAGTGGCTCCATTTTCAAGCTCTAGGCTCTAGAAATGCCTGGCAGAAAGTTTGTCATTTGGCTTTAACACGACGAGTATCTTTGGCTGAAATCGGACACTACTTTAACTGTCATGCTAGAAGGTGATCATGACTATGGTCATCATGACAATGGTAACGTCAATATAGGAAAGTGGCCTGAAGAGTTCAAGCGTGTTTCCAACCAGGCGACTGTTTAGCTGCAAGAACTTGCAGCAAAGAACTATGTTCACTATTTTGCAGTGTATGTGTACAATTAGGTTTCTTTCCTCCTTGAATTTTGACCTTCAGTATCCTTGAATTATCCTTGAATTTTTAGTAGAATGTTTTGTACAGCTGAACCAAATTGATATCTGGAAGAGACTTAACCCTTTTCATGCCAAGGACAAGTCTCGCTCGTCCAGGAATTCCTTTTCTTCTACTAAATGCCATTGATAAGTAGCAGTCCTTTCATGTTTTGGTGTGAATGCTGCGCTATAATGGCACCACCTTCCCGGAAAACTTATTTTTTAGTATGCATTTGGCAGAAACAAAGCAGAAGTCTTGCTTTCTTGTCTTTTAAAAATGACAGCACTGAGTGTGGTGGCTGCAAGAGCAGCAGCTGCCTTTTCAATGCCAGACTTGTGGTGTTTTTGATGTTTATACTGGAGCACGACTGGCCTGAAGCTGCAGTCTGCTAGACACACTGAATAGTGAACAATGACAAAGCCGACACTTCGAGCACCACTTCTAGGCACAATGCACGTATATTCCACTTCAATGTACTTGAGGTGTCCATGGGATCATTTAAATGGACGGTTGCATCTTAGAACAGACAAAAAAAAAGTTGTTGGACCTTTTAGATATACTGTCATTTTAATTTGTGAAAAATCAATTTCTTAAATTCCATTACACAGAGTATCAATGACTTCTGCACAATTCAAAGAAATCGACCAGTCTTTATGCTAGAACCAGAGTTGCGAGACTTTGAAGTTGATATCCACAAAAAAATTCAATGTCAACTTTGAAAGTCTCGCAACTCTTTTAGATTAGACCAGGTAGACAGAGCAATACAGATAACCTAGTTAGATTCTATCATAAGCACTGATACTTAGTGAAATCTAAGGCTGGTTTTTCAAATTTCTTGAAAAATTGAGTAAAATAAATGTTGTAGATATGCAATTTTATGTGGCTATCTCTGTTTTCAGCACCATAACTTGAAAGAAAAGAGAAGGAAAAACATTTACTGAAAAAAATAAAAGAACAAACAAGCAGGTGTTCTGGTTGTGCAGGGAGAGAAGGAAATATATTTGGTCAGTGACCCAAGTGCGACATTCTTCTTATGGAAAGAGCACTATGACGGCTGCCGCTACAGGGCCTTGGAAATTGAGCAACAGAGTGCAGAAGTGCAGCATCCAAAATACTGTACGAGACTTTTGAGAGTAAAATTCAATATCAGATGTCTGATTTCCTGCAGTTGCACATGGGTGCTACCTACCGTAGGCTTTCCTTTTAAGGGGAGATGCTACTCGAACAAAAATTTGTACTAGAAATTTCAAGACTGCCATTCATAAGTTTTTTATGTAGACTCAAACATATTAGTTTTTGTGTAGCTACTATATCTTTAATTATGTCCTACACAACTGCAAAATAGTGATCTTTGAAGACACTTCCTTGTATATTAAGTTCTCACAAAAAGCATCGTGCTGTAGCTTATTTAGCTCTTTGTAGACTGCAAAGTGCTGATAGCTATTCAAACTGCATGTATAATTAGTGCTAATATGCAAGAAATAATTTGTAAATGTAACAGATTTTTTTTCTCACAATCCTGTGAGAATAACCTTGTGCACTTACAATTGTCCTATAGTACTAGTGAAATTTGGCATACATACTCAAGATATGTAGAATGCTGATATCTACTTGAAATTGCAATATCTCTGCAGTAGCTGTGGAAGTACAAGGTTATGTTTCACATACATGCAGTTCGAATAACTTTGCTGTCTACGAGCTAAATAAGCTACGGCACGATGCTTTTTGTGAAAATTTTGCACCCAAGGAAGTGCCTCCAAAGATCACTATATTTTGCAGTTATGTGGGACATACCGTATTTACACGGTTGTAAGTCTACCACTTTTTTTATTTGAAAATCTGAAGTGTTGGAGGGGGGGTCCACTTACAATCGAAACCAAAACGTGGCACCGCCAAAAAAGTGAGACCAACAGGAGCTACAACGTAGTTACAATTTTGTTTGCTCTGTGGCCCTACCCGTAGCTTTTCGCTATCCTGCGTATTTGTTCACTTTTCGGAAGGGTTTTTCAACATTTTTGAGAGTTTTACAGGGCATGCAACACTCATGGGGGGGGGTCGATAGTTGATGGCATAGTTTCATACATATAATTACTAGAGGGAACTCGGGCACTAGTGTCTATGGGAGCTGCAATGAGAGCGGTTTTACCAGCATGGGAATTATGGGAAGTACTTGGATTTGCCTAAACTTTGCCATTTTGGCTTCAAACGGCTTTGTGACTTTGTAAACTTGTCATTTTCAACAATGTACTGCATAATAAACAATTAAACATAATTGAAATTGTCCGACAGCAGAATTCGAACATGGCTCTAGCACAGTAGACTGATATTGAAACCATTAAGCCACGGACGCATGTATCGAAAAGCAAATGAAACGCTCTTATGAATTTATCGCGGGCATGTCACTACCTTGATAAGCTTGGCGCGTTTTGATTAATCGTTGCAATTAATAGCAATTGTGCATGTTCGCAGTGTTTTCTGCACTTCGAAGACTATAGGGGGCGCTGAAATTTACAATATCTAGCATAATGTACAAGGCCACAAGAACGTCTGAATCCACAAGCACGAAGACCAGACAAATCCGTGTTCTTCCCATCATTCCCATGGTGGTACGACTGCAGCGCCAGAGTTCCCATTTGTGGCGGCACCCTCAGAACGGCGGCGCTTGAGGGGAGTATCGGTAGTTCATGGAAGAGCAGACACCGCTCGCAGGTTTCATTGGCATAGGCATTGGTTTGACGTGTTCCACTTGACTGCCAGCTACGTGCTACTTCTATGCTTCCTCAGTCACGAGTGCTCCAGGCCCACTAATCGTTCGGCAGTCGTTCACAGCAGCGCTCCAAGAGGGCTGCCATCCTTTATGCCGAAGAAACAAATCACTGCACAGCGGGCTGCAAGTTTGATGTTTCTGAACTAGTGGTGCGAGAGTGGCGACTGCAGCGAAGCGAAATTTTCACCTGCAAGGGCAAGTGAGAAATTTCCTATGCGCCGAAGTGTGGACGGTTTCCGAAGCTTGCGGCGTACGTAGCTGAAATGCGTGATCGGTCCCTGCCAGTGAAGTGCGACATAGTCATGAAACAAGCCCAGACCTTCGCCTTTTAAGAACCTGCTCCGCTGTTAGTATGAGTGGCTGGCGGCAGGAGACCGTGAAATTATGCCAACCGGACCTGTCAGAGGAGCCTCCCTGATGGCTGCGTGTGGTTGGGTGCATTCAGTGTGGGCTGCTGTTCCACAAGATGTCGTGGTGTGGTCGTCTGCCAAATGTGAAATTTCGCTGGACGACAATTCGCTGTGGGACCGTAGCAACGATGACAATGGAAGCACTAGTGAAGACGAGTAGTCCAGTGACCATGTCAGCTACTAATAAATTTTTGTTATTGAATGCGTCCTCGGGTATGCTCTTCTCTTTTTTTTTTCTTCCTGTCACGCGATATGGGGGGTCGACTTACAATCTTGTAAATACGGTAATTAAAAGAATATAGCAGCTACACAAAAACTAATGATATATTTGAGAATGATATAATTGAGAGCAGTTGACATGCATACAGCCAAAATATGATCCATAGGCCACAACAGAGGAAATGGATTTCAAATGGCTGCTGCGATAGGCCAATTGGTTATTTTAATCAAGTTGTGATCTCCCTTGTGTGCATAGGCGTCTCCAGGGAGACGGAGCGCATTTGGCAGTGAAAACGACAAAGCACAGTGGACACGCTGCCAACGCTCTGTTCTGTGGAAGAGCCAGGACAGCATTCTGTATTCCACTGCTGGCGTGAGCAATGTGCACATGCACACTAACATTCCTGCCGAGCTTACGTGTGCGTGCATTGGTTTGAGTGGAACACACAGTAAATTAACACTAGCATTTAATATTTGACTGGCTGCTGAATGAAGCCAATTATTTTCCGCTTATTTCATCTCATTCCTCCAAAGTCACACCAGCATTGAGGTGCCTGGTAGCTGCTAGGGTGGTGTGCTGCATCATGCCAACCTGTTGCACTCGCGTATAGTGAGCATGCCACCTGAGGACTTTTGACAAATTCTTTAATGTACTTTTGTTACAGTACTCGCCATAATGTGTGCACCTTAAAACCAGCTATGCCAGAAATTTTAAAGTGCCCAAGCATCTTCCAGCTTTTTGCAATATCGAACTTTAACTGTGAAAAATATGTTGCGCAATGCTGGTAGTAATGTTGAACCATGCATTTTTTCTTTTTGCGTGTTTGTCTGACCTGCAGGTAGCCTTTACGACGCGAATCTACCACCCAAACATCAACAGCAATGGGAGCATTTGCCTGGATATCTTGAGGTCACAGTGGTCCCCAGCTCTAACAATATCTAAAGGTGAGAAAAATGAGTTGAAAGTGTTTCAAAAAATACAGCAGTGTTTTGCACACACCCACTGTTCCTACCCTGATGGTAACGGAACTACATATAATGGAGCGTACTTCTGGCCTTCTTTTATTTTTGATTATTTTTTTTTACCAACTATATCTCCTTCGTAATTTTTTAAATTATTATTAAGCAGACTACAGTGAACAGAATTTGGAGCTAAATTTTATCCACAGTATGTACAATTGATATCTCTGCACCACTGTTTACTTTCAAATTCATAAATTGTGAAGCACTTGAACTGTTACGTCACAGTAAACAAAAGATCATTAAGGCATGCATAAGCACCCATGTGGACTGCTTTCTGCTAGTGGTTGCAGTAAAGTTCCATTAATTTGACTCTGGTTTATTCAATCCCGGTTAAAGGTTCTGGCCGGCACCCATGCATTTCTATAGCCCCAAACTTTCGTTATTTCGATCCTAAAATTGGCCTTCAATGGATCATCTGAATTCGACCAGTCAGCACCCCTACGGTGAGCCTGATAGTGACTCTTTAGTGGCAGTGTCTCTCAGTGGAGCTTAGGGAACAGTAAACACTTCTTTTGTCCCATCAAAAACTTCTATTTTTGGCCTGCCCTAGGAAGGTTTTGAAGCAATAGCTGCAACTTGCAATGCCCGATTACGGTATTTACCCGATTTTAAATGTCCACCCCCCCCCCCCCCCCTCTTCCTTTTCCTTTTATTTTAAACCCATGAAAATCTGGTCGTAAATTGCCTCCACGGTGCAATCAGACATAAATCCAAAAACCAGCTTCGTGGCGGCCTTAGGCTTTACAGCATAACACGATTGTCTTGCAGCGAAGCTGACTTTATAAATCTTGCCGCCAATGTGCAACATGTATTAGTCCCTTGCTTATCTTTCTTTAATGTAATTTCTACTTCAGACACATAGAAAGTGGGCCCGTGTTTGATTTGGGGGCTTGCTAGAGGAGGTTCTGGCTTTTTTCAGCATCTTGTTTAATTCGACCGACTGGTTAAATATATCAATTTTGTTGGCCTCACCAGCATCGAGTTAACAGAAGTCTGCTATAATAACATAAACTTCACTGTTTGAATGCTATTTACTGTGTAAAAATTCACTGCAGTTGTTTTATTGTATTTCATTAGAACTGTACTTGATGTCTGTGATGCACTGTAATAAAAAAGTCTATGCAACCATTCATTGGCACACATCAAGTACAGTAAACCCTCGTTGAACTGATATCTCGCAAGATAGGTAAAGTCGAAATTTCTTCCTGGCTTGGTGTCAACCTCATGTACATTTCCTCTTGCCTCGAAAGGACTATGTGCCGTATTCCGGGTATCTCAAAATTTTGATTGCGAAAATGTCACTACCCAAAGGTTTCCATACCTTTAGCACAGGTGCGATATCGCCAAAAATGTAGTAGGAACGCAAGTTTGTAGGGAATTCCACTTCATTCTACGCCACTGTTTACAATGAAATCAGCAGCGACCTCGTTGATAATGCGGGCAGAGCATTGCTCTGACTCTTGACGAAGCGCGAGATGGTACATGTGACCTCTGCAACATGCATGCTCACATGTACACAGAGCATTATCAGGTCACTTGTTCACCATATTGTGCATTTCTGTGTTTGTGGATCTGTGTTGAATGTTTATTTTTGGCATTTTCTTGAGTAACACGATCAGGGTCGGTATTTTGTAGCGATGCCTTTTCCAATGCAGTTTCTTGCTGCACTTCATCAGTAGTCATACACTCTAAAAACAGTTGCACCCTTTGGGGTGTATATTTGCTACGCAACAATAATCATGTCTTGCCCTCATTTTCTTTCTTTAATGAGCCCGATACTTTCCAGTAATGAACGGCATGCGCATTATCAGCATGACATAGCATTCCCGACAGGAAAGTAACGAGCGCAGCATTTTCAAGAAAGGAAATGCGGGCAAGACAGATGATTATTGTTGTGTGGCAAATATACACTCCAAAGGGTGTAAACTTTTCTTAAAGTGTAGTGACACTCCGCCCACTTCATTATGTTTCAGCGTGTCTGGTATTCCAGGAGACGGACTGGGCATTTTACCGGATGAGGAGGTGCAAATGAACAGCCTGCACGATGCAGCCACCTGATGGTGCAGAGCTCAACCACACAAATCACTAATATATTGCAGTAACCAAGTGTATTTTACCTTGCTGCTGGTGTAACCTTTCGGCAGCAACATGATTACGCCACTGCCGAAAATTTACACTAGCAGCGAAGTAGAACACACTTGGTTACTGCAATATTAGCTGGGTTTGTCTGAGCTCTCTGCCACCGGATGGCTGCACCATGTAGGCTGTTCATGTTTGTGCCTCTGCTCATCCGTTAGAGCGCCCAGTTTGCTTGCATTTTAATTTACCCGAATACTGGACACGCTAAAGCTCTTTAATGGGATAAGCCAGCTGACAATGGTGGATGAGAGTGCCATATAATAGAGCAGAAGGCATGGCTACAAATTTTAGCGGCCTTGGGGTGGTATTCCTGGTCGATTACATTTGAGGAATACAAGCACTTCAGCTATGGTATTTCGCGGGACTACGCTTTGGACACGTCGGTGCCTACGTTCAACAGTGTATGCTTGGCTCTGTGCAAGGATCACTGTTGCCCAGAGACGCCGCACTTGTCGGGTGCCCAGTTGCACACTATGTTGCTAAAGTCATCCACCGAAAATACCACTCCTGGTATATGAGCTATTGAGAGAAGTTCAGTGGCTACTGGTGCCTATTTCAAAATGCTCAATATGGTCCATGCGTGGCCAGGGGCTTATACAGTCGACTCTCTCTACAATGGACCTTGATAATCCGACAAAAAATGTCCGTTTTATCTGAAGTCTGTAATATGTGTAACAACGTTATTGCAAAGAGTGAGTGATGAATATCCAAAGTAAAAAAAAAACAAGTCTGTTTCACCCAAAAGACAAAGCACCAATTGCGATAGCAAATTAGTAGACAGCTATGGGAAGTAAGTATAGTAGTTTTGTCGGCCTTATAAAGTTGTAAACATTGGCTAACTAAATTGACAAGCACCATGTCACGCGCGCACAGGTAAGCATGAGCACATCTCGCTCGATGACTACGGAAAGTTGCTGTCAAAACGGAGTGAGGAAGCAAATTGGCCTTCTTGCTGTCTCTCGCTTCAACGCACACTAAACATCAAAAGCACAGTGCATACGAAACTACCTGCACTGGGTGCACTTTGTCCACATCGCAGATAGCTTTAGAGATACGGCACCCGCTACATTAAACCGCAGCCATTAAAGTAGAAGCCCCTCGTGCCTCACATATGAAAGAGTGCATGCATCCATTCCGCTTTCCTCCCTCCCTAGGATAGGATAGGAATAAACTTTATTTGTCCAACGGTTATTGCTGTTGGTGCCCGGGGCTAGGCTGCCAGGGGTCCATCGCCCTAGGAAAATCTTCCAAGATCCTCTGCAATGGCCCTGGCCCGCTGGACAGCCCACTCCTGGTCTTCGGGTGCCTTGCTGAGGAGGGCAGCTTGCCATCTCTCAGCGAGGCGCCCCCCTTCAGGGGTCTTGCTGTTGTCTTCCCCCTTCCTCTTGGTCCTTCTTCCTCATGGTGTTCGCATTCCCGAAGCACATGGGCCATTTCAGCCCGTTCGTGCTCGCACCACGGGCAGCCAGGTGATAGGTGCAGCGTGTGCCACAGGTGGTGCAGGGGTTAGGGGTTGCTGAACGCGCCCGTCTGCAACCATCTCAGGTTGACCGCCCGGGACCTGTCCAGCTGCCCATGCAGTTGTGGATATTTCGTTCTTTTGTTCCTGTAGTGTCCAAACACCTCTCGGTACGTGACCAGAAACTTCACATCGCGGTCGGTGCCCGGTGGTCCCCAGCTCCGTCAGTCATGATTAGGGTTGTGTTGGTAATGGCAGCGGACGGGGTGGCCGTCGCCGTCACTCCTCCGCTGGGGTCCCGCACAACAATGGCAGCGGCTGCCCTTTGGGTGACAAAGTTGCGGCAGGTAAGCTGTCTCGCGATGAGGTGGGTGCGCTCGTTGTGGTTGGGCAGGGTGTCGGTGTGTCTTCAGCCATTAGCAGTGTTGCTGTCGTTATCGCGGCTGTTGTTGTTTTTGTTAGTGCCAAGCTCCCTGACGTGCGCGGGGAACCACTTGAGGGATTTGTTTGTAATCGTGCCGGACCCGAAGTCCCCGGCCCTGGCGTTGAGCATGCGCGCCACATCCGCAGACACCCAACCTTTGGTGTAGTTCCGAATCGCTGATTTGGAGTCGCTAATGATCGGGCCATCCTCCGTACCGCGAAGACTATGGCCATCTCCTTCGCTGCTTCGGCCGACAGCAGCCTTGCTGATGCCTTGACTCAGATTCTTCCTTTCGTATCTACGAGTGCCATGGAAAAGGCGGGTGCCGCCGCTGTCTGCTGGCAGTGTCGATCTTGCCGCTGTTGCTGCTGCCGTTTTTGTCGTAGTAGTGATGGTGGTGTTTAACTCCGGTTCGTCTCGCACATTCCGTTGTAGTGGTGGTGCTGGTTGTCGTCGCTCGTTGCCATCACGATCACCGGCTGGCCGCGAGTACCTGGCTGCATCGACGAAGAGGATGCCTTCTCGTCTTCCGTGCTCCTCGAGGATTGCTACCGCCCTGCGTTTACGTCTTTGCATGTCATGCACCGGGTGCATGTTCTTCAGCATGTTTTCAGTCTGTATGGTGTCTCTGACTTCCGGTAGCAGTTTTTCCTTCAGTCCCCGCCCCTCTTGATATCGAATCTCGTGCAGGTCTAGGATTCGTCTTCCCGTTCCAGTGCTCGACAGCCTCTCCAGCTGCGCGATTCTCTGCGCCTTGGTGATCTCCTCGAGCGTGTTGTGTAAGCCCAGCTTGAGGGGCCTGTGGGTTGGCGTGTATTGGGGTACTCCCAGGGCGGTCTTGAACGCCCTGCGGATCGCCATGTTCAGCTTGTCAGTTTCGCTCCTGTTCCTGTTCGCATACGCGGTGACATACGCTATGTGGCTCAGCGCGTACGCCTGTCGCACGAGGTGTGTGGCGGCGACCACTTTCTTCTGCAGTTGGGCAACCTGCTCGCTGTTGGCACCGTTCTCTTCCAGCCACAGGCCGAGCACTTGCAACTTGGACACTGGTGGTATTCGGGTCCCCACCCTCGTCGTGATGCGGACGCCCAAACGATGGCGTCTAGCAAGCCCTGCGGGGGTGTCCTTTGTTGCGCGGTCTGTGGAGCAGGATCTTCTACTTGTCGGGTAGTGTAGACGAGTCCCATGTCTGCAGGTGCTGCTCCACCTCCTGGACGGCCCACTGCAGCCAGTTTAGCATTTCGCCGATGCTCGTGTTCTCCATGGTCCACACCGTCACGTCATCTGCGTAGATCGTATGATTGACGCCCTCTGTCGCGTCGAGATGCTCCAGCAGGCCGATCACGACGAAGTTGAAAAGGGGGAGAGTACGGAGCCCTGTGGCATTCCCGCGCCGCCCATTCAGACCTTTCGCAGCGGGACCCCGTCGATCTTGACCGTCGCCTCGTGCCCATTCAGGAAGCTGCTGACATACTGGTGGAACATCACCCCGAGATCGAGTCGGCTGATCTTGCCCAGTATGGCCATGTGCTTCATAGTTCGAAGGCGCTCTTGAGGTCTAGCCCGAGCAGGGCACGCATGTGCGTGCTTGGAGTGTTCACAACCTGTTCCTTGATCTGCAGCATGGCGTCCTGCGTGGAAAGTTCCTTCCGGAAACCGATGATGTGGGTGCCGAAGGCGTCCTGCTCCTCAAGGAGCATTGTCACCGTGTTAAGGCAGGCATGCTCCATCACTTCCCAGATGCAGGACGTGAGGGAGATCGGCCTCATGTTTCTGACCTCTAGCAGTTTGCCTGGCTTTGGTATAACGTCCGCGGGCTTCCACTCTTGCATAATTCGGCCCTCCTTCCAGCGTGCGTTAATGTACTCGTAGAGCTTCTCGATGGCGTTGTCGTTCAGGTTCCTCCGGATTTTGTTGGTGATCCTGTCAGGACCAGGCACCGATTTGGTCTTCAATAGCTGGAGGACCGTTCTAATTTCCTGCACAGAAAAGTCTGCGCCCAGCTCCTCGTCGGGAGCCCCACGGTACTTTGGGTGACTCTGCACGGTGCGTCTGCACAATCTCTTCCGCGAAGGCCTCCGGGTCGTCCTTGTACTTGTGTCGCAGCTTGGTCATCTCTGTACTGGTCGCCGTTCTGGTGCTTGCTGGGTTGAGCAGGTGCCTGAAAATCTTCCAGGTGCTTCCCACGCTTATGTTCCCGTTCATCATGTTGCACAGCTCCTGCCATTCTTGGTCGCACAAGCGGGCACAATGCGTCTCGATCTCCCAGTTCATTTCGTCGATCTTCTTGCACATCTTCCTGTTGAGTTTTTGCTTATTCGCTCTCCGTTGCATGGATTTCTTGGCTGCAACAAGATGTGCCAGCCGGCTATCCACTTTGGATGGTTGGGGAGTGTCGTCTTTCCCGGCTCCGTGGGATCTGTCTCCTCCTCCTCTGGGGGGTTCTTGTCACCAGTCCATCCATTCGACCTTATCGGTGGCTTTCTCTACGTCCGCGAGTAGTTCTCTGCACCATTCGCTGATGTCTTCGACCGGGCCCTCCTTCTTGTCTTTCTCTATTTTTCCGGAATCCCTATTGCGCACAGTATTGAGCCGCGATCGTTGCCTGATCCTCGCAAGTCAGTCGCCAGCCCATGTCAAAACCGCAAAAGTCCATTTTATACGTTCGATTTTGACAAATTGCTGCTAATTTGGTTCGCAGTAGCCGATAGTCCATTCTGGCGTGATCTGTTAAAAGCGAACTTCGTTTCATTAATAAAATAAGTAGAGCAAACTAAGGTTGAAGTATAGTCTGTTATATCCGAAAGTCTGTTGTACACGGGTCTGTTCTAACGAGTGTAGACTATTTTTGTAAATTAACTTATCTCGAAACTGTGCTCATCGCAAAATTTATCCCAGTTTTCACAACTTTGAATGAAGAGTTTTACTGTAGATGTACAGCATCTTTCAGGAAAGATATGGAAAAAGCTGAGGGGTTTAATATTTTCTGCTGCTGTTACGAAAAAGCCAGTGATGCACTCTTTTATGTAGCTAATTTGCTGAAATTGAATGCTGTGAAAAGCACCGCCTATAATATCCATTATGCTAATCTCTTTAGCCATTGCATGCTGCCCATAGGTGTTGGCAGCAAAACATTTCAGTTCTTAAGCTAAACATGCTGGGATCACGCTAGACACACAATTAGCTACTAGAACAATCTTTCTGCACAGGTCTGGCACAGACTTTGGTGTAGTGGATCCATACAAGCACACAACCTCTCCACCTTTCTTGCCACAAAGCCTAAACCATGGGTGCTATGACGTAAAGCTATTCCAAACTTTTCTATTCCAATTCTGCAATCAGCCTTTCCCAATAGGTCAAGAACATTTTTTAACCATCCCCCCCACTTTGCCGGTCTGTCATGCGACTTCTTGAAAACTGCGATAGCTCCCAATCTAACATGTGTACACACTGATCATGCGGGATTCAACCGAACAAAAGAAAAATAATTGCTTATTCGACGCCTTTTGGCCATTAACCCTCTGCATTGGTAAGGTTTCAGGCTGCACCTACTTCACCTGTCTCACTCGACATCACAAGACCTCGAAAAGTCATTGTGTCAAAGTGATGTGTACATGTTAACGATGCATTAATATTCCGAACAAAACTTTTTTTTTTTTCCTGAATAGTCGCAGACTGCTTCGTCCCGAAAGGAATAGAAGATGGCTGCCGCCAATCATTCGGGGACTGGCTACGCTCACTTGCCAGAGAGCATTGGTTGATTTGCGTTTAACCTTTTTGTGGGGCCTTATAACGTTCTCGAGCCCTTTCGGCACGTATACAACATCGCTCTGCCAACTCTTATTTGCTGAGGATTCGTTTTAGCAGCATTTGTAACTGTTCGTTGCACGCCGCTGTGATTTTAAGTCAAGCCACCACAAGCTAAGTAAGGGAAAGTTGTCCAATCACAGACGCTGGCACCTCCCTCTTCATCCGGTTATCTGTTTTCAGTGCACTGGCTGGGCCCCATCGAAACCCTCTCCACTTGAGCGTGCTTCTTGCCTCTTCTCAGCCAATTAGAAAAGTCGCTCAATGTAGGCAGTGTTATTCGTTTTGAAAGCAAACAAGTGACCTCCTATAAACGAGGAGGGCATTTGATTGGGCTGTTCAGGCAACGCTGTGGGTCACTGCTTGATGCTTACATCGGTGGTTACGTAAATTTGACGTCAGGAGATTAGAATAGTTTTACGTTATAATGCCTCATACCATGACTTTTCTGTTCTTCACTCCCAGGTGTGTGTGTGCGTGACACAGGTACATTATTGAGGTACAGTGAAACCGTTAAACCGTAGTTAGCCGGATATCTGAAAAAGTATGTGCTAAACGGTAGTACTGCTTAACAGAAATAGCATGAAATCGCCCACTTACCTGTGAAAAGCTGAACAAGAGGGTATGATAAAAGGGCAGAAAACATGCAGTATTTATTCACTTCGCGCGGCAAAAGTACTTTATTTACTCATATCAAGGCCGGCCCTGATTCTAAGCTGACCCCCCGAATGTCCGAAGCCCGAAAAAATGTAAGCTGAACAAAAAAAAGTGAGGACGGCATTTACAAAATGAAAACGGCATTTATTTAATGTGAACATGCCGAACTCACTTTACATCATTATTGCTGCTAACCTCATGAGCCTGACAGGCTGCCTAGGCGGCACTGCAGAAACGCCGGTCAACAGAGCCCTCTATGCCGGGCCTGTAGGTTTTGGGTAGTACAAAACGCTATGCATGGTGTCGCAGTAGATCTGCTTGTCTCAGCTGCATTGCGATGGGAATTTTGGAGAATTTCATGCATGGGAGGCATTGTAGCAGGTCTTACAATGTTCACCAGAATGGGGGCACCAGTTTGGAATTGTTGAGGTGCATGCATTTGGATGGGGCAGCATCACCTACTCTTGATTACGAAGACGAAATGATGGTGTGCAGTTATTTTCATGCATAGTGTTTTGAGCACTTCCCATGTCCTCCATCTCGGCTCACTACTAAGCAAGTTATCAGTTGCCTAACTTTGTTGAATGAATTGTAAATTGCCATACAATAATATGCCTTGCGATAGTAAACTGTGACAAATATTGAATGTTCTTGGTTAGTTTTATTGGTTTTCAAAAGGACTGCATTACAATGTGCACCAGAATGGTGGCACCTGTTTGGAATCATTGAGATGCATGCATTTGGAGGGGAAAGCATCACCTATTCTTGATTACGAAGACGAAATGATGGTGTGCAGTTATTTTCATGCATTGTGTTTTGAGCACTTCCCATGTCCTCCATCTTGGCTCACTACTAAGCAAGTTATCACTTGTCTTTGTTGAATGAATTGTAAATTGCCATACAATAATATACCTTGCAATAGTAAACTGTGACAAATATTGAATGTTCTTGGTTAGTTTTATTGGTTTTCAAAAGGACTGCATTAAGTGCAGTATACTGCACACTGTGGCCTAGTTTGGTTTTTTACACTTTGCCATATTTTTGCTTGCAGTTTTGCTTTCCATTTGCTCGCTGCTGTGTGATCCCAACCCGGATGACCCCCTGGTTCCAGAGATAGCAAAGATATACAAGACTGACCGAGAAAAGTACAATGACCTAGCAAAGGAGTGGACCAGGAAGTATGCCATGTGACTCTAATAAGGATTTTTCCTGGCTTTTTTTTTTTCAACATTCTTTGTATCCCCTGGAAAAAGGGGACTTAAAAACCCTATGGTAGTGCAAAGAGGATGTCAGCCACTGCTTTGGAAGTCTGTGCTTTGTGTAAATAAAATCATCTTTTACAGTTGTCTCTATTTAATTATAGCTGCAGGACCTAACACTTCTTTGTGCGATAGCTGTGAAGCGACAAAACAGGGTTAAAAAGGGTTGCTAGCCAGTGCTGTTCAGTTGCCGTAGAGTGGATAGCTGTGCTGTAAATGCACCATGGCTGTTTGTCTTGCAAGGAATCTATAAGGACATTTGGTTCTTGGGCTTCTCTGCATAAAAATTGTTGGTTTTGCTCAACAGGTAAAGCATTGATTCTGATGGCAAATGTTTAGACAACTATACGAAGCCAGGTTAGTCGTTTTATTAGCTGTATAAACTACTGCCAACGTTTGCTCACTTAAGCATATTCTCACGAGCGCCTAGGCCACATTTCGATAGGGCCAAAATGCAACCCCTTGCCCCCTCCCCTGTGTGCCTGTCCATAGCCTCCTAGAAAACTTCTGTGCCTGCTGGATGACTGCAAAGCGGCTGTCTATGGAGGTGCCACTTTTGTAGGATTGGCATATAGGGTAGCAACAACTCTCGCCAGGCGCTAGGTGATCATGGTACAGCGTTGTCACAGAGTAGCGGCCGCAGACAACCAAAGTTGTTTGCATTGTTCACATAATAATGGTTGTTTACGGGTGCTTCACATCGTGCACCCGAGTGGAGTGACCTGGTTGGAGACCCCAGTGTAAGTGGCACGCCCAGCAGAACTTCCAACAGTAACTGCTTTTTGTTTTGCTCTCTTACTGACGCACGTGAGCACCAACAACGTAAAACGGCGCTTAAGACCGCCCTACGCAAGTGGTGCCACTGCCATAGTTCAAATGACGGCCGCTTTCGATTGGTTTCATGGTTTCCATTAGATGCATGTTAAAGATCCCCCGGTCAAAATTTTCAGATACCCAACTACGACATGCCACACAATTGTAGAGAGATTTTGGCACGTAAAATACCAGAATTTAAGACTATACAAGTCGCTTTTTCCAAGTGCTTTTGGTGCAGGTTCACTTGACGCGATTTCTTAACCGTTCTGCAGTTAGCCTCCAGCTCCTGTTGCTATGCCACCGCTTTTCACACCTCCAATACCGGTGCTGTGCAGCCCTTGAGATTCATCGGCGCACATGAAAAGGTGCTCAACTGCATTCCCAAGTAGTTTAGAATCCGAGAGTGCGTGCCATGGGTAAATAAAGTGTGATGTGAAAACGCCTCCTAAACAGTTCAGGCTAAACCTAGCTAAGGAAGCAGGGAACAACAAAAGGTTTAAATCTCGTGTTGGTGTTTCGAGGTTTGCCCAATTCAATGAAGCCACAATGCACGGCGTATCCAGTAATCGTTCCCTACTGCAATTTTAAAAAAATGAGCCATCCACTATGTGAAGGTGGATGACCAGTGAAGCTGTTTAGCAGACATGGAATTTTGAACAAAGGTACGAACTCATTTACCGCGATTTTTATATACATTCACGTGGACGATGGAACTGCCACCACGGGAGAGTGGAAGGAAAGTAAATACGCAAGTGCTTGGGAATGCTGATGAAGAGAGGGCAATGTGAATGTAGACGTGGCCAAAGCGGGTGAAAGTGTAACAACTCCCTTTTTGGTCCCGACACATCCACATTGAAATCAATGACCACAAGGGTAGCGTCATCGCAACTAATTTATGCAAAGTGATTGGCCAGGAACCTTGCAGGTGCTGGAGCCATTGCATTTCTTTGCTTGCTTACGGGGGTATGAGCCATAAATGAGTTTTTTCGACATACTGTTATGTATGTTGTACGCATGATTAGAATGTGAGCACTGTTCACTTCACTTAGCTGAGTGCTTGTAGCCTCGTGCCTTAGGGGGCTATGAGCCATTGATGATGATAGTTTTTGTTGACCGAGAACAAAAATGCACAGAACCCTAGCCATATACAGCTTTGCTGTACACAAAAGTTTTGGTTTTCTGGTCTCGGTCAGGTTTCTGCAGCTGTTCATGGAAGATGGGGAGGTCTGAACCAAATGGTTGAGTAAGCTTGGCAACAAACAATGAACACGGCATTTATGTCCTCGCAGCATCTGCTGGTCTGCCTACCACAAACCATGTGATCCGCATGGCAAAGAAATTGCTAGTGATTACGATACCCTAATGTGAAATTTGAGCAAAGCTGTACATGTGTTTTCATTTATATTGGCTAGCACAAACACTGTCTTGTGCAGCACGTTGCAAAAGGAGCAAAGTGTGGCCCGACTGCCTCGCTAATCATGATGCCTGGCCATGATCCACAACAGCCGCCACAGACAGACCTCCGCTCATGCAGTACTCTGTTTCCATACAGACGATGGATGGATGGATAAAGCTGAACCCTTTAAATTGGGTAGCAGCACATGCCACCTAGCCATGACTAGTAATATATTTTGCACTCAGTGGAGGGTGAAATTTCACTCTTGCCTTGATTTTAGCCACCAGTCAGGTAACCTCCGTTTTGTTATATCTACCCGCTTAATGTCTGTTTTGTCTCCACTGTCCCTAGTTCCCAATTCTTTTAAATAAATCAGCCCCGTTGCTTTGAACTGTAGGGTGAAGCCCTTTACAGAACAGTATCAGGTGTTCAGCCATTTCCTCCTCCTCTCCACACATGCCTCATAATTTGTCTATTTTTTGGTAGATGACTCGGTACGTCTTAGTCTGCAGTACTCCTGACCTGGCTTCATACAACAAAGAGCTTCCCCTATAATCATCGTAGGTATTTTCTTTGGCAACTTCCTGCTCGAAAGTTCTGTATATTGCCAATGCTGATTTCGTCTGCATCCCTATATTCTACAGACCCCTCTCTGTTTCTTTAACCTTTTTCTTGACTGATGTTTCTTTGCCCCCCCCCCCCCCTGCTGCTGTCCAAATATTTTCTTGATAATTTTCTAGTTCACTTCCTCCATTTTGTGTCAGTCAACATTCCTCTTGTACAACTAGCTGAAAAACTTTCCTAGTCCACAGCTTTCCTGCCATTTCTCTCTATCGTTCCTCAAATTCTATCTTGCTGCTAACTTCCCTGCCCTCCAATGATGTCCAAACCATGTTGCTCTGTACCCCCCGATTTGGTACATTTCCATGTGCTCCCAGAGCAAGCCTACCTACTCCATGTTGCTTAATTTCCAACCCTGCTCGAACCTCCAACCTCATGCACAGGACCGCATTGCCGAAAATCAGACTAGGAACCATCAGCCAAATCCCTCTCACCACTTCGTACCTATTGTAATTCCACAGTGCCCTATTCATCACAACTGCATTCCTGTTACCTTTAGTCATTAAATATTTTTCATTTTCTGTTGGGTACTCAGCCCGACTGTTTATTCACACTCCAAAGTATTTGTACTTATCCACTACCTCCAGTGTAACCTCCTGTATCCTATGCTTGCCACCCTGTTTATTAAAAATCACGACTGCTGATTTTTCATTACTAAACCTCAAACCTAACCTATCTGCCTCCTTGCCACAGATGTCCATCAATCTCTGCAAATCTTCCTTGTTATTAGCCATAAATACGATGTCATCTGCGTAAATCAGTCCTGGTAATGACTGTTCAATCCATTCTCCTTGCTTGAAAAAAAGGAAGGCGACTTAGAAGGCTATGAATGCGAGCTAGTTGGTACAAATCCATGAGTGAAGAACAGCGCAAAACAAGCACGGAGAAGGGAGGAACACAGGACGAGCGCTGGCCGGTGCACGTCCCTTGTCTGTGTTTATTTTACACTGGTTTTCAGCATAAACAACAAAGGTGACAGAGGGCGTCCTTGCCTAAGCCCCTGCTGTATCTGTATAGGCTCGGATACCTTATTCCCCCATTTTATAAGCACCTTGTTACATTTATAGATATTGTTTAAAAGATTAGTTACTCCATCTTCCACATCTAGTGTGCCCACTATGTCCCACAAATCCTCTTGGACTCGGCTTACAGTCACATGCTCCCTTGATATCCAGAAATGCCAGCCATAGAAGCCTGTGTTCTTTTTCTGCTATTTCAATACACTGCGTCAATGAGAACAGATTGTCCTCCAACCTCCTTTGTTTCCAGAACCCATTTTGTAATTCCCCCAGCACCATCCATGTAAACCACTGACGTCACTGTTATGGGACGGTAGTTTATGTCGGCTTTGCGTCTCTTTCCCTTATACATGCTTATCCTGCTTGGTCTCCACCCATCAGGTGCTTTACCATCCATTGTGATTTTGCTCACTACCTCTCTTAAAGGGACTGACAACCGATTTTTCAGGACCTGTTTTTTATGGCGCAATGCAAAGCCCACCCTTGGTAGTGCTTGCACCTGCAGCAGTTACATCCAAAAGCGCGTGGATGTTTTGTAAGCATAATTTTTTTATCCGAGCAGGCTCAAAAAAATTGATCCCTCCTACAGCAACGCTGAGAAGTGAGAGCGATGTCGCTAGCCCGCCTCGTAAATTGCAAAAGCCGCCCATCACTCTGCTTTCACAGGAGTGAGTAAAGCTGTGGTTAACCAATTAAATTTTGATCTTTTCAACCAATTTTGAAAATAAAATCTGGTACAATAAGTTCACGTTGTTATACAGACCTTTCTTATATTTGTACCGCATTTTTCCCCACATACACGCCTACGTCGTGGCTGGCTGGACCCCGTCGTCGTTCTGTCGATAGATGAGCCAAGCCAACTCGTAGAAAACGAAGGCGAAAGCAGCGCCACTTCTCTACTCACTACAAACGAAGGCCTATTTACACATTCTAAATTAGAAAAAGACTTAAGAGAAAGAAGTGTACTGCATTTCAATACTAATAAAAAGACCAAAAACTGCGTACACTAATAGAAAACCACGTGATCGGCCTCGTACATCTTCATGTTATTGCCGCTTGAGGAGCCAAAGGTCATTTTTTGCGACTTTTAGAGAAGAATTAAAAATACTATAAATCTATGTTTAATTAGAAAAACATGGCTCGTTTTAGCCTCTATGATAGGCAATCTTTCCATCACCGTGGACATCTAGATTCATGTTCCCAGCAGTTGTGTGTCCCTTTAATGCTTGCTTAGTCTTTGAGCCCAATGTCTTTATTAACATAATTGGGATGCCATCAGGACCGGTTGACGTGCCATTACCCTCTTCTCTGCCCTTCCCACACTGTTCAAGTGGAACCACTGCACTAACCGGTCCATCCTTGTCTGATGGAGTACATGCAAAGTTTTGTTGTTTTTTAAATTTTCTTTCATCATTGTTCTTATATGTTCCATTGCATCATCTCCTTCTAGCCGAACGCCTTGAGCTGTAACTTATATAAACCTCTGCTCTAGGCTAGTCTTATTACTCAAGGAGTTGAGATGTTTCCAAAACTTCTTAGCTGTTTTTCTGTCTTTTTTGTTTACTTCCAACAACCACTGGTCCCCTTTCTTCTAATCTTTTCATTGATCAAATGGGACGCTTCCCTTCTACAGTTTAAGAAGTTATCTAAATTCTGTCTACATCAGCTTCTGGTTCACCCCTCTGCTTAGAATATGTGTGTTCCCTGGAGGCTTCCAGGCAATTCTCTACGACCTTGTTAACCTCCTCATCCCACTAGCTCTTGGGATTCTGTCTTCTTTTCCCTTTGGGCCTGACTTGTACCTTGCAAGCTCTAGCTCATATAGCCCTGTTAAATTTGCATATGTCCATTGTTTTAGTATCCTCACAAATTACTTCAATTTGTTGGGTTGCTATTTCCAGCTGCTTTTTTCAAGTAAAAACCCATCTGGTTGTTCATCTTGCCTCCTTCCTGCTTTCATTTCTCTTCCAAAACTCGGCTTGATACGTTTGATACGTTTGTGATCACTACCCAGACTTCTGGAGCCATATTCACCAGCTTAGCGCCATCAGCTGTGTGACAAGGGAACACATAGACAAGAAAAAAGCCGCAGTTTTGCCCGAAAGGTGAAGCGCATCGATTGCGACAGCAAATTAGTGGACAGATATACGAAGTATAGTTGCTTTATCGGCCATATAGACTTGTACACATAGGCATACTAATTAACAAGAAGCAAACATTATCACATCTCACTCGATTAGCACGGAAACTCGCTGTCAAAACACTGAAGTGAGGAGGTGCAGCAGCAGCAGCGAGCGAATTGACCTTCGTGCTGTGTCTCGCATTAATGCGAACTAAGCCGCGAAAACAGCGTGCGGCTTTGCCCTGCTGCAGATCACTTTCAAGATAGGGCTTGCATCACATGCAGTCGCCACCCAAGTAGAACACCCCCTACCCACCTTCCCCCCTCTCGGGTGTCTTGCGAGTGCGAGATCAAGGCACCATCCTCAGCCCACCCTTGCACGCTTTCACTTGCACACACTGTGCACGCCATACAGAACATCACAGCGACACCGAAGACGACGGCGAACATGCACCTGGAGTGTCCATATAATTGCTATCGCAATAATGGCATGCAAGGCCGTAAGCAAAATGTTCAATTCAAAGGTGGTACAAAATGCTCGCCGTGCACCGCGCATACGAACAGTGCTTGAAGAGCGGGGTTCTCTCACCCTCTCCTTCATTCAGCATCCGAGGTATGCGGGCAACTTCACCCAGCAGATTAACCTTCGGCGCTCTTGGCTGTTGGATGTGCAGGGCCACTTCCCATTGTGTGGCTAACGTTGCTCGGAAGAGCCTGTGTGGATCAGCAGACTTCCCAGGAGCTTTCACCCATAGTCTGCAACTGCCACCTCAGTGCCATAACCCCACCTTTATTGTATGTGTCTTTTGTATATAACAGGGAGTAAATCCCCTTTTAATTTGTACCATGGCTGAAGTCTTCTTTACGCCTTACCTGTGAGTCAGCGAACCTACCGTGGCACCCTTATGCATGCATTGCAGAGTGAGGACAAACTACGTGTCTCTTTAGACCTTGGCTAGGCGGTGCTAGGCATGTTAGCCTGAACCCCCACAGTAGACAAGGCATCACAATTAAATTCTAGGGCTTTACGTGCCAAAACCACAATCTCATTTTTAGGCACACTATAGTGAAGGACTCTGGATTAATTATGATCACCTGGTGTTCTTCCATGTGCACCCAAAGCATGGTAAACGGGTGTTTCTTGCATTCTGCCGCCATATAAATGTAGTCGCGGCGGCCAGGATTTGATCCCGCGATGTCCCGCTTAGCAGCGTAATGCCATAGTTGCTAAGCCACCACAGCGGGTAGGGCATCACCTCGGGTCTTATGTTCTGACACTGGGCTTACACCTTTTTTTGTGTAGTGCACTTGATGTTTTGCAGAAGGTTCTCTGCTGAAGTCAGTGTCGAGCTCGAGAACCCAACCCTCCTCAGGTGGCATACCCGGTTATCAAAGCTATACTGCGTTTGATGTGGACACGGCTTATTAAGAAGAAGAGCTAAACGTAGGCAAAGTTCAGTGTTTTCCTTCTTTGCTGTCTTCAAGCAAGCAGAGTTAAACAGTAACAGTTCTCTTTAACATGGGGCAAATACTTCCAACAGGCATGTCCGCTTCCAAAAATAATCTGTAGGTTTAATAACTGTCCCATTATGAGGCAGCTTGTGAGTGAACTTCAGACCTTTTCCATTTTGCTGAAAGGCTGCTAAAACTTCATTGATCATAGCTAGGTCCACCTGAGTGCAAGTTACTTTATAACAATATTTTTTTTAATATAGCCTATGTATCTAAAAACCTTTAGAACCCCACAGCTGCTGTTCCCTTTAAAGGTCCCCTTAACCAGGCCCCACAGAAAATTTCAGTTATATGCTGGAAGTTGTTAAGTGCCTTCTAAAGAGTGTTCTACCACAATAATTTTTCAAATTGTTTCATTAATAGCAGAGATAGAAATGTTTGAAATGTTGTGAACCCATGATTTCAAAAGGCAAGCTTAACTGCCAACATTTCACTTGCCTCGTCTAGCCTTCGCAAGCGAAATTCCTTCCCTGTGTTCTCCCATACCAGAGCTGGAGGATCGCATCACATCTTTTTTTTTCTTTTTTTTTTCTCATGTTTTTGCTGCGCAGTGCGCACTTCTGGTGACGATCTTGCGCACGAGCTGTTGTGGTCTCCCGTTTCGCGCTTTGCACAAGAACACGTGCATTGTTGTCAGGCTACTTCTGAACTACACCGAAATGGATCTCTCAGTGCGCGCACATCTGGAGATACAGTCGAATGTCTTTATAACGAAGTGCTTGGGGCTTCCGAAATATTTGTTACACAGGTCACTTCCTTGTGAAGGTTGCGCACGACAAAGCTCACAACAGAACTGGGGCATAATTATTCCTTCGTTATACAGGTAATTTCATTGTAGAGGCGCTCGACTGTAGTTTTATAATCTGTGCGCACCACTGCACAATGTGGGAACCGGCAGACGAAATGGAAGTACGTCCCTCTTGCTATCACACCAAGTAGTATACAAAGACTTGCAGACATTCTGGTTGTAGGTTTTATTATTTGTGCATTGTATATACTGCGCTTGTCTGCTTAAAATGGCCAAACCTGGTGAGGGGCCCTTTAAAAACTACGTCAAATGCTTTGTCAACCTGGGAAGAAAAAATTATTAAGAGCACTGGAGCAGTGCAAGATCCTATGCATATTCCTTGTCATTGCAGATAAATCTCCTTGTCAAATGTAATAAAGGTTGAATTAAGATAAGCTTCTAACAAGGTAAAAAGTGGCAGACTCAATCGTAGTTGACATTAATGTAATGCCAAGCGTTGTGTGACACGTTGCAGCACAAGACGGTTTCATGAATAATGTATAGCTGCTGTGTGGTGAATGGTTATGTAGAGATTATAATAGGCTGTAGTGCTTATATTTATAATAAGACAATGTTTGGAATGGCAAGATATAACATTGAAAGCAATCTGCAACCCATTGGCATATACACAGTTGCGCATAATTTTAGACTGTGCTATCACTTGGATTGGCCCACGAAAACAGCAAGATGGGCTCGCCTGCCAGAAAGTAGATGGACTCGGAGAAGAACACTTCGCATTAAAAATGTCGACAGACATGCCTGATGAATACTGAAATGCAACAGCCCCGTGTTCATCCCTACAGGCCTTCATGGCTACAAATAATGTAGCATGTGGTACCTAATAATACAAATTTTCAATGTCAATGGAAAACACATATCTTATGCTCTACACTCTGTGTGAAAACTCAGCGACATCGTTTGATTCCTTTTGTCACATAGCACATTTAGCTTCTTTAACAAGTACTGGCTGATGCTCTGTTGCCAGGAGTCATGTTTGCTTACTATAGTGTCCTAAATGGTATTTCCAGCTTCTTTTATTTATTGGTATGGCTACACTCACCCAGTGGGCAGTGGGGTAAACGAACATCTATACACAAAAGATATACGTGTGATAAAATATTATGGTGGCAAACAGTATGAAACACTAGTACAGCTATAGAGAAAACCTTGTAACAAAAGTTTAGAGGCACAAATGCAAAATACTAGTCAAGTTCACACATGAACTGAACAAAAAGCATAAACGTTGCAACTCGTACATGATTTCGCAGACCTGTAAAAGAATTTGTTGCGACAAGCAACTTCAATGATGTCACAGGGAAGTCCATTCTAAGAGTTGATGGTTCAGGAAAGAAATTAACTTTTGAAAGTAAGCGCATAAGATGACATTTCCTTTATCTAAAGCATGTGACTGAGGTGATGTGAGATTACACAGGTCACTTAATGTAGGCGTCTTTATTTAGGCCAATGAGACTTTCAAAATGAGATACATGAAAAAGTGTGACGCATTGCAAGGGCAGGCCAGCCGAGAGAATTTTGTAATGCAATGACACTGCTTCAAAATGTGCAGTTGCTTGTAATGAAATGTGCGGCCTGGTTTTGTATCGTCTCAAGAGGGTATGTAAGATTCTGTTTGTGTAAGTTCTAATACGACTGAGGCGTATTCCAGGATAGAACAAATAATTTATGTACAGTATTTCTGTGAAGTATATATTAAAAGCTTACTTCCTGTCTACAGCCACCTATGCAGGAATTCCACATAAAACCACTCATGAAAGTTATGCCTAAATACTTTACTTTGATAGCTCCAATAATAGCTGAATAGTTCCAAGTAGTACTGTCCCTCAGATGGACTGCATTTGCATGAGAAAAATATATGTGTTTGCATTTCGCCACATCTAAAAGTATGTGACACTGAGCACATCAAACAGAAATTGCATCTAGGTCATCTTCCACTGCAAATAGGTCAGCATCATGAATTCCCCTGTAAAGGACTATTGTCACTTGTATATAAACTCACATTAGAAATTTAACTGTAGCCATAGCTATGAATATAAAGGAAGAGCAAAGGCCTGAGAACAGATCCTTATGCCAGATGAGACAAACTTTAGTTGTCTCATCCATTATACAGTGAAATCTCATTGATACGATTCTGCATAATACGGTTTTCAGAATAACACGCTTTCCCTCTTTTCCCAGCCAACCTAGGAACAATAATGTTTTTTCATACGGTTACTGCGATTGCATTTTCACCTGAAATTCGATAATACCATTGCAGAAGTGGGATTCACTGGTATTTCTAAACCTGATAGCTTTATATTCCAGTGTACTAGCCTCACTAACATTACACCGACCCACAAATGTGCTAAGCCCAAGCCACACTGGAGAAAAAAATGCTTGCAGTACACCGGTGACAGTAAAATGCTGCTGTGGCAGTGCAGCCACACTGACTGGTAGTGCGCAGCTGCCCAATTGAGTGAGGAAACAGCGGCTTTTTTTTTGGTAACTTCCAGAACTTTTTTATGTATATTGAAAAAAAGAAAGGAAAGTCCAGCACAAACTGACAAGCTATTTCAACGTTGCTGAGTAAAAGTCCATTGGCTGTGGTTTACGTGGCATCGAGTGATGCTGCTTCACATAACATGTTATGCAGAGCAGTAGTACTCGACGTCTCACGAACTTTTCTTATTAGTTTGTCACCAAGTACGCCTATTTTCATACTTTATTTTTTAGCTCGTTTTGGATAATATGCTTTTCGGATTATATATTTTATTTTTTGGTTCCCGTGAAGATCGTATCAGTGAAATTCTATTGTAGTTAGCTTTTTGAGACCTTCCAATCAAATAATTGTATGTGGAGCAAGGAAAGAATATTTTCAGGAAAACTGAGATAGGATAGCTTGAGTAATAAGAGAGTGTGACAAATTTTATCGAAGGCATTCTGAAAATCCTTCAGCATAGAATCAGCTTGCATGCCCTTATCGAATGACGTGTAGATCATGAGTAAATTCAGCTATACAACTTGGTAAAGCAAGAGTGGCCAGTTCTGAAGCATTGCTGGTAAACTAAAAGGCTATTGTTTGATTAAAAACGCTCATGTACAGTATATGCTCTAATGCCTTGCAGCAAACACGTGTCGATGAGATAGGCCAATAATTTTAAACAAGTTCTCAGCTCCTTGTCTTATGAATTGGCACTACGTTGCCTATTTTCCAGGCCTCCGATAATGCAGAACTTTCAACGTGACTACATTCCCAGGTGCAACCATATGATGCCAATAGATAATGAAGCCAAGAAAGGCATAGGGGAAATTATTTGGTTTTAGTTGAAGTGTAGAAATTGCATATTAAAGGTAAGTGAAATTAGATGAGAAGATGACTTCCCGCCGATGGGAGCCAAACCCATAACCTCTGCATTATGCGCATACGTTGCACTAGCAACATCCTCTACAGCAGTAGCTATTCTCATGTCCAATTTCTTGGGTATTTATATATGTGTACAGGATTCAAGCCTGGGAGTGTTAGCCAGCAGCACTCCTGGCTACCATGGCGTATGTAGAACACCCTTTTGACCGATAGCAAACGTACATTAACTTTTTAGGAGCTGGCAGCTGACAAATAAACTATTGCATGCTACCTGATGGCATCAAATCTGCTGGAGTCGTGGGCCTCATTATGTAATGAACAATGAGAAGGGAAACTGAGGGGCCCACTTCTTTTTTTGGCTACAACCATATGAAAGCCAACAGATGCTTCATATGGTTGTAGCTAACAAAATTCTGACCCCGCATTCCCAGGTGGTCATGTGGAAGCAGGACATTACAGCATTCTGGCACTCATTTGGTCACCTCCCATGCTTTTAACTGTTGCGAGGAACAATTTAGCAGGATAGCAGACGTCTCAGCAAGCCGGAGTGAGCATCAAAATGATGCATGGTCGTAGGTGTTCTCTGGCATGGTTTCAATGTTCTATTATATTATGTTACCACCTTCTGCACCACGACTCCACCACACAATAACATCCTGGGAAATGAAGCCGAAACTGGCGGCAGAAAAGCTATTAGGTATATTAAATTATTTAGGGTGTTAGTAGGCTTGGTAGTATTTTTTATATGGCTCCGACGTCCCAGATCTTCATTTAACAAAGAAAATGAAGAGTCTGAAATACCATGTTAGTGGCTGATTCTGCTATACAGATCCTGCTTGACGTGTTACTTGGAGTCGCTGCTTTTAGAGTAAAGCCTGAATGTCTTGGCAAATTTTAATGGACATGTTATCAGAGCAAAAGTACTTGAGCTGCAAGCGAACTCTAGTGGTGAAGGGAAGGTACAGGTTTCAATTCTGCTGATAAGAAGCTGTGCTAGCTTCCACTCCAAATTTTATTTTAGACCTCCTTGGGTTTCTTTAGGTCAATACTACATCTTTCCGTCATCTAGGCATAAAAGTTCAAGCACTCCACTCAAGCAGACAGCACTGACTGCACCTCAGAGCTGAAAGCACGAGGAACATGTTGTTTGGCACACTTGGCAGCGCTAATGTGTTTTACTTGTACAGCCAACTTTTTTTGCCACTGGCACCATGAGCCTGAGCCACACATGAATCGAACGATTGATCGGAGATCAATTAACTAGTAGCTACTCCTAGAGGCTCAAGATGTCACATATGTATCACCATCAATGGGTGCGCACTCAAACAAGATTATGAGGTGTTGACTGTGGCAGATTTCAAGGGACACATATAAGAAATTGATGAGAAGACTGACACCAATGAGAGGCACTTGCTAGCACTAGCAGCAGCAGAAGGCTTAGCGGTGGTGAAACACAGAGAAGTGTCAAGAGGAGGCTACGTAGGGTATGCGGAGTCAATACACATGCATAGACTATGCCATTGGTGTCACCCAATATATACCAAGTACTTCAAGGAATGAGTTGACGAGGATGGAATGCACAACCTAAGGCAGTGACTATAATCAAATACGCATTTTTTCAGAGGGGTCCCCAATGCAGTGAACAGCAACACTGAGAGAAGGCACAGAGGTTGACACAGCAAGAGTTGCAATTAATGGCAGCAGAGTTAAAAGCCAGGGTTAATGCTGTGGAGACATATGAAGCTCTCATTGAAGAAATAACAATCGTGCCATAGCAGAAACCAGCCAAAACTGGAAAGCGCTGTTGGGCAAAAGCATGGTAAATGTAAGAAGTAGCTGCAGTCATAAAGGCCAGGCGGAAGGCTAGCTGTGTCCATCAAGAAACAAGGGGAAGAGCAGGAAGCCATTTCCAAAGTATGTGAAATCTACGTGGCATAAAAAGAGGAACCGGGCAAACTATTTCAACAAAATATGCACAAATTTAGTCAAAGTGCTGCTCATGCTGTACCTGGAGGCAGGGCATGCCAGGACACAACACTACATACTTCGTGCATCTCTCAAGGAAAGTGTTCTAGAAGGGATGGCAATGTCTTCCACTGCTAGAGGATTGGCTGTGTGATATAGAAGACAAGGTAAAAGTTATAGTAGATAATGAGAACACCCAAGAACTCATCCTAAATACTGGGGAACTGGATCTGGAGGTCAAACTCAGAAGAGCACCCACAGACAGGGAGCCAAAGCAGGCAGCAGCAAGAATGAACATTGGAATGGCGTTAGGATGTGACGGAATCCCAATAAGCTTGGCGAAGGCGAAGAAACATTCCAGAAGCTTATGGATATTCTGTGGAAGATCACAGTGGATGCACAAATACCCGAGGGCTGGAAGGAAAGTGGAGTGGCTCCATTGTATGATCTGTATCACACTTGTCTAGAGTGGTAAATCAGACGATTTGGCTGCCATATTTTCAACAAAAAAAATGCGCAGGCCGATGCCACAATGAGACCATGATGGTCATGCTACATGTTAGGGCCATTCGCTATAGAAAAACATATGTGGAACCTAGCAGCTACCGCGAGGCAGCAGCTGTGGATGCTGGCGTAGCCTGCCACTCGACCACTCTAGACAGCAGTGATTCAGAATGTACAAAGTGTTTGGAGACAGAAGAGACCTGACAAATTACAGGCCTATTGCAGTGACAAGTGCTTTACAGAATGCATAGTTGCACATGTGGTCAGGAAGAGGCTGCAAAGATAGGCAGAGCATAAGTGTATACATACTGGGAGAGTTCCAGATGGGCTATCCTACAGGATGGCAGACAGAAGATAACCTGTTTATTTTAGCACAGTGTATCGAAATTGCTGAGTGGACCCAGAGTTCATTATTGGTAGCCTTCACATAAGATTGCATTCAGTGACCAATTCTTCAGTGTACACCACACTACAGAAGCTGAACCTAAATGCAAAGGGCCTTCATTTTGTTCGGACCACATATGTACAGTGGAATAACAGCCAAAGTGGATTGGAGTAGACAGACAACAGCCTCTGCTAATGACAAAGTAGGGCTCAGTCAGGGATGCCACCTGTTGCTGATTTGATTTTTTGTTCATATTGTATATTGTGGGTGTATATGAAAGGCTGCAGGTCTACAACACTGGGAGCAGGGAAAGATGGTTGGTAACACAAGTTCCAGCACTAATGAGTGCAGATGACATTGCTCTGCTTGTAAACACACTGGACAAACTTCAAATGCTGCTTTATATATGTGAGGGCAATCAAGTGAAATGTAGGGGGATGGTGTGGGGGATGGAACAGTACCTTGCAAATGAGAGGATGAGGACCCTACCAGGAAGCACTCTACAGTGCATTGGTACAGTGAAGTACCTTGGGGTGCATTTTAACCAAGGCTCCAACTACCTGATGAGGGCAATGGCAGCACGCTACTGTGCAGGCACCCTGCGGGAGTTCAACAAGTATTAGGTGATGAGGGGGTTGTGGAAGATGGTGGCGGTACTGGGGTTGACATTATCATCATCAGCCCATCTTTATTTCCACTGCAAGATGAAGACCTCTCCCTGTGATTTCCAATTACCCCTGCCTTGTGCTAGCCAATTCTAACTTGTGCCTGCAAATTTCCTAATTTCATCCCTCCACCTAGTTTTCTGCCATCCTTGACTACACTTGCCTTTCCTTATATTGCCACCCATTCTGTAAGCCTAATCGTCCACCGGTTATCGACCCTAGTCATTACATGGCCTGCCCATCTCCATTTTTTTCTCTTAATGTGAACTAGAATATCGGCTATCCCCATTTGCTCTCTGATTGACACCACTTTCTTACTGTCTCTTAATGTTAAACCTAACATTTTTCTTTACATCGCTTTTTGCACAGTCCTTAACTTGTTCTCAAGCTTTTTTTTTAACCTCCAAGTTTCTGTCCCATATGTTACCACCGATAGAAAGCAATGATTGTACACTTTTCTTTTCAACAACAGTGGTAAGCTCTCAGTCAGGATTTCATAATGCCTTGCGATGGTGTGTGCACTCCAACTCATTATTATTCTGTAAATTTCCTTCTCATGATCGAGGTCCCCTGCGAGTAATAGACATAGATAAATGCAGTCCTGTGAAGACTCTATAGGTTGGCTGGCGATCCTGAATTGTGGCTGACGTATGGGAATGCAAGTGTTCGAGGGACCATAGCGGAGCTATGCACATCTGCAGACACAGAGAAGCGCCAAAGACTGGAACGAATGCATGTGGACGCGCATACGCATGGAAGGAAAATGCATACGCAAGAATGGGACGACATGCGCGTTAGTGATGGCACTGGGTTTAACAAAGATGCAAGGGTCACTCAATCGAAGCTACATCAACACCAACAAACCACAAATCAAAAGGGAGCAGTTCTTTGCAGGTAGGTTCATACTTTTTGCAAAATTTGAATTTTTTTCTTAAAACCCAGACAATTAACTGTGCCAGGTGTTATACTAAACGAAGTTGACGCCAAAATGCAATCGTTCTGCAAAATTTGAGCAAGAACAGCACAGCGGTGAGCGCAAAACCTTTTTTCGAACACGCACAGCGAACTATTCAGGACATCTTGGCCTGGTGGAGTGTTCCGTTTGAAAACACACATTTCTAGCGGCAAGGTCTCTTTTGAGCTCTCCGAATTCATTTCTGCATGGTGCGTATGTAGCCGGTCTATGTATGTCCATCCTGGACATGGAGGTATACTTCTTCAGAATTAACACTTTCCTCAGATGCTGTGAGTGCAGAACATTAACGCACTGATAATGTGCCTCCCTCCATCCCTAGCTGTGCACCGCAGAAAGAAGCACGAATCGATGCACGTGGTTTCGCATTCCCCGCGAGCGTTGGAAATCCGCAGAAGGTGGTGGTAACAACTTTATTGAGATTCTGCTCAGTTATGATCTGGCAGGCCTGAGTCCTAGGATGGCCCCTCATGAGGAGCAACCCTTTCGGCCCAGGCAACAAGGGCTTTTTGTAGTTTTTCATCCGGTGTTCTGAGCAGCTCCTCCCACGTCTGTTCTGAGGGAGCTGGCAGGAGCGACCTGGGAGGGGGTAATCCCTTGATCGCACTCCCAAAGAATGTGATTTTGGGTAGCCAATGTTTGATTTGTGCAGTTTTGACATATTGGGTTCCATTGCCAGTTGGTAATTATGGCCAGCCAATGTGGGCTGGGGAACGACTTAGTTTTGATTCGACGCAGGATCGAGGCTTGCGCTCGCGTGAAGCTTGTGTTTGGAGGCGGGTAGATTTGCTTTTTTTGCTTGTAGTAGTTTGTTATCTCGTGGTATGTCGTCGGTGCCTCATCCATGGGATCCGAGTCTGAGGGGCACACCTCCCGGTCGATTAGACCTCGGGCTATCCAGTGCGCCTCCTCATTCCCTTGATTCCCCGAATGGGCAGGGACCCATACGAGTTCAACAGTATTTTCATTTGTAAAGTCCCGTAGGACTCGCGCTGCACAGACACCTATGCTGCCTCTCGAAAAGTTGACGATTGCCCTTTTGGAATCGCTTATGATAGTTCGCACGGACGGATTCATGATGGCCAACGCAATGGCAGTCTCTTCTGCTTCCACGGTGGATGGTGTTTTTATGGTCGCGGCATTGAGGATACTTCCCTCTCCGGTCACGATGCTCACTACGTAAGTTTGGTGATTTTGCTTTGTTGCATCGACATAAGCGGTGTGCTGGTTGCCTTTGTACCTTTCTTGAAGGGCTATGGCTCTGGCAGTCTGCCTCTTGTCGTGTCTCCCGGGAGCATGTTCTTGGGTAACGGTTCTATAACCAAACAGTGTTTGACCGCACCGAGTAATGTTGTTCTTCCTGCTGAATTCATAACGGGATTCAGCACGAGTTTACTTAGAATGACCCTGCCAGTTACAGTGCTGGAGGGGCGTTCACGTTGGGCTGTTTTATGGGCCTCCATGAGTTCGTCTAGGGTATTGTATATACCTAGCTCAAGTAATCGTTCAGTGTTCGCATACCTCGGGAGACCAAGGACACCTTTATAAGCTGTGCGAATGACGCTGTTAACCTTTTCCTTGTCAGAAAGGCGTAGGTGGTAGTAGGGGAAGGAATACACGATGCGACTGATCAGGAAAGCCTGCGTCAGATGGCAGACATCAGCCTCCTTCATACCGCGGTGTCTTGTGGCTACTCATCTGATTAGGCCACGTCGGGTTGTCGTCTGTAATCGGACAATCGCCTCAGAATTATGGGTGTTATGTTGAATTAGCATGCCCAGGACTCTTACATTCAGTATGGGCGGAACTGGGCCGTCTTCCATACTGACTTGTATAGGTGAGGTGGCGTCCCTTTTGGTGGCGTGTTTGGTTGATTTATTTCGGATGACGAGAAGCTCTGACTTTGTCGGTGAGCACGCTAGACCATTCTGTCGCACAAAATTTTGTACGGTATCCACGGCCGCTTGTAATGCTTCTGTGATTTCTCCATCGGAACCACTATTGGTCCAGATGGTGATATCATCGGCATAGATGGAGTGTTTGATATGCGGGATCCTTTCCAGTAATGGAGGCAGGTTTCGCATGGTCAAATTGAAAAGGAAGGGGGAGAGGACCGCACCCTGAGGGGTGCCCCTTGTACCTAATTGAAATCATCCGCTTTTAATGTCCCAAAAATGTATTTCTGCAGTGCGATCCTTGAGAAAGCTTGTAATATAGCTATAAGTGCGCTTCCCGACATTCATTTGGGCTAGATTTGTGAGTATTGAAGCATGTGACACATTGTCAAACGCTTTACTCACGTCCAGCCCTTTGTACGGGTGGCTCTTATAGGGCCCGGGTGTGGGATATCTTGCTGAATTTGCCACATATAAAGAAGCGAAAGAAAGAACAGGCGTCTTTCCGTTGCTAGGTGATATGCTAAGCGACATATGGCGTGGCGGAGCATGCGCAGAGTGGGGAGAGGGGCGAGGAACTTACAAACCTCCTTGAAGGAAAAAAAAAAAGAAAAAGCTGCAAAGGGTTTTGGCAAAGCCCATGCAAAGAACCACTCCCGAATCAAAACGATGGCTGAAAAAGTTTTGGCGAGACAAACTAATCTCAGTAGAGGTTAAAGTGTGACAGGCACTGTACTGTTTGGATGTCTGTGGCTTTTTTGTTTGTTTTATTTTAGCCATAGAGTTTCATATTACTATAACTAGAGGGAAATCTGACACTGCGATCGGTCAACCACAGAATACTTATGTTCAGCTACAACCATAAATGCTACAACTATCATGGGAATGATGGGAAGTACAGGCTACGGATTAGTATTCTGTCAGGATATATTTTGAAATATCCAGAATATTTTTTGTGAAATATGTTAATTTCAATTGTTTTGAGAGCGTTTTAGTTCATAAATGCAGAATGTTTGCAGAATGCAAATGTTTGAATTTCAATTTCAATGATGGGAAGTACAGGCTACACTCTTAGAAAAATTTACACCCTTTGGGGCTTATCTTGTCCCACAACAATAATCGTCATCTGTCTTGCCCGCGTTTCCTTTCTTTAACGCTGCTAGCCCGGTACTTCCCAGTCACACGGCATGCGCGTTATCAGTGTGACGCAGCATTCTCGACAGGAAAGTAGCGAGCGCCGAGTTTTCAAGAAAGGAAACGCAAGCAAGGCAGATGACGATTGTTGTTGTGGGACAAATATACACCCAAAGGGTGCAACCGTTTAAAGTGTATACGGATTAGTATTCTGTCAGGATATGTTTTGAAATATCCAGAATATTTTTTGTGAAATATGTTAATTTCAATTGTTTTGAGAGCGTTTTAGTTCATAAATGCAGGAAGTTTTGCACAACATGTTTAAATTTCACGCGCTGAGCACGCCGGTCGATCGCAGCGTCCTGCTGGTGGCGTCGTCGCAGAAGCGTCCCCCGTTCTCCCATTGTTTTGCTGTGCGAACGACATATACTGCCCCATTTCAGTACACCTAGAGTTACTGCTCAAATGTAGCATATACCATAGAGTTTCCTAGGAAACTCTATGGCATATACCTTTCACTCTTAAAACGGTTGCACCCTTTGGGGTGTATATCTGTCCCACAACAATAATCGTCATCTGCCTTGCTTGCGTTTCCTTTCCTGAAACCTCGGCGCTCGCTACTTTCCTGTCGATAATGCTGCGTCACACTGATAACGCGCATGCCGTTCGTGACTGGAAAGTGCCGGGCTCGCAGTGATAAAGAAAGGAAACGCGGGCAAGACAGATGACGATTATTGTTGTGGGACAAGATACGCCCCAAAGGGTGTAAATATTTCTAAAAGTGTTGGTAGCATACACTCTTAGAAAAATTTACACCCTTTGGGGCGTATCTTGTTCCACAACAATAATCGTCATCTATGTCGCCCGCGTTTCCTTTAACGCTGCGAGCCCGGTACTTCCCAGTCACGAACGGCAGGCGCGTTATCAGTATGACGCAGCATTCTCGACAGGAAAGTAGCCAGAGCCGAGTTTTCAAGAAAGGAAACGCAAGCAAGGCAGATGACGATTATCGTTGTGGGACAAATATACACCCCAAAGGGTGCAACCGTTTTAAGAGTAACTAAGTGCACCTAGTGTGCCCTGGTGGTAAACCGTGCTTCAATCTCAAAATCATACAAACTTTATGTAATGTGTTGTGCATTATATAAAATGCTGCATCAATAAAATTAGATTTTACACGATAATATTTGAGTGTAGCTTCTTTTACCGCGCCGCAAGCAAACGCCACTAGTCTAAAGATAGAAGTCAATCCGAAGCCTGTACAGGTTGGTTTCTTATTCTATGAGCGTGCGGTGCACGTTGTTTTGGCGGATTTGCAACGTATGAGTACCTACAAAACTCTCTGCTTGTAAACATACGGGTGGTTCTACTAGCAACATGGAAAAACTATACGTTGTAAGCAGGTGAGTTGTCCTCAGTGGTATTCAACTGTGTTCTCAGCCTTAGTATTAATTTGAAGCCAGGTGACTTAAGCGAGCATGTGCCATCTTGAAAACTTGAAGCCCCGTCACACTGCGCAACAAAATTGCTTAGCACTCCGCAAATAACACATTGTTGGCGGAACAGATCACCGAAGTAGAAGCGTTGCGGTCAGTGACCGTCTACTTCAAAGTACTTAAATGCGCGAGAACAGATTGCGTGTGAAAGTGGAGGATACAGGCGCTCACTAGTAACTGACGTGAGCACGTCCTTGGTAGAATAAAGAAGTTAAACGCAATCAAGGCTATATGTAATGCATCGAGAGAACACAGGAAAGCTAAACAGATGCTTGTCATGTGTCTGAATCTCGACTTGAATGAATAATCAATCGCTTTTGTAAAGGACTGTTCCTGACATAAATAAGATGCATTGTAGTTTACTGTCGTGTAGCATGTATTAGAAGCAGTTGTTTAGGACCTAAAAAAGCGCAGAAACGTCTGTGTGCAATTTGCTTGCGCCAAAACAAACCGTATATGCTGTAGGTGATATTGAATGAGAGCACTACATACCTTTACGCACCCCCGGCTGCCATGACAACACTTGGTAGTTTCCACTCCACTGCATGGAGTCAGTGAGATGGAGTATAAGCTAGAACACAGCACAGGCCATTTTTTCTGGCCTGAGTCAGAAAGTCTCATGCGCTGCCCGAGCCTGGCGTCAGTGGTTTCTAACCTAGCCGGTACCCAGCTTGGGACCTTCTCAGCCTGTCCCAGTTCAGCCCATTAGCCTTTGAGCCTAAAAAGCATGGACCAGTTCTGTACCAGGAAACCAGAGTGCAGGAACGACGATACACAATGTAGATGATGCAAACAAGTGCTGTTTCGTTGCTGCACTCTAGTTTTCCGATCATTAAGCCGAACTGTCCATCCTAGTCCAGTTTTGGGTTGGTGGGAAGATACCAGCCTCACAGATTATTTGCTCGGCACTAATTTGTGAACTGTGCCACACTTTTCACTGGATCAAAGGAACATGTATAAAAAAAGAAGAAAAGAATTCCATCCTTTGTTCATTCCATGCTGCCAGTGCATTAGTTTGACATGAACACTTGTAACAAATTAGCCAAGTAGTTGTACGGCAATATATGGCGAAAGTATAGGTGGCCACTCATGTACACATCACTAACCATTTCATCTCACTTTTGAATCTCGAAGAACAAGTGCAACGTGGAATGCTAGAGCCTAAGCCAATAAACCTGGTAGTAATAGAAATTGCGCTGTTCTACTGGCTTTCTGAATTCGGTAATGCACTGCGGCTAGAAGTTGTAACTCCTATAAATATAAACTAGTGACACGCAAGGGTAATGCTCACATGCATCCATATTCACACATGGAACAAACAATTTTTATTGCTTTATTCAGCTTCATTTTAATGCTGTAAACTTTTCAGTCTATAATGTAGGTATCCGTGTTTCATATTACGAGTGAATTTGGACTCTCCCTATTTTAGTTTCAACATGTAGATTGTTAACCAAAGGGCATGCATGACGTAGACAATGCAGTTTATAATTTACGCCACCAAGTTGTTCATCAAGTTGCTGCTAACATACACTATTCCGTGGAGTGTGCTGCTGTTGTGCCATGGCTTGTCTGCCCCAGCCTTCCCAGACACTTAGAGACGTCACTGACCTAAAATTCCAGTGTGTCAATTTTTATAGTCAGCAGTTTTGCGAAGTTACAAGAGTGCACCCCAAGTCTGGCTGCACTTGCTTGCATGGGCTGGGCTGAGCTGGGCTCGGGCTTATAAGTAAACCTAAGCCTTTGCAGTGCCAGTGCTCTAGCATAAGCGTCATCCTTTTACATGCGAACAGTGTGCAGTAAAGTTTCTGTAACATTGAAAATATGTGTCAGTGTCATTGCAGCGCTGCTTTGTTACTTATGTAATGTAACATCTTTTTACATGTGCTGATGATGTCCATGGGCATTATGTGTTTGTGTATTTCTACATTTCATCTTATAGATTCACCGACGACACTGAGTCAGCGAAGCAAAAGTTTGATCCGGACAAGCGACTACGGAAAATTTTAAGGAAAGCCAAACGGAAACAAGAGGAGGCTCGTAATTTGGCACAAGATGGGTGTCTACAAACAGATTCGGCAGCCATTGCACTAGAAGATAGTCAAAAGGATGGCAAGACATTGGAAATTGGTGACAACTGCCTTGCCCAGGATAACATTGTGGTGCCACTTGTTAAGAAAGCCAAGCTGGCTTCTCAGATTGATGATGCAGCTCCAGCTGTTGCGGAACCTTTGTCTGATGTATTGACATTGGAAACACCAGCAGTAAAAAAGAAAAGTCGAAGGAAGAAAAGCCAACAGCCTCGCATGCGACGTGACAGACGCAATGAAGGCCTGAGTGTTGCTGGTGACAATGGAGCTAACTACAATCTGCCAGCAGGAACAGAATCCACCGTAGATCATCAGCATACTGCATTGGATGATGAGTTAGATGGTGTTAAGGTTGAAGACACAGGAGATGGTGACCACAAACCTGTTCAAGAGCCTGTTGAAACCAGTCCTGGAGAATATTACCCGATTTTGGGTGATGTGCAGGTGAAAAGAACAGATGTTGTTCACCGAGTCCTACCAGAATGGTTATCCAATCCAGAGATGGTTGCATCAATTGTGAAGAAAGGCAAAAAGCCTGGTAGCAGGAAAGTAGAACACTTCAGCAGCAGCCTAAGTGCTGAGATGATGTCTGTGTTGGCTACAAACCACATACGGAAGCTATTTCCTGTTCAAGAAAAAGTAGTTCCGTGGTTGCTTTCATCAGAGCAACGGCGTTCACACCTGCCGCCACGAGATATTTGTGTTTCTGCACCAACAGGTAGTGGCAAGACGCTTGCATATGTTATACCTATTATAGAAGACCTAAAAGTTCGTGTTGTGCGTGCAGTTCGTGCTGTTGTTGTCCTTCCCGTAAAAGAGCTCGCAGCACAAGTACATGCTGTATTCTTGCAGTATGTTGGTGCAACATCACTGAATGTGCAGTTGGTGACTGGGTCGAAAACATTTGCCGAAGAACAGGGACTGCTTGTTCGCAAAGGTGCTAAGGGCTATGCAAGCTTAGTAGACATTGTGGTGGCTACTCCAGGACGTCTACTCGACCACATACGCAAGACTCCTGGCTTTAACTTGCATCTGCTAAAGTTTTTTGTGCTTGATGAAGCTGACAGAGTTATTGAAGATGTGCAAACAACATTAATTCCCGAGGTAGAACAGGCTGTGTTCGGTACAGGCAAGATGAACTGCTGTTGTGGAGGGACTGTCCACGACCGGCTGTGCACACACCCATTGACTGTTTGCTGTCTTCAGCATTGCCGAGAGCCTGTGCAAAAGCTGCTGTACTCGGCAACACTGACTCAGGATCCTGACAAACTGCAAAGCCTTATGCTTTTTCAGCCAAAACTCTTCACAGCCACTGCCACAATCAACGTGCCAAGTGATGAACACCGACAGAAAACTTTCGTTGGAAAGTATACTACACCACAGGGGCTTAGTGAGTTTTACTACCTCACTCATGATAACACAAAGCCATTGGCTGTATGGGATCTTGTGGCAAACCATGGTTTCCGGGACACCCTTTGTTTTACTGCTTCTAAGGAGGATGCCCACAGGCTTAGCTTGGTGCTTAAAGAAATGGGTAATGTTCGTGCTGAAGAATTTTCTGCAAAACTGAGCACAGCAGAACGTGCACGAGTGCTGAGAAAGTTTGCTTCTGGAAAACTGGACATCTTAGTTTGCTCAAATGTTCTGGCCAGAGGTCTTGACGTGGCAAATGTACGGCATGTCATATGCTATGACCCTCCAAAATTTATTAAAACATATGTACACAGGGTGGGTAGGACTGCGCGTGCTGGCGTTCCAGGCACAGCCGTGACATTTCTGCGGCAAGGTCAATTACAAGCTTTCAAGGAAATGCTTTCATCAGCTGGGAAGACAGACATTCAGCCTCTCGATCTTACTGACACTGATGGACTTGAACCACTTCAAAGCAAGTATCGGGATGCTCTAAAGGCTGTTGAAACTATTGTGAAAAGTGAGCAGATTGGTCCAGACAGAAAGAAGAAGTACAATTTTGCTGCCAAGTCTGCAATACCAAATGAAAGACCTAATGTGAAAACAGCAAATGGTGGTTCCACTGTGTAACTACTCTCTTCTCTGCATCCTGTATATATGTCGAATAATCACTATGTTTTAAAATAAATCGTCTGGTCGTTGTTGATGCTCATGTTCTGAAAACTATGGCATATTGGGCCAAATATGGCACATTGGGCACATGAAAAGCAAGTTACATCTGCCATTAAAAAAAAACACAATAGCATTGTATGAACTACTTTTCTGGCAAGGCCTTATAATGTTCTTGAAGGTAACAAACTCTGGTTTGACACATGACATGTAGCAAATATGAAACGGGATATGAGCCAGACTATTTCCTTGATTAAAGCTTTTGTCTCTCGTGAGAGAGGACGAAAAGAACCGATTAATGCATGTGTGCTGTGCAAGTTCTGCTTTCATTCACAGTGCCAATGAAAGCATGAGTGCTGGTCTGGCCTGTTTGGTTCATTGAAGTGAATGTGTTTTGACGCGTGTTGTCAGCTGGCTGCATTCAATGAGAATATTCTACTGCTCGCTGTGGTAGCTCAGTGGCTGTGGCACACTACTGCTGAGAATGAGGTTGTGGGTTCAAATCCCGGCTGTGGTGACCACATTTCAATAGGACCAAAATGCAAAAACGCCTGTGCATGTTAATGAGCCCGAAGTCATATAATCCGGACGGACAGAAAAAACTTTAATGGGAAAAGGACCTGCGAGGTTGCCAGCCCGGGCTCGGGCAACCCGGGCATTAGGTATAGCGTTTCCACCGCTGCCCGGGCCCGCTGGATAGCCAATAATTGGTTGTGTAGTTCTGAGCTAGTCAGAGCGCTTAGCCATCGCTCCTTGAGAAGGTCCGGTTCTATCTTGTCCTCTACATATACTGATCTGATCTGTGTGCACTTCCATAAGATGTGTGCCATGTCTGCATGTTCGTGTTTTCAGAGCTTGCAGTTCACGTCTGGATATTGTGTTGAATTTATTCTGTTTAAGTGTACTGGGTTTCGGAATGTTCTGGTTTGCAATCTTCTCCAATTTGTTTCTTGAGACCTGTCGAGTTGTTTGTGGGGTTGTGGGTATGCTTCTCTTTGTTTCGTGTAGTGTGTCAGTATGTCATGGTATGTGACCAGTCTGTCCCTGTCGTCTTTTATCGCTCCTTCGTCGTCCTCGCCTCCTCCGTCTTCTCCATTGCCTCCGCCGCAGTCCTTCCCCCTTCCCAGGGGGTTGCGGTGTGTTGGGCCGTCACTGTCCGTGCCGCGGTGAGCTAGTTTTCGCGCGACTCGGTGGGCCTTCTCGTTGAGGTTGGGAGGTGCATTCATGGTAACTTCTCCCATATGTGCTGGGATCCATTTGAGGTATTTGGGTGTAATTGTGCCGTTCTTAAAGTCTTCTGCTCTCTGATAGTCTGATCATGACGAGGTTGAAGAGCATCGGTGACACGACGGACCCTTGCAGTGTGCCAGCACTGCCCATGTCCACCTGGATACTCTTTTCCTCGTCCAGTCTGATTCTGGCTGTTCTTCCCGTAAGGAAATTTAGGATAAAATTATACGTTCGTTCGCCCAGGCCGAGTTGTGCGATTCTGTCGAGGATGGCCGTGTGCTTGACCCTGTCGAAGGCCTTCTTTAGATCAAGTCCAAGTATTGCCCTCAAGCCCCACCACGTGGTGTCTATGACTTGCTCCTTGAGTTGTATCATGGCGTCTTGGGTAGAGAGCCCTCTTCTGAAGCCAATCGTGTTGCTGTGGTACAGGTCGTTTGACTCCAGGTAGCCGTTAACTCTACTCAGGCAAGCGTGCTCCATCACTTTACCAATGCAGGAAGTGAGAGAGATCGGCCGCATGTTCTGTATTTCTAAGGATTTACCCGGCTTGGGGATGAGGATCATGTCGGACCTCTTCTAAATAATCTAAAATCTATAATCCGGAGCCCTCCACTACAGCATCCCGTAACCCGCTGTGCACTTTCGGGACATGTAACCTCGCATTACAATGAAGAAAACAAGGATTACTCAAGACTAAGTGCTGCAAGTCAGAATTGTTGGCTACATTTTGTGATAGCTTGACTTCCATGGGCTACACAAATGAGCGTGTGCATGATTCCAGCTTGTCAAATAATGGTAGCACAGCAGCTAACACAAAGGTGGTGCCACTGTCCTAGTTGATGGCCAGTAGCTTCGGTGGGGTAGCTGGACACAGCAGAGCTTCTTGGTATTGAAGGACTGGCCAGTATGGCTACAGTATGCCTCTATACTTGCATCATTGTTCATAGCAAGATCTGCTAATCATGTGGTTTTATTGGCATCCATCAGAGCACTCTCTGCTCTCCTGTCTTTCAGATTTCAGTAGCTCAGACTACTTTTATGGATAGTGTTTTCAGATATTATGGGAACTTATGACAACATAGACAGAATTGCTATGGGATATTCTCAAGCGTGAAGGCATAGAAAACAATTTCATGGAGCTGCTGAGGGAGATATGCAGGAACAACAGAGTACAAATTGTGTGGGAAGGCTGGAAATGCAATGTGGAAATTTACCAAAGACAAGCAAGGGCAGCCTGTCTTCATTGTTTTTCATGCTTTGTTAATTGCATAGCAAGATGATGAAAACAATGAATTCGTGTTTGATTTATCTTGCACCCATAAGGGCAAAGGGTGAAACAGAAAGGCTCCTGTGCCAATATATGTGGATGACATAGTGCTACTAGCGGACAGTGCAATAGATTTAGAAACTTGCAAATATGTGGTAACGCATCAACAAATATAGGCCTTAAGTTTTGCGCAGAGAAATATGGAATTATGACCTTTAATGAAACAATGACATGTCAATTCAACATGATAGAGAGAGAAACTTTAAAAGGATTTTCGTGCAATGGTCGGAGCCTCTTTAGTACAGGAAGTCATACCCATAGTCAACCAATATAAATACCTGGGTGTTGCATAAACGAAGGAAAGACCTACTCAAGCACTCGCCAAGTAATCTAAAAAAGAGAAGCAGCATGCAGTAATAGTGAAACAGCACTTTGGGGCTACAATAAATATGAGGTGATGCGTGGAGTCCGGGAAAGGAGTAATGGTACCAGTGCTAATGCTGGCAAATGCCATTCAGGGCTTAAAATTGAATATCTTGTCGTAGTTGGAAGTTAACCAAAGATTGGCATGCCGATTGGCTTTGGGGGCCCACAGTAACCTCACAAATGAGGCAGTGCAAGGCGATATGGATTGGGCCTTTTTTTGAAGTTGGAGAAGTGCAGAGAAAACTTAATTTTGAAGAAAGACTCGAGAACATGGATGAAAATATAGGGGTGGCTAAAGTGCACAAGTACCTATACCTCAAAAACATAAACACACAATGGAGGAAGAGGTCGGGAAAGTTGGCAACCATGGTACAGGGTACTTCCAGGAGCAATGAAAAAGAAAGTGAGAGAAACGGAGACAGTAAATTGGATGCAAAATCATCATTATCATCAGCCTGGTTACGCCTACTGCAGGGCAAAGGCCTCTCCCATATTTCGCCAACAACCCTGGTCATGTACTAATTGTGGCCATGCCGTCCCTGCAAACTTCTTAATCTCATCCGCCCACCTAACTTTCTGCCGTCCCCTGCTACGCTTCCCTTCCCTTGGAATCCAGTTCGTAACCCTTAATGACCATCGGTTGTCTTCCCTCCTCATTACATGTCCTGCCCATGCCCATTTCTTCTTCTTGATTTCAACTAAGATGTCATTAACTCGCGTTTGTTCCCTCACCCAATCTGCTCTTTTCTTATCCCTTAACGTTACACCTATCATTCTTCTTTCCATAGCTCGTTGCGTCGTCCTCAATTTGAGTAGAACCCTTTTCGTAAGCCTCCAGGTTTCTGCCCCGTAGGTGAGTACTGGTAAGACACAGCTATTATACACTTTTCTCTTGAGGGATAATGGCAACCTGCTGTTCATGATCTGAGAATGCCTGCCAAACGCACCCCAGCCCATTCTTATTCTTCTGATTATTTCCGTCTCATGATCCGGATCCGCAGTCACTACCTGCCCTAAGTAGATGTATTCCCTTACGACTTCCAGTGCCTCGCTGCCTATTATAAATTGCTGTTCTCTTCCGAGACTGTTAAACATTACTTTAGTTTTCTGCAGATTAATTTTTAGACCCACTCTTCTGCTTTGCCTCTCGAGATCAGTGAGCATGCATTGCAGTTGGTCCCCTGAGTGACTAAGCAAGGCAATATCATCAGCGAATCGTAAGTTACTAAGGTATTCTCCATTAACTTTTATCCCTATTTCTTCCCAATCCAGGTCTCTGAATACCTCCTGTAAACACGCTGTGAATAGCATTGGAGAGATCGTATCTCCCTGCCCGACGCCTTTCTTTATTGGGATTTTGTTGCTTTCTTTATGGAGGACTACGGTGGCTGTGGAGCCGCTATAGATATCTTTCAGTATTTTTACATATGGCTCGTCTACACCCTGATTCCGTAATGCCTCCATGACTGCTGAGGTTTCGACAGAATCAAATGCTTTCTCGTAATCAATGAAAGCTATATATAAGGGTTGGTTATATTCCGCACATTTCTCTATAACCTGATTGATAGTGTGAATATGGTCTATTGTTGAGTAGCCTTTACGGAATCCTGCCTGGTCCTTTGGTTGACAGAAGTCTAAGGTGTTCCTGATTCTATTTGCGATTACCTTAGTAAATACTTTGTAGGCAACAGACAGCAAGCTGATCGGTCTATAATTTTTCGAGTCTTTGGCGTCCCCTTTCTTATGGATTAGGATTATGTTAGCGTTCTTCCAAGATTCCGGTACGCTCGAGGTTATGAGGCATTGCGTATACAGGGTGGCCAGTTTCTCTAGAACAATCTGCCCACCATCCTTCAACAAATCTGCTGTTACCTGATCCTCCCCAGCTGCCTTCCCCCTTTGCATATCTCCCAAGGCTTTCTTTACTTCTTCCGGCGTTACCTGTGGGATTTCGAATTCCTCTAGACTATGTTCTCTTTCATTATCGTCGTGGGTGCCACTGGTACTGTATAAATCTCTATAGAACTCCTCAGCCACTTGAACTATCTCATCCATATTAGTAATGATATTGCCGGCTTTGTCTCTTAACGCATACATCTGATTCTTGCCAATTCCTAGTTTCTTCTTCACTGTTTTTAGGCTTCCTCCATTCCTGAGAGCATGTTCAATTCTATCCATATTATACTACCCAAAATATGGAAACATATGGATATGGATGGAAAATATGGATGCAAAATATGGAAACAAAAAGACCATAGAGATTAACAAAAATGGCAAGAAATAAATTGGGAGGGAAAATCTGCGCAATAGCGCAGAGGGCAGAGCTTTGCTGTTTGAGGCTCAAGCTGATTGCCTTAGCACAAAAACATACTGGAGCAAATATGTGCCACAGGATGAGGCATGTGTCTGCTGCAGCAAAGATCTGGAGAAAAAACTGCACATTCTAATGGAATGTGAAGGTATTCACCCAGCGAGACCCATTGGTAAAACGTACACCTTCCAGAAGCGCTGGGGTTTAAAGTGGATGGAAGTATTAACCAGTCAGCAGTCGAGAGAAGCAAGAGGCATTTGGAGTATTGGTAGAAAAAAAAAAAGGCAGGGAAGAGATTGATAAAACCTGATTTGTTATAGGTAATGGTACATGGTAAATATGTAAGTTTTAAGGAAGAGAAAAAAATACTAGGGAGATGTAGGCAAAATGGCTAGATTGAAAGCATGTAGTATAGCATACTTGATTAGTTCAAGCAGGCTAGGTGAATGTCTGTCACTACCCTGTTTCAGAAGGGTGCCAATAAATCATAATTTTTACAGATGTTGCACTTCGTGTGTGTTGTACCTAAACTTGTCTAAATTGCAGTATTGCCATCGTAGCTGTTATGTTTGAGGACTAATAACAAGGTGAGAAGCTGTGTGTTTGCCTAGTCCACTTTGCTCTGCTAGTGCTGTAGAAGTGAATAAAGCTTCCACACTGTATGTAGCATCATTTGCATGCCATTAGTAAATGATCACAAGTACCATAATTATGGATCGTCGTGTGACCAGAACTGATGTTGAAGTTTCTGCCTTATATTAGTGTGTCTACTCTGGTGCTTCCCAAGAACATTCAATAAATGTGCCGTTAAGCTTACTTATATGCCAGCTACAGTTCAGCCCTCCTGATCAGAATATGTTGTGTTCATGTTGCTTTTGCTGGTAGCTTTTTATACAGACTTGTAATTTAAGGTCATATAGTTGTATGTTGCAGTGTGTGGTAAAAGTCATTCCCCTATAAGACAGAAAAAAAAAGGTGGCTTAACTCTTTCTAGGCTGCATTATATACCACAGGGTGTAGCTGGTTTACAAATGTGCGTTTCAACCTTACAGTGCAGAATATCTGATTAACCCTTGCTGTGTCGTTTTTTTTGGATGTGATGCACCCCCAGCATGTTTTTTTTTTCTCCAATATTATAAAACAAGCACAACAGTTTACTTTTGGTTGTGCAGAAATGAAAAAAATGACATGGATAACAGCAAATGCTCTCTTGGTGTGGTCCTCGCATTGCTATCTGACAAAAGGAATGTCAAAAGGTGCACGGTGGGACAAAAGTGGAGAAACATGCCAGTGCGTCAGTGATGTTGAAATGTAGGCCTCGAGTGCGTAATATTGAGTAGAGGAAGTATTGAGTCATGTTTTTCCACGTACAGTTTTTTTATTGAAACTGTCCCAAGTTACTGTTCAACATTTGTTGCAGCAGTTGCAAGTTGTAATTGTTTGCATATGAGTGGTAATTTTTTTTTTTTTATATGGCATTACTGAATAACAGAAAGCTTCAAATGGGCATACTGCCATATTGTTTAAGTGCTACATTACATCACCAGCATGAATAGTGTGGGACCTGTACACGAAAGAAAATATTGTCCGGTTAGAAAGTATTCAAAGAAAATCTGCCGGATGTGTCTACAATACCTACAGCTGGCACGCATCTGCTAATGCTTTGGTGAAAAAGGCTGAACTTGATTTGTTACAGTCCCGGCACCATGCTGATCGGTTACAGTACCTGTATCTAATCTATCACAATAAAATAGGAACAACAAAGGACAATTTTATTCAGTCTGTCACTAAGTGAACCACATGCTCTCACTACTCCAAAAAACTGTGATAATTTCATTGTTGAACCGATATCTTCAAAAAATTAATTCTTTCCGTGAACGGTGCGAGAATGGAACGTGCTTCCAGCCGACGTTGTAGAATGCTCGTCTTCGGCTGCTTTCGTTTCAGCCCTGAAGGCTCACCTGTCGACAATTTATTTAGCCAGAAGACACTAGTTCTTTTGTTTTCTTTTTTGTCTATAGGTAAAGATGTCCTTTGTTGCCTTGTATGCGTATGTTTTACCCTGTATGTTTTCCGATGTGACTTAAACCTTGTACCTGTACACGAAACCAGTCCTGGTATATACATACATATATATATATATATATTCTTTTTATGCGCAAGCGATGTTATGCAAAACATGTATTGTCTGTATTATATATTTATGCATCTTGTACCCCACTCCTGCTCACAGCCTTTGCAGGCTAGTAGTATTGCTGAAATAAGTAAATAAATAAAGGAAGTCCTGTAAAAAGAATGGAGCTCCAAATAATAACTACAGTCATAAGCAAAATACTAATGAAAACCTACTCCCAGAAGAGTACTGCACCTGCTCTCTCTGCTTCTGCCCTTTGGCTCATGCATGCACAAAGAGGAATCATCACTGTGGCTCAGCAATTAACAAACAAACCTTTACAGGTCTGTGTTCCATGGTATCTTTGGGCTGTATACAGGTCTGTAAAGAGTTGCACGCAAAGCATGCTGATGTGCTGTTTTTAAGGATAGGTCCGCATGAGAAGTGGCATTTTGTAATTACCAAACTTTGATTACAAATATAGCGTTTTATTACAATGAGAAGAATGGGGAGTGTGAACACAAAATGTGGCACGATTGTGACACGAAAAACGTGACTATTTTTACTGGAGCTCCTCCCCCAACTCCTCCTTTTATTGTACTCCTAACAGTAAAGACAAGATGTGAGATTAAAGAACCTTGTGCAACAAATATCTACGATATTTGTGAGTTGGTTTGCAAAGGCCACTTTTTGAGAGTGAAGTGACTGCTACACACACTTTTCAAAGTGCTTCCCCTACCTTACTAAGCACAAACTTTTCAAAATAATGTTATTAGATGTGGTGCTGTTGGACAAATTAACAATCCTTGGTTTTCTTTGGTTATAGCTTTGCTTGTGAGGTCACTGTAGGTAAATACATGTTTTCAATTTAAAAAAAAAAAGAAATTATGGATTGTTTTAGACCAGGACTGCGCAAAATATGGCCCGTGAGCAAATATTTAGTGCCCCTTTCCGAGTTTAGACTACTCTTGTACACAGGTGCTCCAATGAATATATGACCACGTGATCAGAAAAGCTTTTTCATTGCCAAAAACAATCCATGGCAAACTTTGTGATGTGAGGCAAAATAAAACAAAACGGGTGTGAGAGCATAGGATCTTTTGTTGGGAGCAGATAAAATGAACAACCACTGAACGTATTCGTCGTTACCATGACGAAGCAGTGCTCATAATTTAATGGAACATGGTGAACGATCGTGGATGCTAGCACCTGCGGACCAATGTTTTTGTTTGTTATGTTACCTTACTTTTTTTTAACCTTCACAAATATTAGCTTGCATTTCAATGGATCTGGAGCAAGCAGCAGTGACGGTTATTTTAATCTGGTAACATTTGTACCGACAATGTCATTCAAGGGTTTCTGCTAGGCCACCAAGTAAAAGCCGCTCTTTATGCATTCTAAGGTCGTAATAAGGTGACGAATACTTAGCGGCCAGATTTCTTGACATGCTGCTAGTCCAAATCGTATTATTATTAGGTCACAGATATAGCCACTTCTCATCCATTCGAACAATGAGAACCACAACGCTTTCTATCCATAGGAGTTTCTCAATTTGAAGATAAACCTTCATATGCTTGAAAAAATCTTCAGAACATGTTTCAGCAGAATTCAACAGCATTTCGTGTCAATCTATTATAAGAAGCAGAGTGGCCACCTGTTTTGTGAGCCTTTCTTGATAATGCTGGAAAACTGCAACATGCAGTGCAGCTAGACCTGAATCAACTTGCACTGTTCTCCAGAGCTAAAAGGCATGCAGAAAGAGCAGCCCCTCCTTGTGTTTTATAAGAACCTTGATAAAAGCAAATACAGAAACATAGATAAATGTCTTGAAACTGGCATCTCTCATCAGAAGCAACTATGTCTCTGAGATATTTTATTTGAAGACTCTGAACAGCTGTAACCTTCAGTCTCCAAGGGCTGAGATCGCAAGAACTGTGCTGATGATGGCAATGAATGACACAAGCAGATTGCCTTTATGCAAGGGAAAAATGCAACAATTCCACTCACGCCATTGATTTTGACGCCATTTGTTAAGGTTCAGTTATTGTTTATCAGTAAAATTGGATGGCAGTGTGTTATAAAGGAGCCAAAAATTGAACATGGCAAATTTCGGGAACATTTACTGCGCCAATCCGGCCTAAATAGTAATAGTAAAGTATACTTTGAAATCTGTTACATTGCACTCACATACCTGTGCTGGTGTTTGGCACAAAATTAAAAAAATGGAAATTTGACCTTCACTATCTCTTCTAATATAAGCCTATTATCGTGAAATTAACGAATACAGAGTAGGCGAAAAATGTTATCATTATAAACTGATAGTGTTCTAAACCCGACATTCAGCCTAGTGAGGTATTTGTTATGGATTCTATTCAAACTTATTTGGCAGAAAAATGATGGCTATTAGTGTAAAAAATGAAGAGTCAAGTTTCCTTTGCTCAATTCTAGGCCTACACTGCAACACCTTACATTAGTATAATGTCATGAATTCTAAAGGCACTAAGAAAGAAAAAAGAAGCTGAGCTGTTAATGCCACTAGATGAAGCAAATGTTCCATTGTCTCATGAAATGCTTCTGTTGAAAAAGTACAACAGCCAAATGTTCACATTGATTGCTAGAGAACTAAACATCATAGCGGGATCAACTGAAGGAATGGGAGAAAGGCTCCTCATAGGTAGTAATCTGCAGGCAAAGTTAAATGTAGCTTAATTGTGTGCAAAGTGTAAAATGATCAGTTTCATAAACTGCTTGTTGAAGCCCTTTATATAGATTTCAGAGAAATGTAGCAAAAAGACTATTGTTAAGGTTGGCCTGAAACTGCAGGAAATTAGCAAACACCTTTAGAGGACGCTTTAGAGGAGGCTCCTACCTAATACATGGGAAGGGAGAGACCGTTTGTCCCGATAACCAAAGCACCGAATTGGATGATGTTACTGGCGTTTACAATACAAATTTAATATGTAGTCACAGCAGGAAGCAGACTTTTTTTTTAGGTTGTCAATTTATTGAAAATTGTTGAAAATTGAAATATAAAAAATAAAAGAAACAACAAACATAAACTAAGGTAAGTTTACAACTCGGCAATAAAAAAACAATGGCCGAATTCTGTAAGCGCACATAATAATACATCTAATACAGACGATACTGATGTATTACGCACTGCTCTGAAATATACCATTATTTGTTAATAATTGATTTGCAGAATCATCATAAACATAATAACAATTTCATGTAAGCTTTAAATTCACACATCACATTTGCCCGCTTCAATTTCTCTAACAATTTAAAGAAGTGCAATATCCATTTTTAGTGGAGATTTATAGGTTTGGAAAATTTGTGCATCTATTTTCCTAAAAATCAATTTCTGGCAACCTAAAAAGTAATTTGAGTTCCTTATTCCAAATTTTGCTTTCTACTGTGACTAGAATTGAACTTTCTCTTGTAAATGCAACAAAAATTTCATTCAAATTTGTCCAGTGGTTGTCTCACAAAAGCATTTTTTGTGTTTTACATGTATATTTGAATGGGGAAATCAGAGTCGGCCCTCGAGCTGAAGCTTTCTCACAACCCTGTAATGTCAAAACACAGTTTCACATGAAGGAAAATGAGAACTTGTTTACCTTTACTTGCGGCCATGAAAATTCAGATTGTATGAAAAAGAAAAGCATTGAAATGTTATTTGACTTATAACATAATTGGCACAATACTTACAGGGACTGACAACTGGCCAGAATGTGTTGTGAGACGTTGATGGAAATGAAATGATCATGATTTATAGTGATAGAATCCAACACGCTGCTCGCAGTTTAAGTAGGAATTATAATTTTAAATTGGTAAAGTCTCAAGAACCAACAAGTGTAGCGGCCTGGCGGCCGGATGTAGTATATGAGGTTGCGCTGCGTAAGTTGGCTGTTATTAAATACAGCATATTTATTTCTTAAAAGTGCAGTTCATATATTATTTGACGCTTGCATTTTATTCTATGCGTATTAGCAAAGAAATGACAAGCGGCACACACATCCCACAGTTCATGTGGCACACATGCTATTGTATAGGTGCGAGTTTGCAAGTAAGTACCCAGAGTCGTGTGGTCTCCCTGTGAGATACAAAATGCCATCGACTAGAGCTATAAATGGGTGCCAGCACTACACATTAGCACATGCATGACTACGGCAATACGCTGAACTGCTTATCACACGTAAAGGTGTCATTTTGCTTTCAAGAACTTAACTGGGCTTGGCTAAAGGAACACCCTTGACTGGTTATGACCAAAGCAGTTGGAAAGAAAACATGTAGCCATTATTGTAGAAATAATTTAACATTTTGGAAAACATGATTCGCAGGAATATCGGCTTGATAAAAAAAATTGTACTTTCTCATGGCTATGGCTGCACTTGTGATCTGACTCCCACCAATGCTGACGTATAATCGCTATTGCGCTCACTTATCACTGTTTTCAGCATGCTTCCAGTGAACGACTGCATCCTCACTGCAGATTTTAAAATTCTGATGAAAAGTTTTCCACAGCGTTTTCTACATTACAACTTATTATTCGACACATTGAATGGTAAACATTTCATTGCACTAAAAAAAAAATTAAAAATGGGTACCCTGGAAATTTGTTGTCAGCCACTTTAATTAAAGGGGCCATGACATCCAATTTTTGAACTTTTAACTATTAATTGCATTCTAAACAGCACGCATCCCACAGCAAGCTGGCAAAATTTGAGTGCATTTGGTGCGATAGAAAATTTCAATTTGCATTTTGAATATTGCAGTTGAACCGTATAGCAGTATGACAACACTAACTGGCCACAAAGACTCGCACTCCTAGCTATGGCTCCCACGGAGTAATGGAAGTAAATATTGGAGGCCATACTTTTGTGTAGTGCAAGCACTGGTAGTGTTTGTAGGAGGTGGAAATACATATGGTCGTCATGCATTATTTTGTTTTCACATGTGCTGGTGGTGGATACAAGATATTTTCTGCGGGTGTTCTCTGGTTCGTTCTGCTTTTATTTGCGAGTGAAGAAATTGCGGGAATAATTGAACAGCGATGCCTTTACTGCACCGTTGGGTACCAGAATGTGCTAGATGTGATTACTGAATGTTTTGAAGCAATCTACACTGCTCCACAGTTCCTGACATCACAGAAGACATGCCATAATTTTCAGTCAATGTCAGTGGGAGGGGCTCAAAGGCAGTGGTTTCAAACTGAAATTTCCAGTTAAAATGTGCACCGAGCAACCAGCTTACTTTTTTTTTTGTGTGTGTGTAAATATATTGGCCCCTCTACTGTCAATTACAATGATAAACTGAGAATAATTGGAGGACCGTGTCATGGCCCCTTTAATAATCAGTTTGCTGAATTATCGACAACTGATAACCCTCTCCAGTGTATCAGAAGTGTTACTATAAGTTATGCATTAAGTTTCCTGTGCCTAAATTAGAATCTGGCAAACCAAAACACGATTAAAGAACATGTTGATGAAGTTGCAAAGTTGCAGGCTGATTGGAGGTGTTACAATAAACTTTCTAAGTCCAGTTAATGGCAGTAAGTTGCAGATGTTCTTGGCATGCTAAAACCATTGCCATAAGAGGAATAGGAGGATAATAAGATAGAAAATTTGTACAAGACAAAATAAGGGAAAGCGGGGTACCTTGAAGAAAAAATAAATTCTGGTATTTTCTGGGGTTTAATGGGCGAGTTCACAGCAGCGCTAGTTGGATGCTGAACTGCTTTCTGCTTTTTATGCAGTTTTTGGCCTGCTTTGCCAATCCTGTCCCTGGCCTGACCAGTTTTCTTTGCCTCGATACCAATGGCACCGGCAACCCTTCTTCGACTATGTTGCAGCATGTGGATAACTCGGCTAGTGGGGACATGGATGACCCTATCTACTCCACTGAAAATAGTCCTGCCCTGTTCATCGCCTCTACAGCCGATAGTCTGTGTGCCATCACCTTCGGTGACATGATCCTGGCTCCTCCAATCATTGGCAAGTCTGGCATGGTGACTTCCCCAGCAGGACATATGAAAACGTCGTCGACAACTGCCTGCTTCAGTGGGCGAGTTCACAGCAGCGCTAGTGGGATGCTGAACTGCTTTCTGCTTTTTATGCAGTTTTTGGCCTGCTTTGCCAATCCTGTCCCTGGCCCGACCAGTTTTCTTTGCCTCGATACCAATGGCACCGGCAACCCTTCTTCGACTATGTTTCAGCATGTGGATAACTCGGCTAGTGGGGACATGGATGGCCCTATCTACTTCACTGAAAATAGTCCTGCCCTGTTCATCGCTTCTACAGCTGATAGTCTGTGTGCCATCACCTTGGGTGACATGATCCTGGCTCCTCCAATCATTTGCAAGTCTGGCATGGTGACTTCCCCAGCAGGACATATGAAAACGTTGTCGACAACTGCCTGCTTCAGTGGGCGAGTTCACAGCAGCGCTAGTGGGATGCTGAACTGCTTTCTGCTTTTTATGCAGTTTTTGGCCTCTTTGCCAATCCTGTCCCTGGCCCGATCGGTTTTCTTTGCCTCTATACCAATGGCACCGGCAACCCTTCTTTGACTATGTTTCAGCATGTGGATAACTCGGCTAATGGGGACATGAATGGCCCTATCTACTTCACTGAAAATAGTCCTGCCCTGTTCATCGCCTCTACAGCCAACAGTCTTCGTGCCATCACCTTCGGTGACGTCATCCTGGCTCCTCCAATCATCGGCAAGTCTGGCATGGTGACTTCCCCAGCAGGACATATAAAAACATCGACAACTGCCTGCTTCAGTGGGCGAGTTTACAGCAGCGCTAGTGAGATGCTGAACCACTTTCTGCATTTTACGCAGGTAGGTTACCTAAAAAATGCGAAGTGCATTCGTTCAAATAATCGCTTTCTGCTGCTGTTTTCTCGCACACACAATTCCATATGTGCTTACAGTTTTGTGTCCCTGTGCTCTGACCAGTGGCGTAGCAACAGGGGGGGCCGGGGGGCCGTGGGCCCCGGGTGCAAGGGGCCAATAGGGGGGGCGTGTCATATACGTCTGAAGACACCCCTCTTTCCGCCGGCTACACCCAGGGGGGGGAGGGGGGGGGCGTGACAGAAGACATGGGCCCCGGGTGCCAGACGACCTAGCTACGCCACTGGCTCTGACCTAATTTACTGTGTGAGCAGTCTCCTCTTGAGCGGTGATGTGGAACTGAATTCGGGGCCTCCTAAGCCTAACAAAGGTAAACATTGCCTGGTGGCTGATACTTGTTTGCGAAGCTCATCCATTTTGATGAAATGGGTACCACGGATGGCAAGGATGTTGATTTGTCTTCAGTAACGCAAATGCTTGCCAAATTAATTAAGGGTCAGAAACGTATATCACAAGAAATAGCAGACATCAAGGACTTCCATCAGGTTGTTAATTCAAGGTTTGATGCCTTAGAGACGCGTGTCTCTACAATGGAATCACTCCGAGCCACACTTTCTTCTACCACAAGCAATGGTAAAGTGAATAGCGAACTTCAGCAGCTACAAATCGAAATCAACCAACTTTCTTTGTGTAATGATGATTTAGAAACTGATGTCGCCATAACAACTTGCTGCTGCATGGCTTCACTGAGACACGTGATGAAACCCATGATCTTTTGCTGTCTAAAATTTCTACATGGTTCAAAGAAAAACTTCAAATCGAATGCCTGAGTGCTGAAAGGTGCCACAGGATTGGTTGAAGGCATGCCAATGAAACTGCTCGACTATCGCGAAAAGACAAATGTAATTAAAAACGGTCACAAACTTAAAGGTTCTGACTTCCATATTTTCGAGGATGTTTCAATGCGCATACAATCAATCAGAAAAAAGATATCGGAAGCATCTAAGCCCTTTCGAGATAATGACTCCATCAAGCTTTGACTACGCATTTATTGATAAAGTTAGGTACAATTGGAATGATGATACTAACACCCGCACTAAGGTTCTTTCTTGCACAACAAAAATTCTTTCCAACGTCTCCACTATTACCCCCCGACGCCTCAGTAACCAACCACAATAACCCCTACGCATCATAAATGTTAATGCCAGGAGCTTAATTAACAAGTTTCCAAATTTTCTTTCACCATTTATTGCTGGTGTAACAGAAACATGGTTGCATGATAACACATATGACTGCAAAATAACTCCTCCAGGTTTTACAGTTGTTAGAACTGATAGACGTCATGGAAAAGGAGGTGGCATTGCATTATTTTTGCCGTCTGACGTTAAATTTTCAATACTTCCTAGCCCACCTCATACCAAATCAGTTTGGTGTAAGGTCTTTTTCAGAAGCATTTTTTTTAGTATTTGGCATTACCTACCGCCCGCCGTCATCGAACATAGCTCAGCTGCTCACTTTAACGACATTCATGCATGAGCGTGTCTTGTCTTCTTCAAGATTTATCTTAGCGATTTAATGCCCCTGGTATTTTGTGGCCATCTTTATCGCTCACTGGCCATGATGTGGGAATAAGCAAAGCACTGTTACATTTTTTATTATATTTTGGTTTAAAGCAAACAGTTGAAGCAAACACAAGAGGTGCTGCAGTTTTAGATTTAGTTTTTGTTAGTCCCTGCCTTTTAGATAATGGTTTCGAATGTGACGTTACAGATGGTATTTCAGGCTTTAAGGCTGTTCTTGTATCTATTTCTGTTCCAGTTCGTAACAATCCTTTTGCTCATTCTACTTTCCCTGTTTTTGCACATGCCGATGACGTGTCTATTATTGATCTCTTATGCGATTCTTTTGATGATTTCGAATGTCTCAGTGAATCTGATGATGTGAGTTTCTTGGTGGCTTCTTTTTAAAAGATTGTGGCAACATCACCTGTTGCGTCACGTTACTAGGTTAAGGTGTTTAAACCGAAATGGTGACCCCCTTAAAGTAGCCGAATTTAATATAGCCAAGATAGAACTTTGCCTCAAAATTAATTCATCAAAGGACTTGTACTTCAGGGTTACATTACAAGGTCTAATGAAATGTAACCCTAGAAAATTTTGGGCTTCAATTTTACCCAGCTCAGCCTCCACAAATACAGTTGTTATAAATAATGTCGCTTCCAATGATCCATTAATTATCGCCACGGCATTTAACGAATGTTTTCAATCGGTATTCACAACTGATAACTTCAACTTACCTACCTTCATTCACGACTCACATTATTTGATTTGCAATATTACCATATCTCTCGAAGGTGTTCTGAATCCAATTTTACGCTTAAAAAATCCTGTGGCCTTGATGGCATTAACCACACTTTTCTTGTTGGATATTGTGCTTGGACTATTATAGTCAATATTTGACTAATTTTTCAAAAATTTTTATCTACCTCAACAGTTCCTTTAGTTTGCAAATTGTCAAAAACTCTTCCCGTGTACAAATCCAGCAGCAAGCAGTGACCATTAAACTATCGTCCGATTTCATTAACGTCTCAATCATCTAAACTTCTTCAACGTATAATCTTTAGCATATTATGGAGTTTCTTGAAAATAATAGCATTTTGAGTGACGCTCAGCATGGTTTTCATCGGGGGTTTAGTACCATAACTCAGCTCGTAGAATTCTCGCATGACATTTCACACGATCTCAACACTAGTAATCAAGTAGATGACATTTTCATTCATACACTCAAAAGTTCTCCATAAGCTTCACACTATACTTAAAGGGACCCTGAAACGATTTTGGCGATTTTCTACAAACGTACTGAGTCGTTAGAGTAGGTTCTTCTGATCATTAATTGATGCATCTAAGTGCTCTGCGTAAAGCGTGTAATTTATTATAAGGTTTTAAAAATACCCATCGCTGCCGATCGCAGCGCACTGCTCGGCGGAATTTTAAGCCGCCCCTACCCATATGATGCAAATAACCCATATTACGTCACATGGGCGAGCTATCTGATTGGCTGACCAGGGCGCGTGGTCGATAATTTTTCCAACTTTATGGTGAACAAATGATGCTCGTAATAGTTGGAATGTTAGTTACTTTGTTTTTGTAAAAAGAAAATAACTTAAAGAGAATACACAAGAATAGTTTTTTAGTACACTTCAGCACTTCCGGCACACAGCAAGTGTCGTCTGCTTGTGTTACAACGTACTCCATTTTGACGAGAGCTCCGCGGTCAGAGTCGGTCTCAGTCTTTTCGCGAGCACTATGATTCGACTTTGTTGCCTTGTGGACTGCAAACCTAGCGACCTGCAAACCGCGAGTCCAGTATTAGGGCAAACGCAAGCGCAGGGGGACAGGGTCTGGCCGCTTGACTGTGCCGGGATGAGCCACGAGATGAGCAGAAGGGCAAATGTGAACGGTCTGCACGGTGCAGCCACCTGGTGGCACAGAGCTCAACCATACACAGTAGCAGCAACGAAGTGTATTCTTTGCTGCTAGTGTGTATTTTTCGCAGGAGTGTAATCATCAACACGTTGATTTATAAATGTTTAAAATGCTTTACACTTGGTTAGAGCAATATTAGCGCTTTGTTTGACTGGTTAAGCGCTGCGCCAGCAAGTGTCTGGACCGTGCAGACCGATCAGGCTGCTCACGTACGTCTACGCTAAAGTTCCTTCATCAGCTTGAGTTTATGCCTCCAGTCATTTGCCGAAATGACCAGCTTGCCTGTTTTTAGCGGAGTACCGGACACGTTCGGCGCTACGACAGAATGCTCGCAACGCACGCTGGTTCGATAGCTCTCGGTCGACGGCCAAGCGGCTAGCGGAGAGGTCTCGCGCGGGAGGGGGCGTGCTCCTAAACAACCGGAAGTGAGCGATGTGACGTCGCATCGTGACGCTGAACCAGTGGAGGCGGAGCTTAGCGCCGCTCGCTCGGCGAGCGAGTTGAGGAGGAAAAGCATAGCTAGGGAGGAGGGTAACTTCTAATCGCTTGCAGCTCCATTAATACGTAACGCTTCACTTAAATTGTGGTGCGAATGTTCTACTTAAGCTGTACCCTACGCACCTACAAAATTTGTCCGAACCGTTTCAGGGGCCCTTTAATAACTCTTCTTTAGTTGACGGGGCCGCTAGCTTTTTACATAACCATTCCCAGTATGTTTCATTTAATTCCTCAAACTTGTCTGTACTAAATGTGACATTTGGAGTTCCTCAGGGTTCAGTACTGGGGCCACCTTTGTTGATTATATATAAATGATTTGGCAAATTATGTCTGCAAAAATCCACCTTTATGCTGACGATTGTGTGCTGCATAATGTAATTAACATGAATGTTGACCACCTTTCTCTGTTTCTTTTACACAATTTTGCAGGTGGTGTGGCAAACGGCAAATGAATATAAACTTTGTAAAAGCAGTCACTTTATCTTTTAGTAAGTGCACTTCTATTTCTTTATTTATTTAATGGCTCTTTCTTTGAATGGGTATCTGAATACAAGTACATTGGCCTCATCTTTACACCTAACGCGTCGTGGTCAAGGCATATTGAATACACATGCAATAAAGCACTAAAAAGGTTATCTAAATTGTGCATGATGAAAAGCTTGACGTGAAACAATATTGCTAACATATAAATCGCTCATCCGACCCATTCTAGAATATGGTTGCCCCATATAAAGTACCTGACATTAACACCCTCGAATCAGTTCAGAAGAAAGCAATCCGTTTCATATACTGCCGTTTTGACTGAAACTTGTCACCTTCATCTCACCTTGTTGCACTAGGTCTACAATCTCTGTCCGAGCGGCGTGATTGTGAATACCTTAAATTGTTGCATAGTCTCATTAACACCCCATGCTACTCATTAAAGAACAACTACCTGTCTCCTGATAAATGGAAACCTACTAGGAATAGCCACAAACTTAACCTTGCACCATTTCAACTGCATACTAACCTATTTAAGTATAGCTTCTTTCCTTGTACAATTGAAAAATGGAGCTTACTGTCAGGTGAAACAAGGTCACTGCCTTTACAGAAATTTTTGCATAAGTTAACATGATTCATGCTGTGTGTATTATTACTCATTGTATCTTTTATTTTGAAACACTCATGATTTCTACGGTGTTGAAGTTGATTTGCGCAGAAAAATGTTTTCATGTTATATCCAATGTACAAACCCACCCCTACGGTAGGCCAATTGGGCTGCAGTATGTACAGTAGCCCAAATCTTTAACTGGTGTGCGGGAGCGGCGACTTTTCCGTGCGTCAGCGCCGTTTGACGGGGCGAGGCTGCAAACAGTCTGAGGCTAAGCGCATGCGGACAAAGCGCGCTCAGCTGGGCCCATCGTCTACTAGGCTGTTTCCAGCCTCGCCGCGTCATACGGCGCTGACGCCCGGAAAAGTCGCCGCTCCCGCACACCAGTTAAAGATTTGGGCGACTGTATGTATGTATGTGTGTGTGTGTGTTGTGTGTGTGTGTGTAAAACTACAATATGATTATGAGGCATGCCACAGTGGGGGACTCCGAATTAATTTCAAATGCCCGGGGTTCTTTAACATGCACCCAATGCATGGTACACAGGCATTTTTGCATTTCGCCCCTATCAAAATGCAGCTGCTGTGCCATAGCCACTAAGGCCACCACGGCAGGTTACCTTGAAGAACCTGTCTGTGCAAGTCATGAGGCAATTGGAAGAATCAGAAGAAGCTAGCGAAGTGCTCCAGAAGCCATCAAAATGCCTTCAATGTTATCAAAATAAATTTTGTAATTGGTGCTGTGAACATGGTAATACAGGCTTTGAGCTCAAAATTTGCATAGATATAATTAAAAACCTCAACATACCGATTATGTGCATTGAAAGTGTCTGTGAGCACAGAAATATTAATCTGAGCATGGTGATTAGAATGAGGCCCATCTTTTGGATCTAACGGCATAGGAGAAATGACTGCACTATGCCAAAGAACAGTTGCATGGCCCAGGCCGCCCACAGCTAATGGCAGAAAAGCTGACAGAGGGAGTCGTAACCAGACAGAGGTAGGCACAGCAACAGTGGCAGAGGGAGTGACATTAGGGGTAGAGAAGCATTACAGCTATGGGAGAGAGTTCAGACCACGAACACTTTCACTGAAGGCTGGGCTGTCTTTCTGAAAGGCCGCACATGTGTGCCGGAGTCTTTTGAACCAGTTTCGGGCTTCTAAGATATGAGGAGTTCAACAACCAGTAGAAAGCTCAGCTAGGGACTTTCAGTTCACTGGAACACTACCACAATGCGTATCTGTGCAGTCTCATATACCATCGTGCACTTGTCTAGAATCTTGCGGCAGCACGTCACCGTCCTTTTATAAAATTGAGTACTGCATGATCCATGCGGACCCTTTAGAATGTGCAAATGGTCTCACTAGGCTGTAACTCACAGTAATCGAACAACCATTATGTTATGTTCAATTTCTCTAGCTGCATGAAACGTCATTACTTTGTGTTAAAACCGTAAAGTCAACATAAGCGTCCCCTTTGCATTATTTGCGTGGTCACGTTTTACGTGCGCATATAGTGTTTTATTTCACAATACATTGAAAGAATATGCTAACATGATTTACCATATTTAGTCGAAAATAAGGTGATGTTTCTTCCAAGAACACTTAGCCTCAGAGGCCCCTCTCCCCACCGCCTTATATTTGGTGCTGATAGATTCAGTTACTGTTTCAATATGGTGGCAGCAGTGCCACAGTAACGGGTGTCCAGATTCGAGACGGAAGCACACATTGTAGCAATTAATAAACCTTGGCAGGCGAAGCAGTATTGTACTTTTGTGCGTATAACCCACACCGAGAATTCAATTTTTTTTTTTTAGTTATGGGGTTTTATGTGCCAAAACCACGATTTTATTATTAGGCACGCTGTAGTGGGGGGCTCCAGAATAATTTGGACCACGTGGGTTTCTTTAACGTGCACCTAAATCTAAGTACATGGGTGTTTTTGCATTTCGCCCCTATCAAAATGTGGCTGCCATGGTCGGGATTCGATCCTGTGACCTCATGCTTAGCAGCCCAACACCATAGCCACAAAGCAACCACAGCAAACAGTGCGTGTCGTAAAGCCACACTATAAGGTGAAATTTGTACTGCTGTGATGTTGCACCTCAGGGCAAAATTCGCATGTATAACCCACACCAATTATTCTAGGGGCTTCCGATTATTCGGTATTTCGAACAATCCCCACCGAGTGTGAATAATCAGTCAGATACTCTATATCACCTTATATTAGAATGCACACTTTTCTTTTTCTCGGGTCCTGCTACTGCATCCTCACCTTATAATCGTGACCACCCTATAGCCGAATAAATACGGCATGCGTGTACGCTATTTTCTGCGAACATAACAAGCATAATCAGTCAAAGGGCTATGCACATGCTGTTCATAATAAGTATCACTGTACATAACGAATGGAAGCATGACCTATGGCTGCATATGTGCAAGTGCAGCTCATAGTTTGCATGCTATGCCTCTTTCATTATGTTCAGACTTACATTTAAGGTAATTTAATGTAACCTGCAGTAGTGTGCAGAGTGGCAAGGAATAAACATGTATCACACTGAATGCTCGTTAACCTATTTAATAACAGACAATACCATTTTTCATGACTACAGTACAAGGACAAAGTAAATGAGATGCAGCAAAACAAATATAGTCCGAAAGTAACTCTACTAAAACTAGCACACCATAGAACTCAAAGTACGAGCCCCAGCATGGCTTGACGTGGCTTCTTTCATCCTGTAGTACCAAGGACCAATATTGGTGTCTGCTAACATGTCTTCAAACGCTGTGCAGCCTTCCACAGAGCTCAGCACACCATAAACAGCCTGTGTATGAAAAAGCACATAGTCTGGCTAAGAACAGTTGCTCTTGCATAAGTTCATTTGTAAACAATTCTTATGTATGATAAGAATTGTTTCCAAATAAATAAATAAATAAATATATAAAAACCCAACAACAACATATTGTAATAGAATCAATGCATCATTCTGACTTTTTATTTTGTTAAAAGGTCAAAGAATTGTACTGAAATTGCACGGCCTCTCTTTAGAACACTTATCGCAAGCAGTACAGCATGGGGCAAACAAGAGGCACCATGCCGCCAAAGCAACTTGTCAATATAGTAAATCACATGTTGAAAACAACCAGACTGCATGCTACAGTGATAAAATTGGATATGAATTTGCAATGCTTCTTGCCTATTGCGACCACTACAAATAGCAGAGCTTTGAGTTTTGAACAACTGTTTGAAAACGTGTGTGCATGTTGCATGAAAGAGAGTGCATGTGCATGCACTCGACTCTCAACAATCGCATGGACTACAAGAACCTGCGAATTTTGAAATTTTGAAATTCCTACACTCGAAAGATAAAAAAACACAAATAAGTTGGTGAAAGATACTACATTGTTTTACTACTTCAGATTTATAACATAATTTACAGATTTTATTCTGTATGTCTGCTGTGAACAAGCATTCAGCTCTACAGTTTCAGCTAGAATGATCTGCACTACATACAGACAGAAATGCTTATGAAATCTTCATGTAACAGCACCTGAATTGGCTGTTATTGTTATATAATAGTTCTACGGAGTGTGTTGCGTCACAGTGCTGTGGATAGGTCTGAATAATCGAGTGATTCATAAAAAAATTTGGCTCCGAAAATTGGCCGGTGAATGCATTTGTATTCTCTCAAAACCATTTTTGCCCTAAACATGACAGAAATTAAGGATCACTGGCATATATATGACAATTGTAAATAAGCTTTAAAAATTGGGCATTTGATGATAAAATCATCAATGTTGGCAGGTACCTATGAATATACCTCAATTTGCATGTCGGCACTTAAAACAAGGAAACATGAGAAGTCACTCTCACACTGACCATTCATTTGGTGACTTTACCAGAAGTGTGACCAGTTGCCCCAGCACTGCGACTCGACTCTTTCATTACCGCTAGAAATGTGCTCATTTTGGGTGCTCTAATCAGGGTGCCTGCCCTGATTTTTCCAGGTTTTCCTTTTGCGAAATTCAGAGTGACACAGAACTTCGTTTTATGTCAACACGGGCTGATACCATGTCGCCCGATGCTGTCACTCTCTAGTAACCATGCTAAAAAAATAATAAAAGAACTTAATCCAGTTTCAATAGTAAGGAGTAGTGTTTATTTTATTCAAAAAGAAATCGGAAAGGAGGGATTAGTAAAATGCACAGCAAATAAAATAACTTTAAAAAAATGGTAAAACTCATTGCAAATCGAGTCGAACATTCTAAAATACGAATAAAAAGGAGATGCATACAGAAACAGATATTTTCGAATATCCCCTTCTGTCATGAATTGTGATCGACTGTCGATACATGCGTGAAACATAGATGGTGCTTGAGACTCCACTGAAAGCAAATCAAGGTGGTAGAATGACTCTGAGCATTTTTATGACGAGTCATCATAATTACAAAGTAACTAAATATTTGAATATTGTAAAGTCAGTCACGCTACGTTTCTTCACAAAAAGGATTAAATCCCCTGCTCGACTTACATGCACAACTTATTCATTGGCCTCAAGCATTTCAAGAAAGAAAGAATATATATTTCGAGGTTGCTACCAACATGCCCCACGTCAAACGTCACGTAAAACACGGTAGTGCCTTCACCAAAGCGGTACTCTGTAATGATACATATCACTCCGAAGTAAAATGGAAGCAATTTCATTTTACTAGAAGTTCCAGTAAAGTTCCATTCCATGGAAGAAGTTCTTCTAAAGTAAGATGAAGTAATTGAGGTTATGAGAACATTCAATTTACCGTAAGCTTAATGTTTGTGCTCTATTCCTCGCTACCACTGCACAGAAATGGCAAAAAATAGGTTGCATCCACAAATGTGAATGCCGTGAGTGAAGGGGATATAGTAAGCTATTTCTGTCAACTGATAGCAAGCTCATTGGTATGAAGCCCAAACTTTGTCACAAGTGAGGTTCTCTCTCAACAACCGGTGTGTCAACCTCAACTGTCCTGACATACTCTCAGCCCGCGCACATTGCCTCAGTGCTGCGTTTCACTGCTTTAAAGAGTTTATTTTGGTTTGGATGAGAAACACCTGCATCTCGGTGCCAGCCAACACTTTGTTTTTTGAGCTCAAGCTCCTTGAAAGAAGAGGCGGCACGCTTCCTTTCCCATTAATTTCTCAACGCATAGGTCCTTTCTGTCCCCGTCCTCCTTCCACGCGTTCACCCCACGGACCATTAGAAGCATCCTCTTGATCAGTTGTACAGTCAACGTCCGATTTTTCGGACTCCCTAGGGGCCGTGAAAAATGTCAGAAAAATGAGGCAGTTTGAAGAAATTAATGCATGTCTGTTACTGCCCTTAAGAGCTCAAATTGCCACAGGCACATTCGAAAAGGCCTGCCAGTACACTTACTAGGCATATTGGTGGACACGTCCATAATTAAGGAATACATACTGTGTCCCATGACAATTGTCCCTTCCCACGCTTGTTATACTTTTACGCATGCTCTACTTTTATTTTTATGCAATACCTTTATGCATGCTTCACCGCGTAACAATGCTGTACTGAGGTGAAAGTGACTTTCGGGAACTGGCATTATGCAATGCCAGTTCCCGATTGGCTTCGAAGCTTTCTGAGCTTTGAAGCCAATTGCGAGGACCACAAAGGCGGAGTCAGTGCCATTGCTGACAGCGACGAATTGTTTCAATGAAAAACACGGCATGTGCCGCGGTAGTGGCTACGGTTGCCAGTGGATCTGCGTGTGAAAGCACCGGTTTAAGCCGGAGAGGTAATCGAAAAGGACGCAGTGGGGGCTTTAATGCTGTTTCAGACCTGCGGTCACGGCCGAAAGTCTGGAAAATCGGAAGGTGAAAGGTTCTTGCGACCGCCATTTCTAATGTGCTTATACATTGACTGGCACCCCAAACCCATCCGTGTTATCGGCCGTCTGAAAAGTAGGTCGTTGGCTGTACACTGGCATCTCCTCCAGCCAACGACACAGCATCAAAGGTGATTCGTTACGATCCCTCTCTGTTACTCGAGCCAGCATTACTGCGACTTCGGTTCCCTTTCAATAAAATTGCGACTAATTTTCTCTGATAGAAGCACAAATGTCCAGTTTTCCTCAAGTATATCCAGATTATTCAAAATCCCTGAGAATTCTCAGTTTTCCCAACTGGTAGACGCCCTGTTTTATGTTTTGACGTTTGACATAGTAGTCACAACGTATACCGCGATACATTAAGTTATAGCCGGATAACTGGTGTTTAGAATGGATGTAAAGCAGTAATAATTGCTCTGACAGGTTTTGAGAATACTTGCGTGAAACTTCAAAGGAGCACCAGACAGAACAGGAATGAAAGTAATAATTTGCTATTTTTAGTAAAGTACTCAGAGTAAATAAAATCTGAAATATACAAAATATGCACTTGGCTCCTAGTTCCCAACTTTTCTAACTCATTTCACGCAAAAAAATTATTAGGATTTGTTGGGATCAATACTAGCCATATTGATGCTCATGTTATGCAGGAAAGCAGTAGCTTTTCAAATGTGAAAACGGGTAAGTTCCTATCGTACAGGGAGCCTGCAGCAGGCGCTGGCTTCGTTTTTTACTGCATTCTTTAGGCTCGTAAAGCAATGTTTATCAAATTGGGGAGCATGGACAAGCTTCCTCATACTTGACTATTGCGTTCGATCAGCTATTCTGTGTAATAAGGTGGTCTACCGTGCGTTCAACTGGCACTGGAGCCTCCACGTGCTTTACTCAGTTCCTGTACAGTGCTCTACAGTAATGTGAAGTCTTGCACAGTAATGAATAGGGACACTTGCACAAGCGGTGTTCAAAATGTGAGAATAGACTGCTAGTTAAGTGTTGGTCAATGGTTTGCCTGAAACCAACTGCATGCTCTTGTGCAAGTGAAAACCTCACACAACGACAAGGATTGCTTGTAATAATAGTAGATACATTGTCGGAATGTTGATGGCTTAACCCTTTGACGGTCAATGACGTAAATATACGGCACCGCGAACAAGTCTGAAAATGGTCGATGCCGTATATTTATGGTGCCATCTGTACGTTTAAAAAGCGCCCCAATTTCCTAACTTTTTATTTTCTGTCATGTGCTGCCACTATGTGGGGATACAGGGAATTTTTTTCGCACGCCTCCCTCTCTCGGTTTTCGTTGCATGGTTTGTTTTAGCGCTAGTTTGCTCCTGCGCGTCTATATAGTACCGCTCGTGCGTCGGCGTGCGCGCGGCCATTTGGATTTTGGTTTGCGGGCGATTTCGGCTTTTTGTGCTTGCAAAAGTGATGGCTATCCGGCTACTAATTGCTCAAAGGGCAACCGCTTGTTTCTTGCTCGTTTAGTGCTTACACGGGTGCGCATAGGAAGGTTGCCGCCGTGCATGCGTTTCCATTTCCGTTTCTTTTCTTTCTTTAAGACTCGCGAAAACTAATTGCCCTAGCTGGTTGGCGATAAGATGAACATTAGCGGAAGTTTGTCACATGTGTTGCTTTTTTTGATGGGCACACAACCAAACAGTTTTCTTGAGTGCGCGCACCTACGCAGTTCGATTATGCTATGGATGTATGTATTAGTGTAAGAGCAGGAACATTTGAGACTTGCGAAATATTCTTGTGTGCTGATTTTCAGAGCCTTGAGCTATGTGCATAAAAATGCATCAAATTTTTAATTCTGATAAGTTTATTTTGCTTTTTTATTGTTGTTATTCATGAATAAAGAGTGCATATATACCAACGCAAAATATTTTTTTTCTCACTTTGCGGTCACCCTAGAAAAATTACGGTCAATTTTTTTCGAAATAAGTCCCTCAGAAGAATTGGAATCTGCAATAAAAAAATTGGCCCTGGGTGGTCGCATATGGCGAAAAAAATCGACCCTCAAAGAGTTAAAGCAACCCATGGTGGGAAAAATAAAGTGGCACTTAATATTAGTCGTACACAATTATCCAAATAACATGTACTCATGAGCATCTACTGTTGTTTGAAACATCGTTGAAACAGCCTAGACGTCACATCGAAAAATTAAACAACCCGAGAGAAGCTTCTGTGTTTTCACTACTGCTGTCATTTAAAATTTATGTTGCTGAGTCAATCAAAGTGTAAATTTTGCATCATTCTAGTGAGGAAGTGCTAGGAGCACTAGAGGCTAGCCTCGACGATACATCCAGTCGAAGCTTTATTTTTCCAGACTCCGCAATTGCCCAAATATTGTAAAATCTGAGAAATAGTTGAAGTTCAATTGTCATTTCAGACGGTGCATGACGTTGCTAGTAGAAGAATTCCAATGGAAATGTTTAACAGCGCACAGAGAAACTGTCGATCACATTGATCTATTTCTATAGGCACGGTAATGAAAGAGTTAAAGTAATGATTATATATGGGCAGTTTTGAATGCAACTGTTCTTTTGAACTAGGTGACCATTTACAAAGAACTTGGCATGTCTTTTCTGCAATCAAATTTGTCACCTTTGACATGATTAATTACCGTGAAGTAGGCTACACTGATAAGCTGAGCAAAGCGAACGCTGCAGAAGAGTCCTTGACATCACAGTGGGCTGACTGTCTGATTGAGTAGTACATTTCCTTGACTCTTCAGCATCACTTTCCTACTAGGTTGTCGGACCACTACTGCTTGGTATCCAGTGTAATTGCAGTTGTTCGTGCTACCATACGTGTTATATTGATTGATTGATTGATTGATTGATTGTTTGACTGACCCTTTGACATTCCAAAATAACGCATAGGCTATGAAAGACGTTGCAGCAGAGGGCTCTGAATTGCACGCATCAAGATGTCACTGTCTTCTAATAGAAATTTTGTCTTTGCTCATTTTTACTCACAAAATTAGAACACGCGAGCATACCTTTTCAACAGGGCAGGGGAGTAGGGGCACAGAATTGACATATTAAAAAAAAGGGGGGGGGGGGGGCGAGATCTCCAACTTCCTTTCCTCAATTGAATCCAAATAGTAAGTGGCAGGCCACAGTATGCCATGCACAGTAAGAAAACCAGTGGATGAATTAAATCCAGGGTGCAGAGAGAGAAAAAAAGAAAGTGACAGCAAGAAGGAGAGTGTCACCCTTCCGGATGACTGAGAGGTCCGTGAACATTTTTTTGTATCTAAGACAGTGCCGTTGCCTGCATCAAAAATACAACAGCTGCACTGTTTTTATTTGTACTAACCATATATTAGTATTTGTTAGAGGAGCTCAACTACACACTCAAAGGAAAAGCAACCATGCATAAGTACATATGGCAACATGTTTGCTTCTTTATCTATATACTGTAGCACCATGTGAATGGATGGTAGAATCTATACATTGTGCCAATCATTTTGAGATAGCATTACTTTGCTCAAATCAGGGGCCATATTTTATAAGGACTGTTCTGCCTTGATTCTATTCATTTCTAATTGTCCGTTGTGTTGAGTGGCCAACATCGGTGATAACATTAGCACGGCATTGTGCACGACAATGAAGAAAGGAAAAATACACTGAAATGGAAAAAAAGTTGTTACAAAATATGGTCCCAGAAAGAAGAAACTGGAGCAAAATTTTTAGGCTGATACATTAGATGATAAATTGGGATTTATGTCAAAGTTATCTCAAAATTTTGGTTCTTGCACTCTACAGTTTATTTTGTAAATGAATAGACAAAATTAACAACTGCAGTCCATGTCATTAAAGGAGCACTGACATAAAAATCTTGCATTTCTTTTTTTGTTGTTGTTGTTGATTAGGTGGCTTTCAACTCGAATTACGGTACGAAGCCTCAATTCCCTGGGAAAAGAACTAATCAGTTAGATCACATTTTAATGAGACCAGTTCAAAATGTGTGCCAAGAGTAATGCAACTTTGAGCATGAAGCGCAAAGCTGGTTATATCATAGTAACTGGAGGTGGTGGTCACACAATTTCGCAAATTGCACCCGTGTTTATCAGTCAGCCCAGCGCAGTGGTTGAAGAGATGCAATGACTGTCACACTGAAATCTGGTTACACACCAACCACCTAAACTGGCCCTTCAATCCTTCTGCACTTCTCCAGAGTTTGACACAGGTTAAACCTGGTCCTTTGTTGTCACTTTACAAGAACACAGGAGGCACCCTTTACACCATTACAGTGTACTGGAATAGGGGCAGTGTGTTCAGGAAGGGCTCGCCGCCGAGGCGCTTCATGTAGATAGCACAAGATGATGCTATAAGAATATGGGCTGTACGGAACCGATGGCGCAGCGCTTGCACTGCACGTTAATATTATTGTAATCATTTTCTGCCGCAGTCAAATAGACATGCAAATGCTCGGCGGATGTTAATATGCATGCCCGAAACTGACTTGATATAAGAGATGAATTATACGTGCACTCCTAGGGCATCTCAACGCCCATTAGACGGATTTATTAACCTGACAGCAAAGGTTTTGCAGAGACCGATCGTAGTGGCTTAAAGCCATTAAATCTGTTTTGAGCCACGCTACCATGTAACCAGATATTATTTGTACGGAAAAAGAAAACCAATTGATTAATGGGTTTAATATCCGCAAGCAACACTTGTGCTGGAAGCAGCACCGTAGTAAAGGGCTTCGAATTGATTTGATGCAATTCGGATTCCAGACGCACACATTTTTTTTTTGCGGTTCTCATTCATAAAAAAGTGACCGCAACATCCGCGACCCAACATCAAGCGTTTAGTTCCTCAGCCGCTGTTGTAGAAGAGAAGGCAAAACAATACGTATGTACATAGCGTACATAGCCCAAAGCCATTTAGACCTTCCCTGTTTGGCATTAAGCCTCTTTCGCGGTAAACATTTGTCCCTCGTTCTTTCATTTTGCTTCGCGAAATGCCGCAACGACTACATTTGCACATACAGTTTATTCGTGCATGTTTTTTTATTTAGATCATGAAGTGCTCCCGAACGTCAGGCTCATGTGGAAGTATGAGACACACCGACATCCTATATTTCTATGAAAGGAATCAAACAGGTAGGAAAGACGCCAAGTAAAAGGGATCCCTGAAAAACTAGACACAGTATGCGAAAACACAGAAAAACGATGCGAGTACCCAAACAATGAAGACTTACAGCGGAATTAATATGCCTAACTGAATTCCTTAATTCATTTCTTAATAGTATTAACAAAATTAGCTTTTTGAATGCACCAGAAAAAGTTGTGCAGTTAGATAAAAAAAAACACGAAGTGTCAGCATGCATGTTGCACCAGCCTGCTAAGAACAGTGGCTAACTTTCAAGTGTAATTTCCTTTTTCGTTGTGCTTGTCTTGACGTTAAGACTTTTAACATAAAAGCGCACATCTGCTGATGCGAAATCATCAGCATGCAACTTGCAGCGTATGGCATAGGCAAACTAAGCTTTCACTAGAATCATGACATCGATTATCCCGCCACTGCAAAGCTCCTTTTGGCTGAAGAAGGTTGTAAATATTCCCTCAAGTTTCTTTACTGCTTCAAAAAGCAACTTGGAGGAATACAGCAAGCCTCCCCTGTCACAAATTTCGTGAATTTTGAGACTATGCTACTGACACTAAAGTTCTGCAAAAGAAGAGAGCGGCAGTCCTCGCATTTGTTGCGAATAAGAAAATTTCTGCGCGATATACCTTGCTATATAATGGATGAGGCAGTCATCACTCCTTTCCTTCACATAAGCCCAGCGCTCTGCTGGAGTACTGTACGTTTAGCCTTTGCTTTACAAGCTTCGGATTTCTAGCTTCAACTAACTCATGAAGTGACGCAACGTCCCCTTCCTTGCCAGGATTATCAGGTAAGTTAAGTGAAGTAGCGATACCAAGTCTTCACTGGCCTCTGTGTTCCATTTGCATTGCCTTCACCAAGTTATAAAAAGACAGGCAATTCACGACAATAAAAAATTGAGACGGCGTTGAGTGATCGTTGGATCCGCACGACTACCCCACAATACCAAAGAAGTTCTCCAACTTGGCTTAGTCTAGATGTCAATAGGGTCAATAGATATTTACAACCCTCTCCTTCCAAGTATTCCAACAGCCAAAGTGCTGCACAATGACACACAGAGCCCATCTACCGTCGACTGGCTCAAGAAGCTGCCAAGTCATTTTGCATGCGACTCCTAGCGAGACAGAAACTCGAGAAATTCGTTCACAATGCTTCAGAGCAAGCACGCTGCAACTGGCCGCAACACACGGAGAATGCATCCGTACAGCCCGTGCGGCTGCAGCGCCGCTGCATACATCCGGGACCTGTCTACGCTCCCAGCTCCAAAGCAGTGCGTGGCGCGCTCCGCTGTCTGAACACACTGCCCTTATTCTAGTACACTGTAACACCATCTCTCCCTTCTTATCCTATCTAATGCTCAATGGACTCCACTTTTGGCAGTACAATTATGGTGCGAGTGCATGTGCCAGTATAATGTGTGGTACCATGTAACCAGTTCCTTTTGCTTCCATGATGCATCCAGCTTCCTACTTTATGTCTCAAGTCATTGCATATGGCATGCATTTTGAATTAGTTGTAATAAAATGCCAATATAATTTGTTTATTGGTGGTTTCTTGAAAAAAAAATGAGGCTTTGTGTCACTATTACTGGTTCAACAGCTATTCTTTAAGAAACAAGAAAAAAGTCAATAATGTTGTATCAGTAATTTGGAGTTAATGAAGCGGAAAAGGCTACTGAATGGTAGCAATAATTTTCCTGCCGCTGGGGAAGAACACTTGATGGGGAACTATGACCACGCAATATTTTTTTTTAATACTCCAGAAGCCTTCGTGCACATGCTTCCTACCTGGAAGAACTGCACTTAGAGGGAGAAATGTAGTGGATAGGACTTTTGGTTGGAAAATACCCTAACGGCAGAGAGACAGCAGGGCAGCCAAACAACAGAATTTTGCAAATGGTACATTTTGCATTTAATAGGCATGGTGCAAATCGAAATGCAGTCAACTTTCATTGATGTCACCTCAGAAGGATGTGAAATTGTGGTAATATTATTTTATGGTTCTAACTAATTTGTCTACTGGATATGTCTAACCATAGTGATTTCCACTTGTACTAGCAAGTAGAAATGACTGGTGTGCTGCTTCCATGCTGTTTGTTAAAAAAAAAAAAAAACTGTAGTGGTTCCCTGCTCTCTACCATGTGCTGCCTTTTTTAAGCTCCTGAGGCATTGGCTGGCCTGCAATTTGTACTGCTGAATTGAATGAAAAATAAGTGTGCACACACATGCGCTTGAAAAAAGGTGGGTGCTGTAGAATAATCTTAGTTGGCTGAGCCTGGTTATTATACGCCATGGGCATGAACTGTTACACAAGGTCAAGTGCCGTTTTTTACTTAGTCTCTGTTGTGACAGTTCCTACCACCTGCAAGCCTCACTTATGATGGCATAGCACAAATGAGCATTCTTCATTAGTCAGCCACATAGATACGTCTATGTAAGTATCATGCACCTTTTCACACTAACTCTGCCTGGAGTTAGCCCAATAACTCTACCAGGCATTCCATGTTGATAGTGTTATACGACGATGTGAAACTACAATGTTTAAAACAGTGCGCACTTGTCCACAGTTTGACAACACTAACCCATGCACACTTATGGCATGAGTATTTATGATAATATAATTATTGGCTATCTGCTTTAGTTCGAAATAAAAAAAAAATCGAGTTTTACATGCCGAAACCACAATTTGATTATGAGTCTTGCCTTCGGAATGACTCCGGAATAATTTACACCAGTTGGGGTTCTTTAATGTGCATATAAATCTAAGTACATGGGCGTTTTCGCATTTCACCCCCATTGAAATGCGGCCGCCGTGGCTGGGATTAAATCCCACGACCTTGTGCTTAGCAGCCCAACACCATAGCCACTAAGCAACCACAGCAGGTAGTTCGAAATAAGCACTTTCATCTGCACAATACCATAGGCAAAACTTCTAAACAAAATGTAATTAGCCAAGATGTCAAATTAACAGACAGCTACTATACTTCGATATGGGGCTTCTGCAAGCCATAACCAAGTTCCCAATAATTAAAAGAACAAGGAGAAAAAAAGAAAGGAAACACACTTATTAAACTACTTTTGAAGATTTAGAACTGCTCATACATCCAGTTTATTGAGCTAGCACATTCCAGGCACTGAAACTAGAAATTTCAAGCACTTTCCACAAATAAAGCAAGACAGCACATAAGGCATGCTTGGGTTAAGTATGACGACTGCACTGTTGCACACAAAAGTAACAGAGCCCCCCCCCCCTTGACATTTCTCAAATCATCATCGAGTGTCGCTTCACGGAACGGCTGCCATTCATTGTTGTTTAAGGCATACTCACATGCCTGATGAATAATGTCATGTACCTTTCTTAGCTCTTGCATAAATTGATGTCAAAACAGGAGGAGAATGAGGGAGAGGGGAGTCCATGACTTTTGCTCATGGGGCAGTACAGCCAGTGGCACTTCGTACTTTACTACCTAGACTTCTGGTACTAATGATACACTTGAAAATGTGTTAGTTTCTGCACATTTCTGCAAAAATTTCCCAACAAGAAGGCTTTCATAAAATGTAATGTTTAAGATAATGCTACATGATCTCGCAAAACTTAAGCACGAAAATATAAGCATATAGTATAAAGTTTTGCCAAACAATGGGATAACCTTACTCACATATAGGAATGTAAATGTTTGGTCTTCCTTACCAGGTCAGCAAGGTTTGGAAGGCTTCCTCCATGGAATTTCTCTTTCTTGCCTAGTGCCATTGTCCATTCATGACAAGCATCCCGAAAGCTTTCCCTGACGTCGTCTTTCAGGTTATGCCTGAAAGAAAAAGCAGGACTTGACGAATAAGCCTCCTTCATGCCACAACACCAAAGAGACAGGTGTGTGCCATCACCTGTTGCTACTGACGTGACACAAGGTGACCATGTGCACTGGATTTCCTAGTGAAGGGTTTCTACCAGGTTGACATTTCCAAATTCCCTGACTTTCCCAAGTTTTCCCTGTGTGGCTTTGCAAAATTACTTGAGTGACACAGAACTTTATTTTATGTCAAGATGGGCTGACACCATGTCACCTGTTGCTGTCACTCTCTAGTAAGCATGTTAAAAAAAAAGACTTAATCCAGTTTTTATAGTAAGATGTGTTTATTTTATTCAAAAAAAGAAAAGAAAACAGAAGGGAGGGGTTAGTGAAATACACAGCAAATAAAATACCTTTGAAAAATAATGGTAAAACCCATTGCGAATAGAGTTAAACATTCTCAAATAAAAAATAAAATAAAAGCAAATAAAAAGGAGATGCATACAGAAGCAAATATTTTGAATATGAGCTATTTTTATTAATTGATAGCAAGCTCACTGGTATGAGGCCCAAACCTAGTCACAAATGACATTCTCTCTTTCAACAGCTGTTAAGTGAACCTCAACTGTCCTGACATACTCTCAGCCCATGCACAACGCCTCAGTGTTGTGTTTCACTGCTTCAAAGAGTTTATTCTAGTTTGGATGAGGAGCATCTGCATCTTGACATTTGCCAACACCATCTCTTTCTTTCTTTTCTTTTTTCAAAGCTCAAACTACTTCAAAGAAGCGGCAGCATGCTTTCTTTCCCATTCATTCTTCATGGGTAGCTCCTTTCTGTTCTTGCCCTCCTTCCGATGCGGCGCGTTCGCCCCACGGACCGCTTGAAGCATTCTTTTGGCCAGTTGTACAGTCAATGTGAGATTTTTCAGACTCCCTAGAGGCTGCGAAAATGTACGAAAAATCAGGCAGTTCAAAAAAATGAATGCATGTCTTTTACTACCTTTTACTACCTTTTACTACCTTTTACTACTACCTTTTACTGATGAATGCCACTTCGGACCTGCGGTCATGGCAAAAAGTCCGGAAGATCGGAAGGTGAAGAGTTCTTGCGGCCGAAATTTCAGACGTGCTTACGCACTGACTTTATGGGGTACGGTGCCGCAAAGCTGTCTGAATTGTCGGGCATCCGGAAAGTCGGTCGTTGACTGTACACTGGCAACTCTTCCAGCCGACGACATGGCGTGAAAGTAAATTCGTTACGATTCCTCTCTGTTAGTCAAGCCAGCATAACTGCGACTTTCGTTCCCTTTCAATAAAATTACAGCTAAATAATTTTCCCCTGATCGAAGCAAAAATTCCTTGAGTTTTCCCTAAGGATTCTCGGTTGGTAGGCCCCCTGTAGTTGTCCTAAGCATTTTATTTAGGCTGCAGATTGCTGAGGCCATCTATTCAAGCAACTCTGACAGTGAAAAATTGATGGCAGGTGGATATTTATACTCATGCACTTCTGTGCTAGTGATGACTTACTGAGTACGCAAAGTATTTGAAGACATAATGGCGACTTCAGGAATAGCAACAATATTTCAGGCAAGATTCAACATATCTGTTCCAAATATTTCAGTTTCTTTTGCTGCTTTCTTTAAGAGACTTAAAACAATCTGCAGCCACAATCAATGACTGAATTCAGCTTCAGTAACAGCTGCATGCCTGCATCAGATAGTGCATTGTGCTTTCACACCAGTGTCAGACCGAAAGCCGATACCCTGGAATAAATGCGCTAGATAGATTAGACAGGTTGGTGTGGACGAAGTAATGTGCGCAGACCGATAGAACGAGAATGTTAATGTTTACGGCGATTCCAAGTTGTTTGCTCAAATATCTTGCACGCCTGATATATACTCCACATAAAAAAAAGGCCGAACCCAAGCTTCTGCGTAATGTGGAAGTTGTGGGTTTGGCTCCCACTGGCTGCAAGTTGTTTTTTATCCACTTTCATTTCCCTTGAGCTCATCACTTCTACACTTCAATTAAAAATTACAAATAATGCTAAACTATGCTTTCCTTGGCTTCATTATCTGATGGCTTCATATGGTGGTGGATAACAAAAATCTGGCTCCTTGGTTGCGCTCCTACTCATTCATTGCATAGCAAGGGTCTGAACTTTGGCAGGTTTGATGACTTCAGGTAGCATACGAGGCTTTATTGGTCAGCTGCTTGCTCCTACAAGTTCACATACTTCACAAACTATGTGATGCCATAGGTCAAAAAGGTGTTCCACATCTGCCGTCATGACCTTCAGTGGTTCTGGCCATGACGGCACCACTCAAGGCTATACCTTGCACACATATATCGGAGAACACAGACATGGGAACAGCCGCCACCGTAGCACAACTAGTAGTGTAATGCACACATACAGCAGAGGTTGTGCATTCAGCTCCCACCGGCGGCAAGTAGATTTTTCTCAACTTTCATTTCCCTGTAGCATATCATTTTTACACTTAATTAAAGACCACAAATTTCCCATATGCTTTCCTTGGCTTCATTATCTGTTAACTTCATATGATTGCGGCTAACAAAAATTGGGTCTCTCAGTTCCCCTTTTTCTACTTCACTTCCTAAACAGAGTTATTATACCTAACTAGTGCCAGCTGGAATGAAATACATAGCAATTTAAACAACCTTTAACTTTAGCTGGCTGAAAATATGAGACATTACTTTTAGAAAAGTCTGTACAAGCAGGAAAACCATTCTTTCCTTGATAAAATGTTTGCCATTGAAATGCAGATAAAGCCCTGACACAGCCTTCAGAAGAAATCACAGTCATTGCACATATTAAATATTGCACAAAACACTGTTCACGTAAGAGACATAATTTAACTGACTGCACTGTTCTCAAATACTTGCACAAAACATCCACAGAAAAAAGAAACAGGAAAATGGAGATTTGAAGTGACCAACGTTGGGTGAACAAGGGAAGCATCATGATGGTGTCTACATTATGACAAGGGGACTTGGCTTCATCAGCATGTTGCATAAAATGTGCTTCATGACCTTGAAGGCAAGTCTAGATCCCACTATTTCACAATTTGTGAGCTGACAGGCTGCTTAGACATATAATTGTTTCACAAAGTATTATGTTGGGCTAGTTAGTGCATAGATGTCAATGGTTGTGGCACAAAAGGTGAGCAAAATAAAGAAGGAACAGACAGAAGGAGCACCAGCACAGCTAGTAGGCGCTCTCTCTATCTATTTCTTCATTCCTTTGCTAACCTTTTTTGTGCCACAAACATCCATGACAATCGTTTCACAGAGTGTGACATAATAAGTTGAGTACCAAAATATAACAGCCTCACAAGTCACTATCTTCAATCAATGTAAATGTGCACATTTTTCCAAACAGCTGCCTGGGTTTGATTCAGTAACATGGTGTACCATGCATATAGTGTGAAATTGGTATCAGGCATCAAAGCTGTGAAAACGAGGCATAAGATGACACTTTTCAAACACCATTATTCTGATGTATTTACCAGTGCATACAGCATTTAGGCAGATTTCAGCAAACAATCTTTATAAATGGCTAATGAGAGTCATTCATAAGCAAATTACAAGGTGATGGTTTATGCGTTGCAACTGTGCATGGCCAATACATTGATAACATATGCATCATTCCATGCCAATCATCCCAGACATTGCGTTTGACCATCTCAGATTCTTACATAACAAATATGTGCAGTCGCTCGCATCATATATAATGTTCCCATGCACACCAAACAGGATAGTGCTGAAATTGACTTGCAGTGCTGAGCAATGCAAGCTTGCTTAATTTTTTTTTTTCGAGTATTAGCCATAAGTCACTCTGTAAAAATTTGATCTGCGCAATATATATAACACATGCACTATTACAAGCACCTAGATCCACACTTGATTGTACTGCTACAACATAAAATGAGCGTTTCTATGTGCGCTTCATTGAAATTTTTCTCAAATGTACAATTTCCTTTCTGGAAAAAGTTAAACTGGCAAGAAAAGATAGATAATTAGCAACATATCAACAATGGATACAAAAATGTGACTAGAGTACCCGCCAAAAAAAAAAGTATAAATTTTAAATGTAAGTTCACAGAAACAGCACACTCTGGCTTTTTATATACACACACACACACACACACACACACACACACACACACACACACACACACACACACGCACGCACGCACGCACACACACACACCCACCCACACACACACATATATGTGTGTGTGTGTGTGTAGATAAAAAAAGGACTAATAAATAATAAATCACATATATGTAGCATGACTCCAACTGCACCCAAGTAATAAGGAACCAAGTTCCTAGCAAGTTCCTTGATGTAAATGTGCACATGAAATGCAATTTTTAATTTATTAGGGAAGATTCAGTTGTTCACATTAATACATATAATTCTGAGAATGTGACCTCAAGGGAACACTACATCCACCAAGCTGCGATTATTTTCTATGTAGGAATCTGAGATGGTCCAGAGCAATGTCTGGGATGTTTGGCATGGCAAGACCCACATGTTCTGCATTCTGCAAACTATATTTTGAGGCATAAGCTCAGAAATATTGTGCCAAAGGAAAAGCTACTTCTAGTTTTACATTTATGAGACCAAAACTTATGGATTTTTTTTCTAATGTGGCACCTTTATACTAAACAGAGCATTAACAAACTCTAGTGTAGTTCAAGAGAGAGAGAGAGAGAAAGATAAATGGGGTGGGAAAGGCAGGGCGTTTAACCTGAAAAGATTCTGGTTCGGTACCCTGAACTAGGGGAAAGGGAAGAGGAATTGAAGATGAAAAGAATAGCAGAGAAAAAAAAGCAAAGGCACGAGAAGCAAAAAATTGAGGAGGTTGGGAACGTCCATGAGAACTATAGTCTGTCTAATAGGCCACTCGAACACAACACTTTCAAGAGTGCCTTGACCGACTTGTGGTGTGACAACTGTATAGGCTGGCATTCCAAAGCTGTCTGCTCCGAAACACCCAGTTTTCAACGCACACCAGCGCGGTCGCAAGTTACTGCCTGCTTGCGCTGTATCGGGGAAAATGGCAAAGAACATGCAGTTACATGTACTTATTCTAAAGCTAAAATAACTGATTCCTTTACGGAACTTATAATGGATAACAATGTTGAACTACTTGAATTCGCTACTCTTTGACCAGATGTTGACACTCTACTCTGTTGTATACTTCACACTTTTGCCGAAAAGGCGCACACATCATTCGGATCAACCTCATTTCGCAAAAATGGACGTAGCTTGTAGAAATCATCTCACCAAACCCTACTGATTACATTCCCAATAGTACTGTTCTTTTTTTTCTCTGCATTTCATATGCAATATTTCTCTCCTGCTTATTTTAGTGTGTTGTGTTGTATGTATATATTACCAGGATGTGCTTGTCATGCTTAAACCCCTTTTTTGGTTTGAGGCACACAGTAATAGCTACAAATAATAATAATAATAATAATGTATAAAATAACAAGATCACCTTTTTTTGAGCCTCTTGGCCACAAAGTACATTGCAGCGGCGCCTACATAAACGACCAGCAAGCGCTCCCAGGTAGGAAAGTTTTTCTCCCATTCGCCAACTTCCGAGAAGTAGTTGAAGGCCTGCAAGGCCTCTTGCCATGTGCGGTACACATTTGGGGAAAGTACGTGAACCAGAACATCATCTGCCCACATGCGCCAAGTCATCTCCTCCCTGCATGTGCATAATTCAAGGAAAGAATGTGGCAGCTCACCCTACAAAAATTGCCAAATTGCAAATGCTTTTATGGACTATGTTAGTGACATGGGACATAGAGGCCTCATGGTGCTAATAATCCTTGGGTATTAAGCTCGTAACGAAAATTATATATCACGAAGACAGATTACGTTATTGCCGTAAATGTGAACCATACACTCACTTCAAGTCATCAAAAGCTTTTCCTTTTGCAGGAGGATTGTCCATCATCAGAAAGTACTTGTTGAATACTTCAAGTGACTCTTTTCCTGAAGCATCCTTAACCTTGACTGGGTCATACAG